>NW_027271018.1:1092500-1615000 GCF_040938485.1 Diadema antillarum | reverse complement strand
TGTAAAGAATGAGTTTATTCGACTCAAACTTTCAGCGGTCTCTGCCTTCTTCAGGAGACTTGACAAAGAAAGAAGGAGGAGGCCGCTGAAAATTTGAGTCGAATAAACTCATTCATTCTTTATTGCCAAAAAATGCATTACCAGTTTATTTCTTCATTTCTTCGTGGAGGCAATAAGTGAATTCTCAACAGGATTATATACATATATATATATATATATGTTGATAAGGTAGTCCACGTGTTGGCAAGATAAAAAGATAAGTAACAAAGCTGCAACAAAGTTCATGCTGTATTCACCAACGGTTTATTTCTTCACACAAATTTTCGAGCGTCTCGCCGCCCTTTCTGAGTATCAACACTTGAGAAAGGGCGGCGAGACGCTCGAAAATTTGTGTGAAGAAATAAACCGTTGGTGAATACAGCATGAACTTTGTTGCAGCTTTGTTACTTATATTTATATATATATATATATATATATATATATATATATATATATATATATATGTGTGTGTGTGTGTGTGTGTGTGTGTGTGTGTGTGTGTACGTGTGTGTGTGTATTTGTGTGTGTATAGCATATATTGTGCATGTTTGCTATCATTTGCGGTTTGAATTTTTCTCGCCGCAAGGTGACAAGCTGTGAGCTGGGATCACAATATACTGTACCTTTATTTCCCTCCTTTTTCCCCCTTTTCTTCCCCTTCAGGATTTCCCTTTGGTCAGGTCCCTACACTTGCAGTCGACGGCGCTGTGATCCCCCAGAGCCGAGCCATCTATCGATACCTGGCCAGGAAGTTCGGTATGAGAACTTAAAGGGGATAATCGAATCCATGTTGACTTTGACATGTCGGCAGGGACAACTTATTATACTTTGGATTATTCTGAGCCCATTGTTGTTCATAGATAGCTGTTCGGTTCTGTTACGGAATGTTCAGAAGCCTCTTTATTGCTCAATCTATAGCTGACTTTGTCAAGTTTTTTTTTCAAAATCAGTCTAAGCTTATAGATTGAGTTCAAATCTGAGGCATTGACTGAGTATTGAAATGGGGGACCAATCCAGATTTAGACAGAAAATCTCCATCTAAAGGGCTTTTTACACTTTTTTTTTACAATTTTTGCTTAGTCCCGTACCAACGGTGGGGCCAAGCAAGTGAGTGTAAACAGAACGAAAAAATAATCCTGGGCTAAGCGAAGGAGACGAAGTCCGACCCTCACTGACCAATCAGAAACGAGGTAATCAGGTGCTGTCGGTGCGTGCTTGTACATGTACAGTACACAGCGTAATCATGAATATTCATGTGGTTTGGAAAGTACCGGACTAAGAAATACGAGTGTAAAAAGGTCAATTTTCTCCTTAGCCCCGGACAAGAGCTTAGTACGGGACTAATTGGCGAGTGTAAAAAGCTGAAAAAAATGGTACGAGACTAACGATAGTCCTGGGTCAGAGAAAGTACGGGGTTAAGAAACACAATAGTGTAGAAATGGCTAAACAGATTTAGAAGTCATTTTTTTTTCTCTCTCAATCTAATATTAGATTGGTCTCTCACGACAGCAGTGGCGGATCCACCGAGCGCCCCCCCCCCTTAATTTTGTTTTATGTTTGTGTGTGTGTGTGTGTGTGTGTGTGTGTGTGTGTGTGTGTGTGTGTGTTTGTCAGAGTAATTAAAAAAAGGGAAAATTGAAGAAGGCTTTTTTGTTTTGTTTTGCTAGTCAGCTGACTAAACCCGGGAGGGGTGAATAAACTGATTTGCCCCCCCCCCTTTTTTTTAACGGAATTCCTGGATCCGCCCCTGCACAATCTTATTGATTGATTTTTAATGTAATATGTTTCACTCTTGTGTCTTCATGGGATCAGGTTACTATGGCAACAACGCCGAGGAAGACAGGGATATCGATGTCCTCTGTGAGATAGCGACTGACATCGAGAACGAAATAGCGCCCTTGTTTGACGAAGAAGACGCAGAAAAGAGAGTGAGAGATTTTCTTCTGAGCTCTCTTTTGTTTGCTTGTTGTTTGCTTGTGAGTATGTGTGTGTGTGTGTGTGTGTGTGTGTGTGTGTGTGTGTGTAGTTTTGTCTTCTCAGAGAAGGCTGTGATCTCATGAATGGATTTCTTCAATCTTATTTAGAAATGATCGCTTATCCTCTCCTTTAGGGGTAACCAATGTAGCAATGACTGAGGTTGCTATGAATATCATTTTGATTAACAGAAATACAGAAAGAAAGGCGTGATATAAACTAACGGATTCTTAGGATAAGTTGAGATATCATCGAACAATGTCGAAACATTCCTATCATTTCACATAATGTGCAACTTCTTTGATATTAGAGCATGAACATCGGAAACTACCGTGTATGTTGACTTTTACCCCTTAGTTTCAAATATTTTGTTGCACGAGTTTATTATATTATAACTGCTATATGTTTTGTCGTGGTTGTAGGCGGATACAAATTTTGTGTCATGTACACTTACAAAAAGAAATTTGACGAACACAAGTACAAGTTGCACTTACACTATTGGCAACCAAAACGATTTATTTTCCTATCTCGTGTGATTGAAGCAAGCAGCCCTTATCAAGTCCAGAGACACAAACCTGAAAAAGTTCTTCGAGTTCCTCTCGGACTATATTCAGAAGTCGGACGGGATCTATCTCATCGGAAATCGGGTAAGCGTGTCTTGCAGATACTTTGCTCTAATACGAGGGCAGAGGGCGGGGGGAAATCAAGTCAAAAATTTCATAATTTCTCTTCCTTTTAATTACTGAGTACACATCGATTACATTGATGTGATTAGATTAGATTCTTGCGTGATCCAAAATTTACTCTTTTGAAGGAAAGTACCATACAGTGTACTGTCACTACACACTAAGAAAAAAAGGTTCAATGAGGGAGCTAGAAGGGTTCGAAGTCGCGGAAATGGGTGCAAATTACACGATTTGCGAAAATGGTGGAACTTTGCTTCTTATATGGTTCATTTGGGGTTCGATCTTGCCACGGTCATTGACGGTGCAATATTGCGCCCCAAACTAGTCTCAAAACAAAGACCTCCTATGGTGTTGCTCGACACTAAAATGCAATATTACATATCCTTGTGCTGATATCATGAACATATATTTTTTGATATCAGGAAACTTAATTTTCTTTCATATTCTATAATCATTCATCGAGAGTATAATTTCGAATTAAGTTGAGTCCATGATGAAAGGGGTCTACTAAAAAAAAACTAACATAGAATACCTGATTGCTTGTCTGGTATTGACCAATCACATTGTACGCATAACCTAGGAGGCTTAACAGATGAAGTTCCAACTGGCTGTAATTATTCAAATAGTCGTCAGATTTCTATTGCTGTACAAAAAATTCCACAGGTGCATTTGTGCCTTCGCTGATCGGGATTCGAAGCCGCCGTCTCGCTGAGCAATCTGAAGATTCATTTTGGACGTTAACATAATTCTGGCTATATTTTGCTTGTTTATCTATTAAAGGAAGTGAAATCCTACACTTTAAGATAAAAACATATAAAGCAAAAGTCAATTCTGAACAGAAATTGTGCAAAAGTGTTAATCTTAATCAGAGCTGTTTCATGTGAAAGTGTTTAAACTGTACCCTGGATAGCCGGTTTATTTTATCACTTTTCCTCATGATTCTGACAAAGCAAACTGATATGAATCTTCAAATAGAATTCTTTATCAATAGATACATCAGATTACTGCCCAGGCATACTTATTAGAATACTCTTCGTTTTATTTCATTTTTTTTTTTTGCGCGTATCCCCGTGTCTTTAACATTCACCTAACCTATCTCTTATTGGTTGGGATGTCGAAAAGTAATTACCATTACAAAGACATATCTTCCTGTTTGTGGTTCATTCTTGCTAGGGTGCAATATTGAGCCCATAACTAGTCTCAAAGAAAGACCTATATGGTGTTGATCGACACTTGAATACAATAGTGCATATACCGTCGTGGTGCTACTATGTACATGTTTGTTTTTTTTAAGACATCATAAAACTTGATGTTCTCCCATAATTCATAATCATTCATCGGAGCATTTTTAAATGAAGTTAAGTCTTTGATGAAAGGGTCTGCGAACAAGCTAACGAAGAATACCTGACTGCTCGTCTGGTATTGACCAATCGAAATGGAATATGTCACAGCATTCCCTGCATGCCTACTGTGCGATAATGGAGTCAAACCCTACTACACGCTATTTCGTTGCGACTCGATCTCGGGACAGTAAAAAAAAAAAAAAAGTCAATATTTTTTCAAGGCCCTCAAATCTGGAATTCCATCCACTCTGATGTGAAATGTAAGAAAACGGTACAAAGTTTTACGAAAGCTTTCAAGCGTATTTTACTTGAAAGGTTTTCTGGAAGTTACCAATATCATTTTACGAATTTATAAGAGACTAGCAAGATAGGGTATGTTTGTGAAAATCACATCTTGCGTATTGTTAATGCGTGCGCTGGTCCATGTTTTTGTCTGTGTATGCATGTGTGTGTATGTGTGAGTGTGTGTGTGTGTGTGCCAATGTTTTTCTCTGTATATACAATGTATTCACTTTTCCGGGATTAGTTTTGAATAAGGCCAATTGCCTTCTCACTCACCCCTTCACTTGATATCTTTTGCTGTTTGTTTGCTTTGTTTGTTTGTTTGTTTGTCACATTGTCATTTTACACTTGTCATACCATTGTCACATTTTATGTATGCATGTTTTATTAAGTGAAAATAAATGAAATGAGAGAAAAAAATCATATAGAGAGTAAAATCGCGGATATATGGGTGCAAACTACACGATTTATATTTAAGGGTTGATTTTTCCCTTTTTTTCACGGATTCATGCATGGTAAAGCCTAAGGGCAAAATGCATGCACATGAAAAATGTAAGCACATGTTTCCATGTGCTTGCAAACACTACATTTTAGAATGAATAAAGACTGGCTGTGATAGTGGAATTTCTCATGAATAGATAATAAAGCATTCAAACCCTGGCCATTGTTCAACACCATTGTCAGGGTGTTTAATAACCACATACTCCCATACACACCCATTGACCACTGTGCAAAGTGAAAGATTTGTACAGAGGGTTGGAAATAGAGCAAAATCTGTAACCTAACTGTGAAATTGATCATGGATTTCATGAAGCTGATTTATGTTTTAAACCACCTCCAACAAAATTGTACACTATACAACTATCACCCATATCAATGACAGTGTTATCTGATATATAGTTACTGAATTATTAAGAATCAAAACTGGAAAATGTTTTTTTTTTAACGCCTATTAATCTATAGAATACATTCGATGGATGACATGGATGTTTCCTTAAGTGTCAATTCACGGACCCAGTCGTTTGGTCACCTGGTGTGGGCATGTTCATTCTTTTCTTGAACATGATTTATGAATTCAATGAATTGTTGAGTCGTGCGAACTTATGTGCACATAAGTTGACTCCCATGCAGATGGCTCATTGTACAGCTCGTGCATGCGTGTTTGAGCTGAGCATCCAGCGCAAATTCCATTTCCACAGCCAGATCAGCTCTTGAGGCTTTTCGTAGCGGTCTTACTGCAACTCTGACTTCCACTTCATAATATCAAGACCCCGCAGATTCTTACTACGTGGAAAATGGTGAGTTAATACGTCATCGTAAAGCATGATTTGCAATATCCACAATGTTCTCGACCAAGGCCTTACTCTCGATATTACCCTTCATCAAATTTCTTGTATCTGTTATGCTTTTAATTGTATAGCATTGTCTTATAATGCAGTAGGCTTGTAGGCAGTAATATTGAAATGTTCATTTTAGAGTTCTGTTAAAATTGGCTAGTTTTATGCGTGCTTTTTCTGTTTTATTTTGTTCTGTGGAATTAGATCAGCTTTAACGATAAAATGTCTTGCTAAAGACGTCATGGCATTCCGATTTCAGATTTCAGATTCATTTATTGTTCATTTAGGAAATTCTTTTTGCTGGTATATGGGCGTGCACATAGGAATATCTACATACATGCATAAACTTACATAATATTCATGTAGGCCTATATGTACACATTATAAATGATACAATTTTCACTACATACGCAATTATACAAGCATAATTTATACTCACAATACAGTGAACACATACATCATCATAAATTTCAAATAATTCTTTATATTTACTGATCAACAACAAAACAAAATAGTTAAGAAAACGTGGAATCGGATTTTCCTATAGGAAGTGTATCCTTTACATAACCTTTACGCCCCCTCCCCCCCCCCCCCCCCACACACACACACACATCCCCAAGGATAATACATCGCGTCGTGCCATACCACACTTGATTAATAACGAATAAAAGGAATGAAAGTTGATGAATAATTGTTGATAAACTTATGGATAAATAGACCAGTGTATATACTAACTAAACTTATAATGACAAAACATTTTTATGCTGGGATAATTCTCTGTAGTCAGGTAGTGTTAGTGGTGGACTTAAGTACACCCTGTATGCAGCAAGGCAGTGCATAAGAATTGAACTATACATTAAGCTGCCATGGAGAGAGTTATGTAGTCACATTTACATAAGTCAGCTCTTCTGCAAAATTATTACATACGCATGAGCAGTGGCCTTGAACTCATGACGCTTGATTTTCCTTTTCAGGTATTCAAGAAAGATACAATATGATGAAGTTGCGCGCATTCTCCTGATCACGTAAACTTATATGCAATTCTGAAGGACAGAGTGATTCCTCAACAGAATATGTAAGTTTCATTAATGGATTAATCCGTAATATATGTATTTTCAGGTTATTGATTCATCTAGATTTTCAGGATGTGATATCCGTGAAGTATATTATATTAAAGCTTATCATTACACATGAACGCAGTTTTATCAGTTACTATAACGTAGCCACCGTTCAGTGGGTTGCGGAAAATTTGATAAGACTATAGTGCAATTTTGATACCATCTATAATCGCGAGATATGTTACTCAAGTGGGCCATTGCGATCATTCATTCTTGCCTTTTGCGTTCTACGTCTTCTCAGTTGTTTGGATTTTTTCTTGAAAACTCCATGATGGATTGTCACTCATATACAGGCAGCATCTCTACCCCGCAAGAATCTTCAAATGCCCTGAATAGCCATTTTTTTTTTTTTTTTTTTGGGGGGGGGGGTAATCTTCTTTTCTGTAACCAGTATTATTAAAGTAAATCAAATCAATGTTATGAATAAGTAGAGGGGGCTATATTTTCACTTTTTGTGTGTGTGGTAACAGGATTAGAGGTGTCAACCATAACGGGCATCATTACACCCATTGCCATGGCCAGCACCCGGACCATCATCTGAGGCAAGCTCAGCAACGGCTGAATGGCTGAGGTCTATACGTCTTACTCCTTTCCTAACTGTGTAAAATATACAGCAAACTGCTGTTAAATTGGCATGTAATATGATGTTGTCTTACTTTGTTTTTTTATGTTTAATATGAAAACTTTGAGTTGGTTAGGAAAAATGTGGGAATATTTGAATATGCCCATGTCATAAATGTATGCAGGCCTACATAAAAGGTGTGTATTTTCATCTCAGTCCAAATTCGCCACATTTTTTTTTTCAACATGACTTTACTCAGGCTATTCCACATCTATTCTTTTTTTCAGCTCTAACTTTAATAGTGATGTCTGCATGCTGTCTCCTAATTCCCCGGCTGCTTGGAGAGGACATGCTGTATGTCTGTGACAAAGTAAGTGCTGCATTTTTTTTTTAATGGGAGACGGGAATTCCATCTGCTTTGTGACTAGAAATATAAGGGGAATATTTCTTTGCAACAGTATTATGTTTTACTTATATGACAAAGAGCTGAAATAAATCTGTCCGACCGGATTTGTTTAGAAACCAGTATCAAAGCTTAAAGGGATGGTATAGTATAGTGGTGGAGGTGAGGATTTGGGCCTTTAACTTTTTGTGATATACCAAGAACCTACTTATGAAATAATAGAGAGTATGCCATTCTAAGAGGAATTCTAAAGATTATTTGATGAAAACTGGTTTTGAAATGGATGAGGCATCCAAAAACAAAGTAAAACGCAGCGATCGTGATAAAAAGTGAGTCCTTCATTATATTATTATTGCTCTGTTTTGGATATCGCAGCTATTTCAAAACCATTTCTCATTATCTCAGCAAAAGATGTTACAAACCTGAAGTAGATCTCAACAAAAACTATACAATCAATTTAATTTTCCATTTTCTGGTCAATGGTCATAGTTGCAACCTGTTAGTTTATGTAAGCAACAAAATTGCGTAGTGTAAACGACCTATTTCCTTCGAAATTTTATTCAGTCATTATTATATTTCATGCCAAAATCTCTTTCAGAACCTGGCAGTACTAAATCCCACAATCTTCACTGTGAATGCTGCGCACTAGTGACATCACTATTTGGCTGGATGGTTGTGAAATCTGCCCGAATTCCTGTATACCTTCGCTACAATGTTTGCGGCCTTCTGTGCTCTGGCTTTGAGTATCCCAAACAAGGCAGAAACACTCGATGCATTCTTCAGCAGTACATTGCAAGCCTTGATCTGAACAGGCAACTATCACGAAAAAAAAAAAACCTACGGCATTTCATTAACAATATTGTTCAATAATTGTCTTGATATAGTTTACCAGTCTAAAGTTTTCATGGTGTATACTTTTACAAGGAGTTGTCACCAGAGAAATGATGTTGTTCAGGTTGTCCCTCCGTTCGTACATCTGTCTGTAATCGATTATGGCAACGTTGAATCACGAAGGGAAATGAAACGAAAAGTACAAGTGGACAAGTTAATGCAGGAAGATTACTTTAGCAGTTGAACACATCGTGACAAATTGAGGAATATCGGAAAATCCGTTGAAGAGCTATATATACACATATATCTAGAGTTTCAGTGCCGCCATTACGAGATGAGAAAGCTACATCTTTGACGTCAACCATGGAAAATTATATAAAGACATGTAAAGAAAATAGGCATAGTTTCACCTTTCTAGCATTACAAAAGGAGCACTTGATTTACTTCTTCCAGAAAGGGGGGGGGGGTAATATTACCCTTAACATTATGGCAACGACAAATAAGTGGAGGTAATTTGTACTTTTCATTTAGAATCAGATTTTATGGAATTCCCTTGATATTTTCTTCATATACGTTTCCATACATGAAAGTGACGCTGAAACGTTAAAAAATGCATAACTTCCACTGGATCATACGATTTTCCATGTTCACTTATGTGTTCTTACGACATTGCTCCAATCAACGGGTACATTTGGGTTTCATTCCCCTTTTATACTGTTTGAGGTATCCAAATGAAACTTATATGCATATGTGTATGTACGATTGGACGAAGTTACTTCTACGACCTTGTGGGTGCCAGCGTTCAAGGTCAAATATTGTAGGTCATTGTCAAATTCTACAATGCCATTTCGTGCTCTTTCTTTGTATCTCACCTGGTAAGCACTGTCGACATGGTATTGTGGTGTTCTTTTAATAACTTTCAACACTTTTGAGCTATATGACCACCAAATTCACTCCTCAGATCATCTAAAGATGGCTGTCAAGTGTTGATATTGGGGAAGTCCGACTCCGTCAACAGTCAAAAAGTGAATGTCAATGAGCTTACATTTGAAAATCAGTGTAATCACAAATTCGATATGTGGGCAAGACATCACTTCGCTTTTACCTTGTTAGATGGTGAATATTTGTGAAGCTTCCGTTTCTAATTCATACAGCATCAGCATACCTCATGTCTGAGAATAGCGGTAACGAAGATTAGAGACTTTGGCAACAGCGTGTAAAATTCACAAATTGTGCCTTATTTGCTGAACAAACGTCGTAGGAGTACTACAACCTGTTAGGCAATATTGCGGAACAATAACTCTATTTTTAGCGTTATAGAATAAATGACAATGATGTAGTTCTGAAGCATACTTTTCATTAGATACTTTTGCAATGACTCCATGTATACTTTTAATCGAACTAGGTATATAATCACCAATGACTTGTACTTGAATAACGACAGAATGATTCGGTGAGGAAAGTTTTCTGTCGCGTCATTAGGAAGAAGGGAACGTGTCAATATTATGCTATTTGTTCCGTAGTTATTTCTGAAGTGGTTAAATGTATTTTCCTAAAACATGTTTCATTTTATATATACCTACGTTGCATCCAGATGCCTAGTCGTTGAAAAATGTGGGCAATGTATTCAAAGGTCAAATATCATACATTAATGGGCCTAGGGTATACAACATTTCAGTAGTTGTTGTTGTTGTTGTTGTTGTTGTTGTTGTTGTTGTTTTCTTTGGGGGGGGGGGGACACGGTTCAAAGTGTCCTGAAACCTTGTATAATACATGTATTTAGTTATGTATGATGCCAAACTGTTCCCGCTCATACAAATGCAGCCTTTTCAAGGAAATAACATAAGATTATTCTTATACTCCATGATTTGGTAACGCTTAAGTGGTTCATAAGAGTCCAGTGAAACTGTGTATAGAACAAAAAGTGGATTTGACAATGATATACGATATCCGCAATTTACTCTTTGACGGGGTCTGTCATCCGATTGATATGTATAAGGACGGTAGTCCCCTATTCGGAAATTACAAGTTAGATAAGCTGCATTCATTTTGCACGCGACCATGGCGTTATAGCCAAAGGTGATCTGCAAATCAATGTGTGCCTACAGAGGATTGGAAAACGTAACAACTTTCTGTGTTTAGAACAACGAAACAGAAACTGGTGCATGTATTATTCTCGGTCACTTTGTTAGTCATTATGATGATTTGCTCATTGCAGTTCCGGAATCTCAGCTCGAGGGACTCGAATTGATCCCAAATCAGTCGGAATGCGTGTATCACCCAAAACAAAATCTGAATACATAACTGCGATTCTGCCTAGTCTCCATTGGTAGCCCATAAGGGCTGGTATCAAGTTCGATTTTCATATTATAATCATACCTTGTATTTAGATGTTTTCATCGAAATGCCTGTATACCTGTATACGGTATGCGAATGTCAAATAAGTATATCTAAACCATAATAAATTGTAGTCGTAATCTAAGTGCCAAGAATCTCATGATTTAAATAAGTGTGAACCCCAAGACATGTCGTGATAAGGACTTTAAGACAATTGGCATCGTCATTATAAAACAAACTCCTAATTGTAAGACAAGTTTTAGATTTTAGATAAATTCATGTCTATGCTGGAAACATATCTTTTTGATGATTCATGATGACGTCACTGTTACATGAATATTGTACGCATGGAAATATGTATAGGCCTATTCGTTTAAATGCATACAAACAACTTGTTAAATCCTCTTACATATTTTTTATTTTTAGATATGGTGCATACTTTAGAAATATAAGCAGCATGCGCTTGTTTTTGAGGCTTTGTGTACTGGTAAGAAGCATGTCGTATTCTTATAGATTATGTGAATACGTACGTATTCAAGTACGTTTTGAATAAAACGTATCCAGACAAATGTATATCATATTTTTACCTCTTCCTTCATGCAGATGTATACTCTTGCCTATAGAGGGTTTGTTTGATAGATAGTGATAGTGCTCACCTTATTGGAAAGGTAATTGGGTAAATATTTGGTTTTAGTATGTCATTCAAACACAACTATAAGTTGACTTCTACATTAACATTTCAAAACTCACAAATTACACACACACATTTCATGATTCACAGGATCCAAATTACGCCAATCCTATTACTACTTTGCAGAGTGCAACAACAGCATAAGTTTGATATACTGAGCTAACAGGCTTGCATTAGTTCGCACTATTCAAGGTTTAAAGTAGTTAAGTAAACAAATTGTACCCTGTCATGTGATGCTAAGTATATATACCTTATAGGTATAATGTTGCAAATATGTGGTGCTTATTTCATCCATAACTGCTGCAAAATTGCTTCTTTAAGGAGCCAATCAGTGTCACTGCCTGTTCCTCTAGAGACGCAATATTGCCCAGTAATCTCAAGGTACACTTGAGGTTACTGGGCAACATTGCGCCTCTAAAGGCGTAGACAGTGACACTGACTGGCTCCTTTAAAGAAGCAATTTTGCAGCAGTCATGGATCAAATAAGCACCACATACATGTAGGTGCAACATAAATACCTATATATACGGCACAAAATTGCACCCTTAACAGAGGCTACAATCTAGGAACTTTGGGTGCTTCTTTGCACCCTCACGAAAGGTGTAAAGTTGCACCAAAAGTAGAGGCAAGAAAGGGTGCAAAGTTGCGCCGAAAATTAAAGGGAGAAAGATCGCACCCTCAAGAAAGGTGCAACTCAGCACCAATTAGTGTGGGTGGAAAGATGCACCCTCAAGAAAAGGGTGAAACTTAGCACCACTTAGTGTGGGTGGAAATATGCACCCAAGGGAAGAACTTCGCACCCTCAATAAAGGGTGCAATGTTGCACCCTCTATGGAGGTGCAAAGGTGCACCCACAGGGTGCAAAATTATACCATTGCACCATGGTGCCACTTTTGCACCTATTTCTTGAGGGTGCAAGATAACACCCATAGGGAGCCACCAGTGTGACATCACTTTGCACCCTTAAAAGGTGCAAGAATGAATCATTTTTTCTTAGTGTGTATAAACGTCCATCCAGGCTATTTGAAAAATAGTCGAAATGCTACTTTTCTCGGTTTTAACTCTTACTTTAATGTTCAAGGTGCGCGATGAATTTCCTAAAAAGTATGAACTTCTGCAAGATTTTCTATTGTATATTCAATTGTAGTTCCATCACGTAAATGAACGAAAAATGTAGCTGTTATTATTATAATATAGATACGAATTTCCTTTTGTACGTCAGCATCAAAGAAGAATGACGTTATTGCTCGTTCATTTTTTGAACGAACTACCATTCTGCCGAAGAGGGAATTAACAATTTTGTGTGCATGACCTAGAGCTGTACTAATTATAATGCCCTTAAACGATTAACAACTCTGTCACCTGGTATTTGCTCTAATTTGTTGCCTAAATGCATTTTCCGCTCTCTCTCTCTCTCTCTCTTTCTCTATCATTCTCACATTACTCTCTACAAACCAACATATTCATGCACACAAACATACACACACACCCACACACTCACACACATCCCACATACGTGTGCTCACACACGCACGCACTGACACAACATACACAAACGCAGATAACAGTCGCGGACTGTGTGGTCTTCAATATACTGGACTTCTTTCTGGACAGCGTTCTGGTTGCCAAGGGGTACCTTGACTCCTATCCGGTGCTGCTGAAGTACTGCAAATCCATCATGGATGATTCCACACTCTCGCCGTATCTAAAATCTCGCCCGTACACCATGTACTGAGAAGCAAGAAAAAAACACACAACAACGCAGATGGGAGGGAAGCATGGATTGTCGTAGACTTTTGAGGGGGCAGTCGAAATGAATTACATAATTTCATATCATGAGGTACAAAAATCAATAATATCATGTATAGATTTGTGGAATTTATTGTCATCCCCGTGCAGATAACCCAATACTCTTTTTTTTTTTTAAATTAAAAAGAAAGTATGTGTATACTGAGTAAAGAAGATGCATGATATAGGAGGCTCACATATTCCAGTATTGTAGCTATGTAATCCTATTACAATACCACTTGCAATTACAAGTTCCCCACTGTATAAATTAAGCATGCTTTCTTCTTTTGTTTTGCTTCCTTGAGCACCCAGTCCTGCATTTCAATGGTGAAACTGCCACGGCATCATACTCGCCCGTTGTTATTTGTTATAAATTTTGAAAACCTCCTTATTCCCTATCCCAATCACAATAAACATTGAAACTCTGTACGAGTATGACCAATTTATAGATGTTCAAATGCAAAGTGTAAAAATCATCTGGGGTTCTCCTTTAAAGGCTATGATGATAAATGATTAATATATATATACATATATATATATATATATATATATATATATATATCTATATATATATATATATATAGTATATATATATATATATATATATATATATATATATAGTATATATATATATATATATATATATATATATATATATATACCGATGATGGCGCCCTCTGCTGAAGTTCTTTATTTCATACTTTTGAAGTATGACCTTTTTTTTTACCATACTAACGTCTTGATACATACAGGTATAAAGCCTTGTAACAGGGCTCGAGTGATTGACAATCATGCTCGACTTGTGGTACACTCTGCATGTAAAACTCCTCAGTTGAAATAGCACTTGATGTCTAATTGTTTCTACTGTGTAGGTTCGTACGATAAAAAGGGATATGGGGAGTATGGTGAAGAGGCTGCAAATTTCATTATTCAGGCACCAGGAGCGAAGCACCATTGTGAATCAATTCAAAATATAGGTGGCCATAGAAACAACTTCGGCATCTCTCTGTACACCATGTCCGCAACGTCTACAAAACACCTTTAAAATTTCATTATCGCCAGATGACCTCTTTTTCATAATTGTCGTGTTTTTTTTTTATTTCTTTTTTTGTTTGTCGATTTGTAGCTCAAACTTTTTCACCAGTGTTTAATGAGCAGAAAGTAGAGATCTCGTTCTAACGTGTCTGAGAATTTACGTGCCATCTAAGAGACGACATGCATAATGAAAGAACAATGACTAGAAATCACGACATTCGTGTTCATACATTATATAATCAAACATACAATACTGTCTTGTGTCTTAGACATTCATTGATGTACGTACTCACATGTTCGTTATGAATGTGACTTAAATGGACATCTTTCAGCACT
Organism: Diadema antillarum; assembly: GCF_040938485.1. Classification (NCBI taxonomy): domain Eukaryota; kingdom Metazoa; phylum Echinodermata; class Echinoidea; order Diadematoida; family Diadematidae; genus Diadema; species Diadema antillarum. The sequence goes on along the minus strand of NW_027271018.1, from coordinate 1,600,238 downwards.
CAAAGGAAGTTAGTAAGGGGAGGAATATCTTTTTGCATGTAAGTCTAGTATACTCTAAGACACTGCACGCAGAAAGTTTTGTAGTGCGTATTCCGTCTGATGCATGATGGGAATGCTTGCGTTGATCATAATCATGACAGAGACAAGAAAGGAGGATTGTGTTGTATCGAGAAAGTTGCCTCTTGGTCAAAATTAAAATGCGATGACATGATATGTTTGCGTTCAAAGACGCTGACTTCATGTCAACAGCAGCGGTAACAAACCGATTTGTCTACGATAGTGATTTGCCTACAATACTGATACGTGTGCAGAATCACATTTGCACGTATCATAGGGAAGTCAATAAAAATGGAAGCATTAAATCAGAAAGATTATGTTAAAATGATTGTTGGTTGTTTGTTTGAGCCCTTTTATACCTCGTTATAAGACATGATTTCGATCTTAACTGATTGCCCATTATAGGAACAGCATCTAGCTGCAGGTACATTCTCTTACACTTCCTTTGTTCATGCACTTGCCATAAGCATTGTCTGCACAACAGTAATAATGAAGGAAACTCCACGAAGGACGTCGTTTTAACGAATTTTCGCCCATAGGTCTTAACAGCGAAAATTCGTCAAAACAACTTCTTTCACGGTGTTTCCTTCATTACTATTGTTGTGAACTAATATCTTCGTAGACTCAGAGCAGAAACCTATAATGTATGTATATATATATATATATATATATATATATATATATATTCTCATAAGTGGGCGTACGTTTGTCCTTGTGGTGTGTCCAATTACTATTTGCATGATTATTGCTGGACTTAATTCAGTTCCGTGTAGTGGACATGCAATATTTCCATGAAACATCCTAAGACAGAGAAATATACAACTTGTTTAGATTGGTTGAGATGCGCTGGCATTGAATGAGACTGAGAATGAGACAAACTCGATTATCTTAACTTCACTTCCGCTATGGTTACCCGATATCTGCATGCTTCACCTTCGGTGAGCAACTCCCCTTGTACATTAATTGTCTGCTGGACAACGTCCTTTGAATGCTCATCTGCGATCGGCGTTGATCGCGATGTCGCCAAAACTGCCCGATTTTTCGAAATATGACGAGATGGAAGCAAACCCACAAAGGACGACAACAAACTGCCACAATCAGTCCGAATGACCTCGCTGTGCAATGTTCTTCCGGGACATCAGAGTTGCAATTTTACACGTCGTCACAAGAGTACATGATTTAAATCCCACTGTGTTAAAGTCCTAATCACCCTGGGGGACTCTATGAAACTATATGAACATAGTGTGAATTTTATCCTCACTGTGTGAACAGAGCCGCTCACACAGTGTATACCTTTTCACTGTGTGAAAGCTATGTGACAACCTATGATGATATACAAAGTGAGAGTAGTCACAGTGGAATAGCAAAGATGTGACCACACTGTGATCACTCTGTGTTCATGTATAGTCGATTGTGTAGTCACTCCATGAACACACTGTGTTGACGTTGTGCTCTTTCCTGCAGGGGTTACACGGTAAAAAGAAGATATCTTAAAGGGAAGATAAACCCCAAGAGCAATGTAGATTGAGTGAAACAAAAATTCACTTTTCTAGAATTATGAAAGAGCAATGGACCAACCGCTTTCAGAAAGCAGGGGGAATAATTGCTACCCTTAACATAATGTCAATATCAAGTTGATGGAATTTGTAATTTTCATGAAAAATTGATTTTTGTAGAATTTTCTTCATATTTTCTTGGTATTGTTGTCCACTCATATGTCATAACCTCTAGTAGTCTCCTCATCCAGCGGTTCCAACACCAAAACTTTAAAAATTCATAACTTTTGCATCGATTGTCCGATTTTCTTCAAACTTTCACTGATGTGTTCTACTAATGTTGCTGCTTTCACTCAATCCACATTGCTCTTTGGGTTTACCTTCCCTTTAAAATTGAAAATTCAGAAACGAGCGCATGACGACATCAGTCCTGAACGCTGACGCAGCTGTTGGAATGGACATTGCTCTGTACATAATTACACAAATGCCTTTGTGTACCTCGAAAAAAAGTGTGTCGTTATCTCAAACTATTCTAACAGATCTTGGAAGGAGCTGGGAATGTCGAATCATATCCAAAGTCATCATTTTCCACCATGGTATCGAAATCCTTGACACCTCTTCCGACTGACATTTTCGTTAGTATCACTCACTTTCTTAGATTAAAGGGGAATTCCAGACGATTTTCATAATTTCACATCATGTAGTACATAAATCAACAGCTCAATGTATAGATTTTTAGAATTTATTATGATTATTGAGCAGAGAAACAATACTTTGAAAAACAAATTACACTGAACAAGGACGATGACATAGGAGGCTCACATATTTCAGAAATAAAGCAGTGTAATTCCATTGCAATACCGCTTGCTTGCGAGTTCACAAGTGTATAATCTATGCATGCCTTTTTCTTTTGTTCTGCTTCCTTGAGTCCCAACTCATGCATTCTTATTGTGACCCTGCCATGTCATCACCCTTGTCCATTGCAATTTGTTATACATTTCGAAAATAGGCCTATTCTTATTCTTCATCCCAATTAACATACATTCTGAAACTCTGTCTTCATTACAACTAATTTATAGGCCCTAGTTGTTCAAATGTAAAAATCTGAAAATCATCCAGAGGTCTCCTTTAAAGTGCTGCTTTTATGCACAGATGCAAAAAATAGATTTGTTTTTCGAAATGAAGCTTTTCATGAGAATGAATGGAAAATCGAAGAGAAATATAGACACCCTCTTGAGTGCAATATCTGCAATCAAGCAATTAACACTTAAGGAAGAGACAAATGTACACAAATGGCCTGGCTGAGATGTTCCTTACCGGCAAAGAGAGATGAATGTCATACCGTGTTGAGGGAAATTATCCTGCTAAATTTGACCCAAAAATTGATCAACATCTGGAGTTGATTCATTTGCAATGTGATCGATAAAATGCTTGAGCGAAAAAAAGGCAGAAAGTTAGGTGCCTCTCGCTGCGCAAACACTGCAGAGGCTCAAACGCCCACAGCTGAGCAGACGACGCGTTGGACTCTGCTTCACTTGCGACAATGCATCTCTCAAGGAGAAGAAAAATACGACTCGCTCTCGCTACCATCGCCGTGTTCATGGTAGGCCGCGCCGTCGTGGAATACCTCGTCGCGCAGTACGACCCAAACATGAGAGCTCTAGCGTCTGGTCTCGACAACAAACGAGATGTCCACGCTGGTCACCCTTGGAACAGAGGCAGACATGGTATCTTTGACCGTTTCTCCGCCTCGCTCACAAATCGTACGGCCGTCGGTGGTAATTCTGATGCTGAGCACATGGCGGGCCGTGTTCCTGTCACCGTCTCGCATGGACCAGCTAACTTTTATCATTCAAAAGAGATCAAAGACGGTAACAAGATAAAGTTGACTATGCCGGTAAATTTCCACAAAGTTACATCAAGGAATAGTACAGACACATTGGAGAAGGGTACAAGAAAGAATAGTACAGAGACATCAATGAAGGCATCTGACGGCAAGTCTGTACACAACGCTAACACGACGTATAAGAGCAAAGGACACGGAAGCGATCCTACTGAGAAGAAAGAGGCTGCAGCAAAGGACCAGCAGTCAGCAAAGTTAAACGAGAATAAAGGAGACAAACAACATGGTCCATACTTTCTTACAGAAGAAAAAGGTGTAGTAAACGGAACATTCAAAAGTGGTGGTGATAACGGAACACGTCAAATAGAAAATAAGCAACAGGTATACCTGAAAATAAACAAATCCATTCAGGATAAGAAAATTCCACAGGTGAAAATAAATGAGACTGGTGGTTGGCTCCGTGAAGTGCAGTGGGAACCACGAATGGACCTCCACGACTACAAATACTTGATAAATCCCTCAAAAACGTGTTTCACTGAAGATGGGGACAGAGCAAATATTACACTCCTGATCCTTGTCGCTACTGCACCACAACATAGCATGCGTCGTATGGCAATCAGGCGAACTTGGATCAACGGAACAAACGCTCACAATCTCCCGGCGAGGACACTATTTATGCTGGGCGTTTCAAGCGACAAGACAGCACAGCGCATGGTTGAAAACGAGGCTAGGCGATTCAACGACATTCTGCAGGAGGATTTCGTGGATTCGTATCATAATCTCTCCATCAAAACCATTATGGGTTTCAAATGGGCAGCCAGGTTTTGTTCGCACGGACAGTTCCTCATGAAAACCGATGACGACGTCGTCGTCAACGTCTACACACTGGCACGAGACCTTTCGCTGGTTGACGAGAAAAGTCGCAGCGACTACGTCGTCGGTCGCCGAACCAGCGAAGCTCCGATTAGGAATGTTAAAAATAAATGGTACACGCCAAAGCATTTATTTCCTGGCAGCATGTATCCGCCGTACCCTCAAGGACATGGTTATATTCTCTCCATGGATCTTGCGGTCCGCCTCTACAGGGTGTCAACTGAGGTTCCCCTCTTCCCTTGGGAGGACGTTTTCGTCGGCATACTGCTGGACAAACTCGGCGTGACAGTCCAGGGTAAAACGTCGTTTCATTTCACCGACTGCATGTACAAATCCGGTCCTTTAATCAAGTCAAATGTTACAATCTTAGCGCTACAAAGAGGCTACATCACTTGGGATCTTTTTACCGAGGAAATAGAACAGGTATGGAGGGTCATTGAAACCGGGAGATGGCCAAAGTTTGAGGAAAAGGACAAATGTACGAAAGAAAAAATACTTAATAGTGCCTATTTGCCGTGATAATAGGACAACATCAGCACACGTAGGAAAGTGAACTATTGCGTTTGTATCACATTGGTTGATTTTTTTTTTTTTTTGATATCACAATCACAAATGATTTGGGTAAAGATGGCCGTTGAGCAGATAACTCGGAGAGGAATTTTCCATTAAGAAAAGACAAAAAAACACAAACAAACAAACAAACAAAGGGAAATACAAGACTATGAGCAGTCCCTAAAATGTATCATTTCTATTCATTATATGCAGGGGGAAAAGGAAAAATATTGAAAGAAAGTATGACCAACGGAAATGCAGTGATTATTCAGATTACGATTCACAAAAAGGCTCAATGTCTGAATTTTATTGGTAATGACTTGTGTACTTCTGCTTGTCAATTTGAAGTTTTCTCATGTGACTATGGGCGAGTAAGTTGTTATAGATACACAGTTGAATTCAATTAAGACGCGGATTCTGCTGTTTGTTTTATATGTATGTATATATATATATATATATATATTATAATATTTTCCTTTGTTTTGATTTGCACTGAGAAAATATCGCAAGTCTGATAATATTTTAGCATAGTAATAGTAATACAGTTAACTATAGTAGTAACTACAGTAATAGTTTATTGGTATCGGTATGATAGTATGGATAATGGTGTAAGAGTAGTGAAACACCAAGAATATCTGACTGAACCTGAGATAACAGTATTTACAATGAGACTTAAGTGGCCACGTATATAAGAATAACTGGAAGCAATAGTAATAGAGTAGAAGTTCTTTATAACATTATGTAGCGATGAAGAGAGGGAGATATGCATATCTATATATATATATATATATATATATATATATAATATAGAGAGAGAGAGTGAGATGAACAAGTTGTTTAAACATTGCCTATACGCAATCCTGGTCTCGATTGGTAAAGAAATTTAGATTTTTCAGAAACAAACAAATATAAGTATTCGCAAGTTTCTCGTATAGGCTGTATCACAAGAAAATGTTTGCAAATCCTAATTGATGAATGTCAGCCATATACGAGATGTCCTCAATTATTTTTGGAGAAAGTAAAGGAACGTTCTTACTGCAACTGATCTGAAAATAAGGTTGCTCTACATAGACGTAATTTACTGATTGAACAGGAAAGTTCTTAATTGTTATATTGCCCACGCATTGTCTTATCCTAAAGATAATAGCGAAATATCATATCGCGACTATGTGTATCTTGATTTTGTTGGTACGGTATTACTCATGCCGCAAAAGCATATTATCCGAGTGACAAAGAGTTCTAGAAAGTTCTGAGAAATCCATGAGATGAATCGCCTTTTCTTCACACCAACTGAAGAAATTGACATCCTGGACACTACCAACTGAAAAATAAGGTTACATTGTAGTCATGACGAAATGAGTTTGCACTTAATTGGATAAATCGTCATGTGGCATATTGCAGCGGCACCCAACCATTTTGCTCTCACTTTCATCATGATTTTTGATGAAAATGAATTGATTTACTGAATCCCGATCAACATGGTTTTAAAAAGTATCAATCAAAAGACTCCACACTTATAAAAAAACCCGACAACAACTAAAAGCACATGTGTCGCTGAAGTCATGTACAGCTTGTATCGTATGTGTAGGCAACTCTCTATAGTCCAGTCAAAATATGAAATGACCCACAACTAATTGCAACAGAAACGATTCCACTTGCATTTGACCCGGAAGAGCTATCAAAATAACATATTAAAAGTTCCCTAAAATTCGAGTGGTGGATCAGTGTCTAATTTGCATAAATTCAAGATGGCCGCCGTACAACCTATTTATGCCTATATCTGGGGATATGTAACCCACAGAAAGTAAATTCCGGTGTCTAATCCTATGTTTTTTAGGTCAAGGAATACAAATATGTTATGTATAGCAACTTTCAAACATCCTTTTATATAGTTTTTGCATATATTTGCATATAATTACATGCAAAATGGTCGCCATATTGCCTGCGCAAGCCCGTATCTTCGTATATCATTAATGTAGTACACTCAGGAATAAGTCGCTATATATCTGGACATAAAACCGCAGAAAATAAATTCTGGTGTCTAAACCTATAGATGTTTTTTAGGTCAGGGAATACAATTATGATATAAGCAGTAACTTTCAAACTTCCCTTTATACATTTTTTTGCATATATTTCCATTCAATTAAATGCAAAATGACCGCCGTAGTGCCACTACAGGCTTATATTTCTATCTGTAAAAGGTACCTAGTGATGGTGTCTGTGGTCTTAATTTTACTACTGAGAATCACTGATGTAGAATACGTTCCACTCAGCAATAGTTACCTATATTTCACTAAAAATTTGCATATATTTATACATAAATCTATTCAAATTACTACCGTGAATATGATTTCAGATATACGAATACAAGCTGCAGAAGGTTGATTGTACTGTAATGTCTCATCCAAGATATCAAGGGAAAATTGTTATACCATTTAAAACCTTGATGATTATCCTACACCTAGTGTGTATATTCTTGCATTTATTAAAAGTATTGTATTACATTGTACTCACATTTTCTTGAGATACAGCCTCAAAACAGAGAACAACTGTAAGTAGCATCGAATAGAACATATCTTTATTAACTGTAGATTCAACTTATCTTCCAAAGTGTGCTCAATAGGTACACAAATATTAAAGTCTAAAATTATGTAGTAGGAATCGTTAAAATATTTCATGATTGCATGATATCTAATGTATTATGTTTTGTAATTTGCCCTCATGTTTACTGCTTATTACTTGTGTCTATGTTGCAATTCTTTATTTCTTCTCTCTTTTTTTTTGCCAAGGGGGGGGGGGGCATGTCATCAAGTTCATGATTATCCATAAGCTACTCTACAAAAGTTTAATGAGTTTGGACATATCTCATATAGCTTTCAAAGTGTGCTTACGGTACACAAAAATTGGTCTTAAATCATTCAGCAGGTTTTTTTTTTTCAAACATCTTTTTTCTTACCTACGATGATTTACATCCATGTTTAGTTGATACTTGTGTCCTTTGTTGCAAAACTTTTGGTAAAGGCATGTTTATCAATGAGCAACATATGACCGTGATAATTTGTATGGAAGTGGATTTTGTCATATCACAAAATTTTTAAGGTATGTAATATTACAATATGCAATATTTTGTCATATCTGTTTCACCCAGTGACTCACTGAAAATGTAAAACATTGTGATTTACAGCCAGATACAAAGAAAAAGAAAAAAAAAGGAAATGCCTTAACATTTCTATTACTAGTACTCTGGATTCATCAGTCGATCAATACAAACAGCATCCTTCTCATTGGCTTCAAGCTCATACAACACATATAAATTCTTATACGTCTTACTTTCACCATTTTTCATGTTGTATCTGCAGCTTTATTAAAAGAAATGTTTCCTATTGCATTGAGGCTTCGCACTAATAACATTTTCACCAACACACAGTTGTTGTTTTTTAGAAATGCGAGCAGCATGAATTCAATTTTGCTGGCGAAAAAGCAGTCTTAAGTCAGATAAAAAACAAAATACATAACATCATTTTCTGTTCCTAACCCTTCCAAAAGGTCCCTTCCCTCCAGCTTTTCTTCAAGTTAAACAGTGGAAGGGAAATGACATACAATCATTGGAATTGGGACGATTTTAGGAAGATGTTTAATCAAAAATATGTTCTGATCACTACAGACACAGTGCAGCTATTAAGAACTCCTGAAGAAAGTCTGATGCAACTGCAAGACAGGATGTTAGCAACTGGCAGTGTATAGTTGCAGGGCAAGCAGATTTGACTGCACACAACCCATACCAGTGTCAGATGCGGGCCATTATATATCAGACACTTGTAATGTTGTATTTCTAAAATATGTGAGGAGTGAGATTATGCTGTTCTAATTGGTGACTAGGAATAAGAAGCATTCTCGAAAGACATCGACACAGTTTACAACAAACGTGAGACTTACCACGCTTCAGTATGAAATAGAGCCGAGATCCTGTTTGCTTTAAATCAATCAACTGCAATTTCACACCATCCTAGTCCAGAATTTGTGGTAAACACATAAAACACTGTGAGTGTAAGCTATAGTTTTGTATACTCGTGTTTCTATTTTGAGAGATCACATTACATACCTTAGTATCTGTATTATCACAAGCTAGAAAATGAAAATGATGTACAGGAAACGAAAGTTTTCTTGAAATCAAGTGACTCATCTTAGCCAAAGGTTCAAGACAGCAAAAAAGATTCAAGCTAATATTGCAAATAGCCATCATTTATATTCTACTGTCCGGTCGTCGGTCATGCATACATTTTCAAAAACCATTTCCAGCTAGGTTCTCTTTAAAAAAAACCCATGTAATGACAGATTTTCAACAAACTAGGCAAGTAGCATCCCAAGGATGATAGGCTTTCAAGGTGTTCAAATAGACACCATATTCCGAAAGGTCCCAGAACCCCGAAATTAAGGAATCTATTATAAAAAAAAAACAACTCCCGTCACACACACACACCCTCACACACACACACACACAAAAGTAGAACCAAGTGTAACAGAGCTAGGTATAATGTACAAAGTTGAATATCTTGGAGATTGCATATAGATTTAAGTTTACTTTCACAGTTTAACTTATTTTCGAAATATTACACATTATATATATATATATATATATATATATATATATATATATATATATATATATATATATATATGACAGCAAATCTTGCACATATAGACGTGGCTGGTGTTGGGTAGCACCCCTTTAATCATCGAGTGTGGTCTTGTAGTGTTGTCTGTGTACAGACAACACTACAAGACCACACTCAGCACCAACACAATCCTGAAGAAGGGCTTTTCGCCTGAAAGCTCGATGATTAAAGGGGTGCTACCCAACACCAGCCACGTCTATATATGCAAGACTTGCTGTCAATAGATTTACTGTCCTTGCACCGCCCCGCCATGTTGTGGTTAAGTCCTTTGATGTCAGTATATATATATATATATATATATATATATATATATATATATATATGATACTTGTAATCAATGTGTTGGTACCAGTACAGAAAGATGACGAATCAGGGTGGTAATGCATTTCAGTCCAACAGTGCTATTTAGTCAGACCAAATTTTCGACGCAAACATTCGTCTTTCTTCACAATTGTCATTGTCGATCCTGAGGAAGATGAATGTATCCGTCGAAAATTTGGTCTGAATAAATAGCACTGTTGAACTGAAATGCATTGCCACCATACTTCGTATGTATATATATATATATATATATATATATATATATATATATATATATATATACATATATCACGGGTACCATCTACCCCAACCCCCCCCCCCCCCTCCACCCCAGGCCACAGGATGCCCAAAGGCACCTTAAATATTACCTATAGGTGCGGATGCCTTGGGGCTGGGACCAGTTATTGGGGGCCACTTTTGATTTTTGATCCTCTTTTTGAAAACATATGGTCAAATTTTCAACAAACTTAGTACTGTAGGTGCATTTATCGCTAGTGTCATGAATATATGAACATCATGCCTCCCTGGGCCATGGAGGTCCCTAAAGGCTTGTAGAAATGGCCCTTCCCAAAGTCTTCCAATTTCCTCTCTCCCAAGTAATAGTCTGTAAGAATGCATGGAAGGTGAACTTGAGATACTCGAGTGAGGGCTGGACCCCTGGGTCTTTTATTCAGAAAGTGAGTGACATGGTATCCTGATATGACAAGAACATTCTCTAAACAAATGTCCAAACTCACGAAGCTTTTGTAGAGTAGCTTATGGATATAAGCTACTCTTAATTTGAATAGATTTATGTATAAATATATGCAAATTTTTAGTGAAATATAGGTAATTATTCCTGATTGGAACGTTTTCTACAACAGTGACTTTCAGCAGTAAATTAAGACCATAGACACCACCACTGGGTACCTTTTACAGATAGAGATATAAGCCTGTAGAGGAATTATGGCGGCCATTTTGCATTTAGTGAATGCAAATATATTCCAAAAAATGTATAAAGGGAAGCTTGAAAGTTACTGCTAATATCATAATTGTATTCCCTGACCTAAAAAACATAGGTTTAGACACCAGAATATATTTTTTGTGGGTTTTATGTCCAGATATATAGCGACTTATTCCTGAGTGTACTACATTAATGGTATACGAAGATACGGGCTTGCACAGGCAATATGGCGGCCATTTTGCATGTAATTATATGCAAATATATGCAAAAACTATATAAAGGGATGCTTGAAAGTTGCTACAGATAACATAATTGTATTCCTTGACCTAAAAAACATAGGTTTAGACACCGGAATTTACTTTCTATTGGTTACGTATCCCGAGATATAGGCATAAACAGGTTGTATGGCGGCCATTTTGAATTTATGCAAATTAGACACTGATCCACCACTCGAATTTTAGGGAACTTTTAATATGTTATTTTGATAGCTCTTCCGGGTCAAATGCAAGTGGAATCGTTTCTGTTGCAATTAGTTGTGGGTTAACCCACTTTTTGTCGTATTTTGACTGGACTACTACGGCCTAACACCATTTTCATGTAAAAACTACAAACTTACTGAGTTGCAGTGACTGCATCGAACAGTGCTCCAAAGATTACGTGTCTGTTGGAAACGGTTATCGCCGATAGAATGTGGTACAGTACAGCTGTATTCCAATTTAAGGTTCGATGCCTTGTCATCTACTCATTTTACTATACCATTCGTAAACGACAATTTCAAGTTATCCGTATTCGCATGCTTCAATTACAGAAGACTATTAAGCAATCTGAAGTAGACTCACTTAATTCATTCTAAGATCACGAGATAAACGATAAACAACCTCAACTAAAAGTGGATATTCGACTGATGGGGGAAAGCGCAAAGTTTCTTGAATTTCCTCTCACTGAAACCTTCTGATGGAACGACACTTGGAACAAAAATTTGTCTGAATGTTGGTGTTCGTGGTAGATCATAAGATCAAGCATTGTATGCCAATGAAAGTCTTGTTCATGCTATAGCATATAACTTCCTTATAAAATCCTTGCTGTAATATAGTATCAGAAACCTCACCCACTTTTTCCTTTACTCTATATAGCAAAAAGGAAACTGTTCGAATGTGTCGCAGTTAGTGGTATGTATGCTTTTACGAACACACTCATTTAACATTTTTAGAATTTGCCCAGATCAATTACTTGTCCACACAGTAAATATTCTTTTTTTCTTATTTAATGATCAAGAAAGGGTAACTATTTGTGGACTATCACATTCATGCAGAAGCAAATTGTTAGCCATTATGATCATATACACTACCCTAACTATCTTCAACAAGCCCAATTTCGGAATAATTACGTTCCGCATTAAAACGTAGATTTACAAGTATGTATACTTATGTAGATATATATCAGGTAAGCCGGTATGCGCCATAATCCCTGCTTATAATAGTGGTCTCCTTTATTGTTTTCTCCATTTTTACGTATGCTATGTTCGTAAGCAATAAGGTCATTCTTTTACATGTAGGTAATGTTATTTTAGACTGATGGATTCACACTTATTATAATGATTTGTATGTTTCCCTTTCCTTGCATATTTCTTATTCATTTATTACTGTACCTACATGATGGAATTCCACAACCCCTTCTAAAAATGATTTATAAACGCATATATAGACAAGACAATGCAATGATAATTGTCGCGTACATTATTACAAAAATCCAAACTATAACCGATCAGGTAGCTGTAATATATCATACTGGTCATGACGTCTGTTATTCATTACGTGAGAATATTGAACGTGGAACATCGAAGTCCTTGTATTTGCTTAGAGGAAAAAAAAAGTCTAAATACATGCCGCATTGTAAATATTAATATTTTGACAGCTGTGCTAAGCTGCGTACTGAACTCGAACTGAAAACTCTCACTGGTTTGGAGACTATGTGGCGACCTGGTGGCGACTCGAGTTTTGCCGGTCGCGAAGTGGTCGCGGAGGCGTCTCAGCGACGTCTCCTATAGAGTCTAGCCTGGTCCATGGGAGTATCGAGAAAATCGAACATCTTCGATCTGTTTTTTTTTTTCTTTTTGGGAGATTCTTTCCAGTCTCAAGCTGGTCTCGGACACGTCTCCACGACGTCTCCGTGACTTTGCGGAGACCCATTTATAGCGACCTACCGGAGACGTCTCGGAGACGTCACCGAGACGTCGTGGCGACATCTCCGTAACTTCTGGACGAATGAATTTTCACCTCACTTGGAGACGTCTCTAAAGTTGCCTTGAAGTCGCCTTCTTGGTGAGAGCGCTAGCCATCCTTTGCTTTTGCGAGAAGCACAATGATCTGTTCCAAAGCCAAAGTCGTCATTCCCCGGTGCCTTCATCTTAAATGCGCAATAAATGATACTAACAGCAACTCCAGATTGCAGATTGCAGTCATCCTTCTTCTTCCCTCGTTTTGAAAGTATGTCAAGCCTTTGTTTATAATTCCTTGAATGTATCCCTTCTACTATGTTTTCTTTCTCCTAATTTTTCCGTACACACACACACACACACACAACACACTCATGTCAATCTATCAACCGGATGATAATTTATACATGTATTTCGATTTATATGTGATGACTAAATTTAGTTCCATAAGGTTATTGATTGATTCCTATATTTATCAAAATGAGAAATTGAATATCATATAATTTGTAGCAATTTCGTATCAATACCATGTGGTCATACAAGCGAAAGCAAAAGGTGTATGGTGGAACCTATGTAAAAAGCAAACGTTTAAACTGTTGGATAAGAAAATAAGAGATATTTACCGGGTAAAGTGGAAATGGAAACATTGTCACACCTGTATGATATAGATGGGGAAAAGGATGAAATAATCATAATTATCATAGGCACTTCCTGGACACCTTTTAGTGTTGACAGTATAAATAGAGCATGTATGTGTTGGCAGATTTTAGGACATCTTTTATTTGTGCTACTGAAATGCTATTTGTTCCTTTTTTGTCTCAGGCATGTATGGAGTACCTTTGTAGTAATAATTTTTTATGATTGTGATGAATTTTTTTCAAATAAATCGAACCGTTGAGTTGTATGTAGCGAGAAGCTGTAAAATCAGAGCGTTTTGTAAAGTGACGTGTCTTAAGGTGCACAGGAGGTTGTTTGTTGTTTGGTAGATTGTGTCTGAAAATTATCGTACTTTTTTTTGTACGATCCAGAAGTGTTACACATATTTTACTGTGGGCCTACTGTCAGAACAGAATGATTCAGTTATAGAACGCTCGACCCGAGAACCCCCGCTCCCTTCACACACACACACACACACACACACACACACACACACACACACACACACACACACATACGCCCGCACGCATTTGTTGTGGTTGTAGTTGTGAGCATCATATCTCACAATATTAATTAATTTAAGTATTTTCAGGTGTTGACAATTCTGCAGGTGTGACGTGTAACTGCATCTCGATGATGCAGCGACACGAGTAACCAAGTCATCTTGAAAATAAAGCTTCCAGCACTAGCCCCCTCTATCGTCATGATATTAGCGTCAACACATCTTTCCGCCGCCCCCCCCCCCCCCCCCCCCCCCCCCAAAGAAAGAAAGAAAAGAATAGCTGTTTGAATGTGTGAGTATCAACATGTTTTGCAGTGAGATAGAAACGAAAAGTTCAGCCTTGTAGTACAAGAAAATTACTCATGTTAAGGAGTCTGTTACCTGAAATGAAGGCAATACACGTTCCTCGAAAGAAACGGGTCGCTGGACATTCACTTGCCTACAAACAAAATAATGAGAAACAAACACCATAAGATTTTCCACTACATTGAAAATCATAATGTATTGAAATCATCTTTCAAGTTAGCATCTGGAAAATGAGTACCACTGTGTTTTGATTACCTCTGCTGTTGTGACTCCTTCCTCTTTTTTATACTCGGTTCACATGTTACAGTCAAAATTAGAATGAATAATGTCTTGAAACTGTCAAAAGTATACTCTTCTGTCGCTGTCATATTCCTCGGAAAAAGTCGCTGAGATATCTTGTTTCCACCTTCTCTTGAGGTCTGAACACTTCATTTCGATTGATTTCTATTTCAGTTCTGCATGTTTCAAACAACATAAATGATGAGCATAAACATTTCCTGATATGTGGTTATCCATCATGACTATAAATCATCACCCTACATGCCCAAAGTTATGAAATGAGCGTTTTTCTTTGTACATTACAGTGTTCACTATCCCTGACTTCGATGGGATCAATTATATATTTTACTCAGTATGGTACTTTGGTTTAAATCTTGTCATATAATTGTTTGCTTGAATGAATAGCAATAGCAGAGATTAAAAAGGTGTTTCCTTTGTTGTAATGTTTAATGTATGTGCTATCTCTATCACGGCCTTCATTCATATTGCTGAGATCATTCACAGATACCTTTCTAATGTGCAATTAAACAATCTCTCTCTCTCTCTCTCTCACACACACACACACACACACATTTACACACACGGGGCTCGACACCAACATTTTTCTCTAATATACTTGTAATAGCCCATTCACAAAAATCTTCAAAACTGAAATTTCGGTGGCCCGAAATAAAAGGAAACATACAAATCGATCCTAAATCTTTGTTGCCCAGTTGGGTGACAGGAGGACCTTGGCGGTGCGAGATCAATTTTAAGTTGCTCCGAGCCACCGGACCACCGATAATGTCAAACCCATATATATATATCGATATGGTTATTACTGTGGTTTGAAATTCCATTGACGTATTACTAATGTGCCCTGCAGCTTGTAAGTAGCAACGACAAAGTGAATACAAATACCCTCCTGCAACCGTCTTTGTAATTCGACACCATCAATGCAAGATGACGAAGAATGTCAAATCTTTCAGAACTTTTAACAAACACGATTACTCGTTATATCATATTGTCACGTCGACTATATAAAGTGCGCTGGCAGCATGCACTTTGTATTTAATCCTGAGCTAGAGACTGAAACATGCAAGTCACTGTCCATGAATCATACCTAATCTGTTTACACAAACACCCATTAATGTTCTTAGATACGCACATACCATATACCATCCACTGAATTACAGACGAAATTTATGATTTTGACAGGCAACTGATTCCAACAAGGTTTTTATTCACACAATTCGTCAGTGTTTACATTGACGAAGGCCCGAGGAGCCGACAATTTTAAACCTTGTTGGAACTACAAATGGCGTACTCGCTACTCTTTATAATGATATTCGAAGTCCAACACGAGGAAAATTCAATATGTGTATATATGTGTGTGTATATATATATATATATATATATATATATATATATATTCAATATATATATATATATACATATATATATATATTTATATATATATTTATATATATATATATTTATATATATATATACTTATATATATATATATATATATATATATATATTTATATATATATATATATATATATATATATATATATATATATATGTAGATATAGATATAGATATAGATATAAAAAATGAGGATCGTCCCCATCCCAATCATCATCCTTCATTTGACTTCATAAAAGGCCTCGTCATTGCGGCACGATTATCGATATACCACCATGTATTTTATGACCTCAAAAAGGATGACCCGTGCCTAACTATATTGTTTTTTCTGAGATGATTAAGATGTATACGGTATCTACATGTACTTGACTTTTTGCACGTGTTTAACTGAGAGCGACGAAAAAAAATCTTTTAGCATGTCTGATACTTGTAAAAATCATCCAAACCAAGATAGTACCAAACGCAAATATAAAACTGATCAAAGTCCTGTGAAACTTTATTTGAAAAGAAAGTAAATGACAAAGTCATTCAACATGCATCTTTGTTGTATACATCGTATTTTTCCCTTGAACTTGTATTAACTAAACTGTGCTATTGCAAATAAAATCTCATTCGAAATTGATAATTTGAATTTAAGTCTTAAAAAAAAAAACTTTCTAGATTTCTTAAAATTCTTCGACTACGGCGCGAAAATGAAACGAAGTCAAAGGTATAAACTGCAATACTATCGAAAGGACATTAATGCATGACATTTCAAGGCAAATTGTTGTTTCCTGTCCAGTGTGAACGCAGTGTGCCTCGTGCCAGCAATGGTCACATGAATGCAACGTGTTAACAGTCGGCTCCGTAAACACAATGAGTAAATAGAAGGTCCTCAGGATTCTGTCAACACAGTATGTTCACAGATCGAGTCGACTGTTTGTAGGCCTACATACACTGCCAACACAACGTGGGACACTGTGTTCCTTTTATCCTCTTAGTATAATAGCTACATGTATAACAACTGTATGAACATGGTTCAATGAGGGCTTGAGAGGAATTTCTTATTTTCTAATATTTGCAGTATTATCTACCCAAATCAAGGTAGGGTTTACATTATCTTTTTTTTTTCAGCACAAGCCATTGGGAGGGTTGTGAGGTGATTATAATTTCCTCATCTATATATCACTGCTCATTCAAAACAATATTACACGACACTGTAAAAAAAAATCATATTTACATAATCATATATTGTCTTTTATGTCGAACGTCTTACATTTCTTGTTCAATGTTAAAATTTACTTAACACGGAGGAAGTTTTTCTTCCAGGAAAGTTTAATTTCATTGTCGAACTTCGTCCACGTCAATCAGTCTCATTCCTTTGATAGGCTTTGACTTAAAAAAGAACTCGTTGTAAACGTGTTTAGAGACAAATTGTATGCTGATCAAGGTATATACGTAATTATGTCAAATCACATGTTGCCGATCGTAGTCCGGAATGTTTTCCAAATCAGTTTTTCTCCACCCTATAGAGACGTTTGCCATTTGAAAAGTTTGACCTCAAAAACATGATAGAGAAATCGAAGCTGAGCTTGACCCGACACGTATGATTACTTCCGCCAAGGTCACTGCCTGTGAGATATAAGTGGACTTGAGTAGTCTGGGCGTTATGGAGATTGGTGTGTTTCATTGACAGGTTATGGAGTTTGTGACGCAGCGATTGTAGCGAATTCTGTTTCTGCGTGTGGTCAGCGAGAAACTCATAACTATAGATTCGAGAATTTGTAAAGACTGACAAATTAGGTGATCCGATGTATAAATAATTTCTGAGATTCTCATTGAAGAAAAGGGAATCAAACCTTTCATGCCTACAGATTTAAAATAGAAAGGGCATATTATGTTAACAAAGAGACAAAATGAACCTCATTTTGATATACAAGATGGCATCTTAGGAAAAAGCCATAATCTTATGAAATGATCGTCTTGACAAGGTACATATCTGTGCAAATATGGTGTAATATCGCATGTATTTACCAAAATACAAGACGAAATTTGTTTGATCCGTAGCTCTCCTTTAGACAGCCGAGATGGCACCTGATCAAAAAAGTTATTTCACGAAGCGATCTTATGCCATTGGCCAAATGGTTGTAACAGTTTCAAATAGAGCCATAATGCTGAACGCACTATGACAGAAACGCGTGTCAGAAACGTAATGATGAATGTAAACTCCATTCAAAGTCTGAAACTTCTCTTGAAGCCACTCTGCGTGCATCACTTCTGCTCGGGAAGCCTTGGAATGGGGCGTCATGTTTGACTTTCCCATGTTTAGATGTGTACACTCCGCTGCAAGTGTTTGCCAGTGTCCCTCGTTCACAGTCACAGAGGCGATGTGTTTGTATACTAACTGTCATCTACTATCATATTGTGAGTTCTTCTTAGTGTTTGATTTTATGGTGAATTTGTAATACTGCAGTAATGATGACGTGTACGCACCGTGCATGATCCGAATAATGGAGCCTGATTATACCAGTCCGGGCTCTTATCCAGTACACTAATGTATCATTTTGTATGTTATTATATTTTATATATGTATGTATGTATGTATGTACGTACATATATATATATATATATATATATATATATATATATATATATATATATATATATATATACATGACCTATTCATCAATATACAGGTAGTGTATATGCAAACATTTTACAAAGATTGTGGCGTCTGATGTGAGTCCTAGCGGCAACTTTGAAAACTTAATTTCATTCTTTTGCGCATCTGTTGTGAGAAGAATTTCGTCAACAAGTGCAAAATGCACTGAATGCGCATGACAGAGTGAGTCAAATATTCCTCAAAACATATGCTTGTGGCTAATTGAAAACATTGCACGTGGCAGCGTGAAGTACTGAATTTTGATGCCATGGTCAGAGTGTGGCACAACAGAGCGAAACAGAAATGTATTCAGTGTAAACTTACAGCTTCTGTCCCCTTTGGACAGACCCTGTCATTGAACCTGATAAAGATTTAAGTGTAAACTATGATAGCCCTGTTTTGATCTTTGCCCGGGACTTAACAACTTCTCATTCGCCTTGTGTATTGTGAAGTTCCCAAATTCACGCTTTTGTATATGCAGTTGACTAACACGTATACCATTTGCATGTGTATCGGAGATATCATTTATGATTTGAAGAATTAACGTTTGACGGAGTGTTCCAGAAAGAAACGAAGACGTTGTAATTACATTTAATCATGCCAAATTACAAGCTGGTGTACTTCAATGCCCGAGGAAGGGCCGAGCCGGCAAGAATTTTGTTTTATTTGAAGGGTCAAGATTTCGTGGACGACAGATTCAGCTACGAGGACTGGCCAAAGTTGAAGGAGAATAAGAAAGGTAAGGCGATGCTTCGAAAAAACAGATACATTTTTTGTCTCTTTATGTGGGTAGACAACCCTACACAACCCACGTTGACGATAGGTCAAGGGATCGATAGTGTCCTCAGGTGTGTAGGGTTCAACCAGGGAGGTGTCTCACCTCCCTGGTTCAACGAACATTATGTCTGTTCAACATGAATGGCGATGTTTGTACTTTTAAAATCGTGATTGCCATTCTGTTTGATGTGCAAATTTCACCATAAACCAGCAGTAATTGTATTCACGAATGTGTGCGAATGTGTATGATGTGTGCGTGGGTGCGTGTGTGTGTGTGTGTGTGTGTGTGTGTGTGTGTGTGTGTGTGTGTGTGTATTCGTGGCAGCGCAGGAGCTACCTGTATGCAGAGTAAACATAACGGCCGGTATGGATGGTGATCACGTGACTATATGTTCATTTGCTACCATATTATTGACAAAAAAAAAACCGCTTTGAATAGGAGTGTCAGTCATCATCAATCACCCTGTCATGATCGCTATCAATGGGCAAACTTTGTAGCCAATTTTCTGTCTGACCATGGACCCGACCACGGTCTGAGGTAGCAACCAAGAAAACAAAAACAAGAGTCCTCGCGAATGGCAAATCCCTGATAATTTTTTTCTTTTTATTCTCACTTCAATCTTGTCAATTTAATTTATTTGATTTTTTTTTGTTACTCCATATAAATATATCAAAATGAGAAAAGTATTTGTTACTATTTTACATGATGAAGATAATAATCATCACATATTATGTGAAATGTCAATGATTTACGTAAGATGTAATATTCATGTCATTAGTATGTATTAGTAACAGTGAGAAAAAACATGCAATGACTAAGAGGGAAAGCATTAGAGGGAAAGCATTATTTCGGCCAAAATTTCGGCCAAAATTGAAAATTATTCTAACTGTGATGGGCATCGGATGAAAGAAAATTCATTTATAGCGGAAGAAAAACAAGAGGAAACAACCATAGGCCCTAATCCCGAAAGCTAAAGTGTTTTGTTTTTATGAGTAGGAGTTCGCTATTATTGCTAAGACTATACTTCACTACTATCGATGACTGAGAAATATGAAGATGAAATAAAATCTCCTTCACGAGAGCAAACTTTGAAAGGTTTTTCACAGAGCTACACATCGATGCTTTTCCAATATCCTGTGTAACATGACTCAGATGACTCAGCCATGATGATAAAGTGCGCTTAAAGGGAATGCCCATCCTGATGATTGTTATGTTGCTTTGTACGAAAACAGTAAAATCAGAGATTTATAGATCAATGCAAATTTGGGGTTTGAAATCAGACACACAGATGCACAAAAAGTTATGATCTCATTAAGTTCGGAGAGTAAGATTAATTGGCTGCTGTGTGAGGCAGATGTTGAGCAGCTGTAGCTCTCTTTTTTTGTTTTGTAAACAAAATTTCACTGATTTTTATTTGTCTCGGTCATTTTTTTTTTGCACTAACAGAGCTCATCAGCTGAGAATGACATGCAAAAAATATTACTCTTAATAGTACCAATTCAAATCAAATGTATTGTCATTTTCTCGACAAAATATACTTTTCACTTTCTTATATTATAACAGAGAATAAGATAAATACGGCAGTGTGAGTATATAACAGATCATACAACAACAGCGAAACCTCATAGTGATTATACATTGTAATGAATATTGATGTGATCAAACTGAAGTAAACAATATGCAATATATGCGAAAAATGTAGGGACCTACTAATAAGACAATGCTGGCAGAATGTGGGCCCCTATAATGGGGAAAATCAGTAGAAAAAAAAATAAGTTGAAACGAAGGAAAATAAAGACAGGTTCGACAAAACAAACAAATAAACAAACAGACAGATTTGGAAGCCCATCAAAAAGGTAGCGAAGCAAACACAAAGAACAACATGAAACGGTACCGAAGTAAAAAAAAACACAAAAAAAACACGACTACGAAAGAAGAAAGACTGACATGACAAAACAAAATAAGATCAAAACAATCAACAAATCTGTACAGATCTGAACAGATCCGACGAAAAAAAATCTCCTTGTGAGAGTCTTCTGTTTTTTATACATAGAAACATAATTTCAGGATGGAACTCCCTTTAAGAATGCAGGTGTCTTCATCCAGTTACAAAATCCTCTATAATCGATTCCAGAGTTCCCCATGGGAAAGGGACCCATCCTCCACATCGATACGGCAGTCATTCCCCAAAGCCGAGCGATCTGGAGATATCTGGGGAAGAAATTCGGTAAGCTTCCAGGATTATAGCACTCTTCAAGAGCGGAAATACTTCGAAAAGATATGGATTATGTGCAGTCTGCATGGGAGATGTGTTCGATGTGTTCCACGTCATTCATTCATTCTGTAGGGGGTAATATCTGCCAAGAAGATGGATATTGCTTCACCAAATTTGTTAGCAATATTGTACAAAAACTTACAATTATCATCAGTTTGCACTACAAATCTCTTGGGTAAAATGTCGTAAATTAAAAGGAAAATGATGTGAATGGTTTTGGGAATAATGTTGAGCACAAGATTTGAAAGGGTTGGCCCAAATATACTTGCCTGATGACGGCCTGTGAAACAATTCATAAATTTACTGCTCATACTTGGTGGAAATCATACTCAAGGACACGTTTGAAAGTTAAAAATGTTAATAGTAATAAATGACATTTGTCGTCACGTGAATATTATGAGATAAAACTTTGATTTTGTTTTTCTTGTTACACAAGTACTCGAAGATGTTTTCGGTTTGTTATTCACAGGATATTTTGGCAGAACGGAAATGGAGGAGGCCAAGAACGACGTCATCATTGAGACCGTGACCGACATCGAATTGAAAATGATGCCACATTACCTTGCAACTGATGACGCGAAACGAGTAAGCCTACTCTTCAAATCTACAGCACGCCATATATATGCAACCTTTACACACACTTGAATTAAATTATGTTAGTACGTAGTTTTTTGTGTTATTTGTTTTGTTGGTGGTGTTGGCGGTTATTCTGATGCCTTGCTCCACATTTTGTGACCTTCTGTACGAAAATGTTCTTGGTATAAATGCAATGATCGAAAGTACACCAAACACTTCTATAATAATAAAGTCCGATGTGTATGTGAGAGTTGATTGTAACATTTATTTTCTATCGATGTGTTGCCTTGTGCGAATTGCCTTGGTTTGTACCTTTGATGGCTAGTCTTTCTTCAAGAATCAAAATGACAGCGAGTTGAAAATTCCGTTTCCATTTTTCCACATTGAACTCAAGAATTTGTATACCAAACTTATTAATGTATTTCAAATTTCTTTTCATGTAGGCCGAACTGATTCAAGCATTCAAGGACACCACTTCAAAACCATTCTATCATTATTTGAGCGACGAAGTCAAGGCAAATGGTGGCAAGTACTTCGTTGGCAATGAGGTAGGCTACTTTTTTTATCCATTCTACATCGGACTAAGCTCGCACGTGGTATCGACGAAAGATTTTTTTTCATGTCACTACCATAATTGGATCTTTGGCATCATTTTTTATCTTTTACACTGTGTTCAGGTTTTTACAGCACTTTCTGAAATGCCTCTGTATTAAGAAAAAACAACATTCTTTTAGAAGGGCTATAAATCATTATCATTGATTTTGGTTCTGAAATGGCTCCGTTTAAAGAGAATGTGTGAAATTAATGAACGAACAAATAGATGAATCATTAGATTTATTGATAAGTCAATAATGATTACCGAGTTGATTGCCTGTACCCGAGTATAATAATTTATTATACAATGATGATAATGTTCGAGGGTGGCAACAGCTGCAGATAATGAGTTTGCTGCTGTATAGCTGCATGTGGGTTCGGAGAGAGGTTACTACTAATGTGAGCAAAATTACATCTAGGTCTTTATACTTAGCATAATAGTCATGATATCAATTACACCTGCATGAACCTAAAGAATTATCTTGAGCAAGTTGCGCGAGTATTGTTGGATTGACATTATTTTTGTTCCAATTCCATACACTTATAAATAATTATAATTGAAACCACTGCAACATATTGCAGTCTTTGGCTTCTTTTCCTCTTCATTATAGATTTCTCTGGCGGACATCGTCGTCTTCAACCACCTGGATATCATGACTGACAGCACGTACAAGATAGAGGGCGTCCTGGATCAGTATCCCAATTTAGTAGCCTTTTATGAGGCTTTTCGGGAAGATCCTAGGATCAAATCGTACATTGAAAAACGACCCACCACGCCTGCATAGAAGAAATTTAGTGGGACAATCGCCAAATGCAAGATACAGTACGCTGTTGAATCAGTTTGCAAAGCACTGAATTAAAGACATCCACAACAGTTGTACTGTGAGTCTGTAAGTGAGCGATACGTGAAAATGAAATGAGAATTATTACACATCCCGCTGTGATTTTGCCATGCAGGTAGAATAGTCAGGGGTAAATGGAGAGATTTCTTGAGTCGTTCAGTTGTCATCGCCAAACCACCAGGCTGCAGCCGGGATCTACAATAGAACTACATTGTATATAACAAGCAAACGTCATTCTTGTACCAACATGCATTCAATGACGATTTTGTGACAAAATGATAGGGCATGGTGGTACTACGAGGGTTTCTATACGGCTGGCCAATACTTATAAAGTACAAAGCCAATTATGTGAAAAGTATAGAGCGAAATGTTATCACGTCGCTGGGTCGACAAGACCTTGTATCTCAAATTTTGGTGAAAATTACTTTTTTTATGATGAATGGTCAGGTAATCAAGTAAGTGATGTCCTGTCAAAATGCTAACTGTCTTCCCCCAAATACTCTCCTGAGCATTTGACACACTGCAAAAAGTCCGGTGTTAAATAGCGAACACCGAGCTGGTGTTAAATTTTCGGTGCTCATCTATGGTGTTAAATTAACACCTCCGGGTGTCATTTCCAAATTTTGAACTGTTTTTTGAAGAGTTTCTTAGTAACTGCACTTCTTGTAGATTTTTAATTTAAACAAGACGATCAAGAAGTTTACATTAAAATACTAGATTTTTGAAAAAATGTGAAAATAAATTTACACCAAAGTAACACCAGCTGGTGTGGTCTCTTATTGAAGCTGGACGGGTGTTAAACCATTGATATCAACACCAGCAAATATCAAATCAACACCATGTGGTGTCATTTTTGAATTAACACCAGTACAGTGTCAAAATAACACCAGGTACAGTGTCAAATTAACACCACGAAGTGTCAGGTGAACACTTTTCAACACCATCACAGTGCATTTTTAACACCTGTGGGTGTGGTCCTTTATTGAAGTTTGATCGGTGTTAGATTTAACACCTGTGGTGTTAAATCTAACACCGCTGT
This sequence comes from Diadema antillarum, assembly GCF_040938485.1. Lineage (NCBI taxonomy): Eukaryota > Metazoa > Echinodermata > Echinoidea > Diadematoida > Diadematidae > Diadema > Diadema antillarum. The sequence continues at coordinate 1,575,363 of NW_027271018.1, read as the reverse complement.
TTTTACAGTGCATATTTGAGATACGAGGTCTTGTAGCCCCAGCGACGTTGGTGAGGGACTTTTCTGAATTGGACTTAAGATAAGAAAATTGTGGAACTGAATGTCTTACATGTATGGTGATGTTGGTTTTAACTACATAGTACTTCATATAAATCGACCACGTAAAGGTCGATACAAATAATGTGCTAACTCGAAGAAAAATTCTATATACCCAAGATAATTATAAACATTAAATTGTTAATAATACTTTGTTAGTCGCAATTAACGCAAATAGAAAAATAAAATACCCTGTCCCATTTGATTCAACTTAATATGTGTAGTGATGACTAAAATCAATTCAGTTTAGTTAAGTTCAATTCATTTAGCTGTATACTTTATTTTCATCCAACAAGAGTTGTTACATAAAACGAAAGCGAACATTTTACAATTCAAATTGTTTAACAATATAAATGTAAGAAGTAAAAGCAGTGGCGTATCTAGGGGGGGGGGCAAGGGGGGCACGTGCCCCGGGCGCCACTCCTTGGGGGCGCAAAAAACGAAAAAAAAAAGCGAAGAAAAGAAGAAAAAAACGAAGAAGAAGAAGAAGAAAAGAAAAAAGAAGAAGAAGAAGAAGAAGAAGAAGAAAAAAAACTCGCCCGGAAAGGGGGGGGGGGCAGAAAACCAAATCAAACAAGATAAAAACAAAACATGATGATGACACGGACAAAATGACAATGTTTATTGTGAATTCCATGTTCCGTAAGCTGAAATACAAAAATTTTCGGCGCGCTCGCTGCGCTCGCTCGCCAAATATATATAAAAAAGAAGGTAAGAACAAAACTTGATGATGACGTGGACAAAATGACAATGTCTATTGTGTTCACACATGTCATTTAATATTTAGCAGGCAAAATGTTTCACTGAGCAGCGGCTGCAATTTCTTTCGTTCTGAAGCGATCGCCAATTGGATCAAAAGGCGCCAACGGTTTCGAACATGGGGGGGGGGGGGCGCAAGAAAACCCCAAATCAAACAAGATAAGAACAAAACGCAATGATGACGCGGAAATATACAAATTTCGGCTCACTCGCTCGTACTAATTTAGAGTATTTTTTTCAAGTCCTCAGTTTGGTGGCATAAATCGTTATCTATAAGGCCGTCACTATATCTTGATTAGAATTGTAAGATTTGATAAGCAAAAAATGACAAGAGTTCCATGTTTAGTAAGCTGAAATATAAACATTTTCGGCTCGCTCGCTCGCTGCGCTCACTCAAATCTATCAAAAAAAGGAAGAAAAAGATAAGAACAAAACGTGACGACGCGGACAAAATGACAATGTCTATTGTGTTCACACATGTCATTTAATATTTAGCAGGCAAATGTTTCACTGAGCAGCGACTGCAATTTCTTTCGTTCTGAAGGCGATCGCCGATTGGATCAAAAGAGGACGCCAACGGTTTCGAACATACGGGGGGGGGGGGCGCAAAAAAAATAAAAAAGATAAGAACAAAACGTTATGATGACGCGGAAATATACAAATTTCGGCTTCAGTTTGTAAATCGTTATCTATAAGGTCGTCACTATATCTTGGATTAGAATTGTAAGATTTAATAAGCAAAAAATGACAAAAATTCCATGTTTTGTAAGCTGAAATACAAAAATTTTCGGCTCGCTCGCTCCGCTCGCTCGCCAAAATTTATATATATCATTATAAAAAAAGAGAGATAAGAACAAAACGTGATGATGACGCAGAAATATACAAATTTCGGCTCACTCGCGCGCACTAATTTAGAGTATTTTTTTAAAGTCCTCAGTTTGTTGGTATAAATTGTTATCTATAAGGCCGTCACTATATCTTGATTAGAATTGTAAGATTTAATAAGCAAAAAATGACAAGAATTCCATGTTTTGTAAGCTGAAATACAAAAATTTTCGGCTCGCTCGCTGCGCTCGCTCGCCAAAATTTATATATATATTATATAAAAAAGAGAGATAAAAACAAAACGTGATGATGACGCAGAAATATACAAATTTCGGCTCACTCGCGCGCACTAATTTAGAGTATTTTTTTAAGTCCTTAGTTTGTTGGTATAAATCGTTATCTATAAGGCCGTCACTATATCTTGATTAGAAATGTAAGATTTGATAAGCAAAAAATGGCAAGAATTCCATGTTTTGTAAGCTGAAATACAAAAATTTTCGGCTCGCTCGCTGCGCTCGCTCGCCAAAATTTATCAAAATTCACTACATTTAAATCACCCTCAAAAGACCCATTTTAAGTGCTTGAAAAAAGCATATAGACTTTGTTTAAAGTCCCTACCGGGATGGGGTTGGGGTTGAACACTTTTTCAGAAATTAGGGGCGCAATTTTCGCGATTGCCCCGGGCGCCGTTTCCCCTAGATACGCCACTGTATATGTATATATATATATATATATATATATATATATATATATATATATACATGCGAATGATTACGTGAAACACAATGTCATTGCAGCAGTGCAAAAAGAACTTGTAACGATAGCCGTTGAAAGGAGCGTTATACTGAAGAGGGGAGCTTGTAGAACGTGGATCACTCGAAAAACAATACATTGTCCATATCATATCTGTTTCGTGAACATTATTGTGTGAATCATGGCCAGTGCATCCCTGCATTCAACATGATTATTTGAATTTCGAAAATGCAATATGTAGTATAGTTATGACTTCAATCATGCCAAAAACTTATCAATTTAAGACTGTTTCATAATATATATGACGCAGAATGCAAGCAGTGATTATAATTATGCTTTTAATTTCATATTGTTTTTCTCTGTAAAGTTTCCATTTTGAAAATGTTGAAGAAAATGGAGACAATCGAGGACTGACTAAGAGAAAGAATATGAGAGATTATTTCTTGAAACTGTTTTGTGTGAACAACGGTAAACGAAAATATAAAACGTTCTGTCAGCAGGTGCGGTACACAACAGTGTCATACGAACATCATTTACTATACAAGATCTTCATTATACCTATCAAATTGACAAGGTTGAATCTAAATCTGTTGCATAGCTAGAGGCCCTATTTAACGTTACAATACCACACTTTGCAGATAATAAAAATGTGGCTCAAAAATATATAATAGTCATAATGCATTTCAGTGATTGGACACCCGGGTGGAATATGATTTACATCGACATCAACAGGTGGGGGATCAGAAGGTGATTGCGGCAATGAAATAAAGCTACATCTTGGATTATAACAAAGCAAAGGCTTGCATACAGTACTATGCATGGCAAAAACCGCTGAGTCATATGGATGTACATAGGTGTATTTTGCCATACACTCGTACTCGATAAATGGTATGATGGCAGAGATATGGCAAATAACGAGTTCAGGGCAAATTAACAGACACCTTGTATACGGGGCAGCTACAGTTTAACGGTGAAGGTCAAGATCGGTCGAGACTATTCTGAAAATGGGTGATCACCCCAGAGAGGGACGGAACGAGAAGAATATTTGCCTGCAATCAAACTCCTTCCAACACTAGACTCCCCCTTCAGATAAACTCGCCTTATTATTATGAAGGATGGATGTTGAAATATACATTTCTCCTGGCATTAACAGGTGACCTCTGGCAATTATCGACTTCACCACTGCCTGAACAATTGGGTCGCGACTATACAATGGATGGCATGCTAAAGACAGGTGGTTCAGAGGCATTGTCCCGTATTCAATCTCTCATTAACGTAGGCAAGTTATTCGTGTACAATGTCAATAACATTTTGATGTATAGTGGTGCCGAGAGTGTTTGATAAAGGAGAAGTCCTACTCGATCGATATGGTATGCTCATGGTATTACGTGCGCTTTTCATTGTCAATTCGGGATTTGACATCGAGTCCTGCTGGTCACAATAATGAGCAGGGCCCTGTTTCATAAAGCTGTTCGTAAAGTTACGAACAGCTTACGAGCGACTGGTGATCAGTTCTGATGTGCTATACTTACCAGAATTTCCATAATTCAGCATAAGAATTGATTACCAGTCGCTCGTAAGTCGTTCGTAACTTTACAAACAGCTTTATGAAACACCCCCAGTTTTGATTCTCTTTTCTTTTCTATCCCAATATGCAGGCATATACATGTACATTATAGGACACGGTGAATCAGACTGTCCATTGATCAATGGTCTGCAAAGCAACTTCTGTTAAAATCGACAGACCTATCAATGAAATAATCAGGCTCGTGTTGGTATTTTTGAACTGGAAGAGGTTGGTGGAACATTGCATAATTCTACATGAGTGCTAATTGGGTTTACAACACAATGAGGACATATTTTATATTATCTAATGTATATTGTAGTATGTAATAATGTATAGTATTCATAATATATGATTGTAATTCAATTCAATTCACGGATTATGATACCACTGATACACAGAAAAAACTGTCGTTTTGGAATCAATATACAGTGTAGTAACAGGGGCGTCACCAGCTTTTTTTCAAGGGGGGTGCGTTTTGACACTAAATGTTTACGAGATTTTTTGGACAGACATTTGGAATATAGGAAGCTCTCAATCCCTAGACTTTTACTGTTTTTTGAGGGAAACCAAGCGGGGAAAGGGCACCGGCAGGCCGGTAGCTACAGGATTTCATCTTGGGGGGGGGGGGGGGGGTGGGGGGGGGGGTAGTATGCGAGGGAGCGAGCAAGGGTGGGGGGACGGTGTGGAAGTGCAGGAGAGGGTTGTACCCCTTATAAATGGATTATGGAATGACGGTGTGAAACGACAAATTACTCGCAGCGATATCAGGGGCATCACGACTACATGCGAGCGAGCGGAGCGAGCGAGCTTGAAAATTGTGACATTTTACAGTCCAAAAAGCTGCCGTTTGTAGCCATTTTTTTTTTTTTTTTTGCTTTTTAGATTAAGGGGGGCGCATCGGGCGCAACTACTGGAAATTACTGGCAGCAACATCAGGTGAATGGCATAACAATCAAATGCGAGCGAGCAAAGAGAGCGAGCTTGGAAATTTTGACATTTTACAGTCCAAAAACTGCCGTTTGTAGCCATATTTTTTCGCTTTGGAAATAAAGGAGGGGTGGGGCGCAACGGGCGCAACTGCCGGTAATTACTGGCAGCAACATCAGGAGAATTGCATAACAATTAAATGCGAGCGAGCGAACGAGCGAGCTTGAAAATTTCGACATTTTACAGTCCAAAAACTGCCGTTTGTAGCCATATTTTTTTGCTTTGTAAATTAAGGGGGGCTCACCGGGCGCAACTGCTGGCAATTACTGGCAGCAACATCAGGTGAATGGCATAATAATCAAATGCGAGCGAGCAAAGAGAGCGAGCTTGGAAATTTTGACATTTTACAGTCCACAAACTGCCGTTTGTAGCCATATATTTTCGCTTTGGAAATAAAGGAGGGGTGGGGCGCAACGGGTGCAACTGCCGGTAATTACTGACAGCAACATCAGGAGAATTGCATAACAATTAAATGCGAGCGAGCGAGCGAGCTTGAAAATTTTGACATTTTACAGTCCCAAAACTGCCTTTTGTAGCCGTATTTTTTTGCTTTGGAAATTAAGGGGGGCGCACCGGGCGCATCTTACTGCTGGCAATTACTGGCAGCAACATCAGGTGAATGGCATAACAATTAAATGCGAGCGAGCAAAGAGAGCGAGCTTGAAAATTGTGACATTTTACAGTCCCAAAACTGCAATTTGGAGCCATACTTTTTCGCTTTGGAAATAAAGGAGGTGGGGGGGGGGGGCGCACCGGGCGCAACTGCCGGCAATTACTGGCAGGAACATCAGGAGAATTGCGTATAACAATTAAATGCGAGCGAGCGAGCGAGCTTGAAAATTTTGACATTTTACAGTAAAAAACAAACAAACTGCCGTTTGTAGCTATATTTCTTTGCTTTAGAATTTAAGGGGGCTCATCGGGCGCAACTGCTGGCAAATACTGACAGCAATATCAGGAGAGCATAATGATTACATTCGAGCGAGCGGAACGAGCGAACTTGAAAATATCACATTTTACAGTCCAAAAACTGCCGTTCTTTTCTTAGCCATATGTTTTTCGCTTTGGAAATTAAGGGGGGAGGGGCACCGGGCGGAACTGCTGGCAATTACTGGCAGCAACATCAGGTGAATTGCATAACGATTAAATGCGAGCGAGCGAAGAGAGCGAGCTTGAAAATTTTACATTTTACCGTCCAAAAACTGCCGTTCTTAGCCATATTTTTTCGCTTTGGAAATTAAGGGGCGCGCACCGGGCGCAACTGCAGGCAATTATTGGCAGCAACATCAGGTGAATTGCCTAACGATTAAATGCGAGCGAGCGAAGAGAGCGAGCTTGAAAATTTTACATTTTACAGTCCAAAAACTGCCGTTCTTAGCCATATTTTCTCGCTTTGGAAATTAAGGGGGGCGCACCGGGCGCAACTGCAGGCAATTACTGGCAGCAACATCAGAAGAATGGCATAAAGATTAAATGCGAGCGAACGGAGCGAGCGAGCTTGAAAATTTTGAAATTTTACAGTCCTCAAATTGCCGTTTGTAGCTATTTTATTTATTTATTTATTTTTTTTGCTTTGGAAATTAAGGGGGGGGGGCGCACCAGGCGCAACTGCCGGCAATTACTGGCAGCAACTTCAGGAGAATGACATTACGACTAAATGCGAGCGAGAGGAGCCAGCGAGCTTGAAAATTTTGACATTTTACTGTCTAAAAACTGCCGTTTGAAGCTATATATATATATATATTTCGCTTTGGAAATTAAAGGGGGAGGGGGGAGGGGGGGGGGGACGCCCGGTGCGCCCGGTGCGCCCATCTCCCTGGATCCGCCACTGGTAGTCAAGGGTGTGGGTTTATGTTCATGACTGGGGGAGGTATGACCAGCGAGGTGGCGTCGAAGTGACCAAGCGGGGAAAGGATGTCCAAAATCTGCACTTTAGAGCATCCCCTAAACTAATTGTGCGTGTTTGTTTGTGTGTGTGTCTTGTAATGTACATGGAAAAGTTAGGAATTAGCCCAGGTCAAGTCTTTTTATTGGCAATGCAAGACATTTTTACATAGACTAGTATGTAAAGCAACACTGCAAAATCAATGATCTAGCTTTGATATAACGAAGCGTAAGGTACAAAAGTGTACATTCTACATCACATTGCGCAACATTGTAGCGACTCTTCGTTCGGATGTACTGAGTACACTGCGCACATCCTGCTTATATGCAGAATGCCAACCAGGAATCACGCTGAATCACAATCTTTTGTCGGGTCCGGGCTTTTTTTAACAATGTTTCACACTATATACCTATCTAATTATGGTTAAAAGAAATCATAGAAAAATATCTTATTTCTTGATCACCCTTTCATTCAAAAGCAGTTTACTAACACTTGAAGAATACTATTTCGGTAAGTCCTTTTTTTTTTTTTTAACCAGCGGACTGGGAGGGGGGCGCACCCCCCCCCCCTCCCGCTCCGTAGTTACGCCACTGCTTTTGGGTGAAATAATTGGACAGATTTCTTGAATTCTAAAAAAAAAAGCAAGAAAATCTTTTCATCGCGGATATTATGATTATGTGGGATGGGGCAAACGTGTATAAGTGCTCCGTATCGTACGGATTTACAGTACGGTCGATAAATAGTAAACACTGTAGGATAGTATACAAATATCGACTGCTGCAGAGGGAGATGGTAAAACTATTTGCACCGAGGTGATGTCTCAACAGTGCTATGTCCCGAGACGAAGTCGAGGGACATGGCACTGTTGAGACATCACCGAGGTCAAATAGTTTTACCATGGCCCGAAAGAAAGCAGTCGATATTTGTTTTATATCCCTCTCGAGCATTTTCCTAGAGTAATGACGGTTCCCTTTTGGAAAAGTGTGCAGGTTTCGTGAACGATAAATCTAACGTTAGGCCGTAGCAGTGCAGCAGCAGTGTGTGCAGCGCGTAGCGAACGACACCGCTGCGCTGTTGTTGATTCCTACACAAAACACACGAGCTACACTACAGCGTGCAAAACTCCGAAAGATCGAGGAGGTCCAGGACTACGTTTAGTAGGCCTAAAGCGGCTTCGTTACCCAGATCATCTTCAAAATCGGTTTTAGTTTATTCCTAATTCGTACCTGATATGGTGTCCTCCTGCGATCATTCTTCCGTTACTTGGTAAGCAGTCACTTTGTCAATTGAGCTGAATGCATTGATCACACGTCCACTAACGTTTACACACCCACGCCATGCGCCATCGCACCACAGATTTCTGTAATGCTGCTGTCGCACACCGCGCGCTCCGCGCTGATCTTAGCGCTAGCTAGCTAGCTACAAGCCACAGGACTGTCGCTCAAAAGTATCGCTACTACGCGCACTGCGTATATTCTTAAGTGAGAAATGTAGATATCGATCACACGATCACGATTGGGTGCAAATCGTGGATTCCCAAAAGTACTATATCACGCTGGCTAGTAACCAATTGCACCGCATCCAGCTGCTCGTGCTAGCTAGTAAAACTACACCATGTTCGTGCTCTGTACAATCCTATGGCAGGAAGCTTTACATGAGGGATATAATAATAGATATGTACAAAATCAGTGCTGCCAGAAACAGGGGTGCGAATTGATTTTTTTTTTGTGTGTGTGTGTGTGTGTGTGTCCCTGGTGCAAAATATAAACAAAATTAGAAAAGAGTAATTATTTAGCGTCCGCCGTTGAGGTCGCTCGCAGACTGATTTTTTTTTTTTTTTTTGATCTGAAGGGGGGTGCGTTCGCACCCAACGCACCCCCCCTGGTGACGCCCATGAGTAACAACTTAGCACTAATATCGATCATCTTTTTTGACCATTCTGTGCCATCACTTTGGGTATTTTTCTTTTTCAACTTTCAATTCACCTCAAATCAAATTTTGAATGCAGTTTCCAATTATACACTGACACTGTGTTTTGGGTATATTTCATTATGGCACGTTGCATACACAAAAAACAACAACAAACAAACAACAACACAACAAAAATAATATTGTCAGAGCGATTTACGTTCTATATATAAAGAGTGAGAGATATTCGTGGAGTGAGGGAGCGAGAGAGGGACGTAGTTAGAATGGCAGTCACGTACAAAACAAAACAAAGAGGAGACGGCGTGGGGTGGGGTGTTGAGTCGGGAAGGAAGGCGTAAGGGGGCGGGTCTGCGGTGCATGAGCAACCCCGGACACGCCCACATCCCGTTCGTCGAGGGTATGAAAATGTTTGGTGCTAGTTCGTAGTATATCCATCGTTAGGGGAAAAAAGATGCTGACTAAAGAGTCGACTGTTTCCTTGTGTTATTGAGTATCCTCTTACTGACAGGATCTATGAAATCAATATTGTTCTATTTCATGAGTAATTCCAATCTGCAGAAAACAGACGAAACACAAGAGAAACTGGGGGGGGGGGGGGCGGGGGCACAGTGCTGGAGGGATTCGATGAATTGTCTGATTTTCTTCAAACTTCCCGATGTTTTCTCTTAGAAGCTATAGATTTACACGCAGCTAGTCACTCAATCCACATAGCTATTTAAGTATATGAGTCCCCTTTATCGACGGTGCACAGCAATTTTATCAATGCATTGAATGTATTAATATTTGTATGTACTACAGTAATACATGTATACTAGTAGCTGGTGATATTGATACAGTATTACACTCAGCACGTATGAGTATACTGAGATAGATCTCTGTACATCCAGGGCAGAACAGATACTGTAGATAATGCATGCAGGCGCACGCACTATCATAAATTCGTGCCCGTTTCAAGTGTATCGGTGTTCGTGGTGAAGTTCGGCTTGCATCCATTGCCACGGGCTGCATGCTCACTGCACTTCATTGGTGAACGTCGCTCCCGTTCAGTCGTCACAACAGCTGCCTGTCTCGCGTCGTCTGCGTTCATCAGGTCTATACACTACCATCACCATGCCGCGCTTCACCGTAAAATATTTCGATGCCCGTGGTCGGGCAGAACCCACGCGGATGCTCCTCACCCTCGCCAAAGTCGACTTCGCCGACGATAGGTTCACCCAGGAAGAATGGGCCAAGATCAAAGATGACAAGAAACGTGAGTTGTAACACCATACTATCGATCGTCCTACATCACTTCAACGCATTATAGTCTACAAACTAGACACATGAATATCCGCAGAAGTCGATGATGTCAAGTCTTGGCTCATCTTGGACACATGCATCTCATTCTATCATTGTTCTAACTTCAACTTGTCTTGTCTCGTATTTTAACCAGTCAAAATATTTTCAATCTGATCGGACAAGCTTCAATATTTCAAGCGAATATAATACGTATCGATTTCTTCTAGACACTTTGGGCGGTTTGTGGATGTAGAATAATGAACATGATTCAGCACTTTCGCGTACAGGTGATCGAAGGAAACTGTTAGAATGGAACTACAGAGATGAGCAAATTTATGTACTTTCTTGGTTATATATTATTTGCTGCATCGCAGAAATACCCGGTGAAGAAAGCGAATTTCCGAGTTGGTTCTCTATATGACGCGGAGATCAGGTTTTTTTTTTTTTTTTTTTTTTTTTTTTTGTTTGTTTTATTTTGTTTTTGTTCAGTGGTGTATGACTAATATACCATTAGGATATCTGTGATGATTGTAATACGCGAATTATAGGCCTAATTGTAATGTGTCTGATCTATATGATTTTGAATATATTAAGCGTGAAATTACGCTATTCATGCCTCATTATTTTGTTGATTGATTGAGGCCAATTTAGACCGTTTATTCTGGAAAACAGTAAAACACACATACAAAAGGAAAATATCTATTTAAATAGCAACGAGAGCCAGGCGGCCCTTAAAGCATCTTGTGCTAATATTATATCCCTCCTATACCCATGCCGTATGATTGATTGAGGACAATTTAGACCACTTACTGTATTCGGCAAAATAAACACACACAAAAAAAAACACACACACAATAGTGGCGATTTCAATGAGAGCTAGGCAGCATCGCATCTTATGCTTGTATTAGGATGCCTACACATATTATGAAAATATATAGCAACATAATAAATTATTTATTCAATACAATGTTAATAAAAATCAGTGAAACGGAAATGAGAGTGGTATATGAAAGTATTATAACATAATCAGATATATTGATATGAGTACTAGTACTTTATAATAGTCATGGGATAATAATTAGGCCGCTGCAAAACTGTGCAGCTTTATCAACTTAAATCAGAACCAATATAATAGAGTAAGTCGTATTATCGCTCGCTTGACACTATAGTTAACAATCTATAACCATAAAAACTTAAAGACCATTTATCTTACATTCGTCTCTGTGACTCGAGAATCAGATTTTTCAAAATAATATATGTCTTTCTGCTTATGCAAATATTCAGGTGAAACATTGTTGGCTCTAAAATGAATTCTCATTGTACGACATTATCATAGAATCGCATTACGATTTAGCATGTGCGCAGTAATTAAACATGTTCCTGACCGCATTGATCTTTGTTATAGTCGTTCTCTGATTGATTAGAATATTGGCATCACGGAAACTGGATGAAAACTATAGGCCTATAGCTTAAACTCGACGGGAATAACATTCAGCATGAGAGGGCCCTTATCGTCGCTTATCGTGACATTCGTTTTATAGTGACTTAACGCAAGGGGACACAAATTATCACTGCCCTTTATACCAAACGGAGACGGGTTCATTAAACCGGTAATGATATGACATCAATAATGCTCAAAGTACATAATACATGTACACACTCTGTCTTTACACGCTCTGGCCATACACACGCTGTCTGATACTGCGTCTATACACACTCTGTCTCGGCTATCGAGACACACACAAAGGCCTTTATTGCGAACAAGCCATGGAGCATATTATTTGGTAAATCGTATACCCGGTATTCTCATGGTCGGACATCCGGGTATTTTGCGTGTCACGGGGTCATGGATAGCGTTGGAGTGAAAACAAACCACTCGCGTGAGCCTGGAGTGAACGCTGTACGTGTTTTCTGCCGCGCCCGCCCGGGGCGCCCCGCGAGCATAGCGCTAAGGCAAGCTGGTACTGTAGCTGTGCGGGCGGCAGGATTAGGCCCTAGGCCTACTCTAAATTAGGCCCTACCCTAAGTACTACAGTACTAACGTTAGACCTACCTGAAGTTTCTATGAGGTACTAAGTAAGCGTAGATATCGGGGTAGGGCCTACTCAAAGAGGTTCTACTGCACATCTGGCCATTTTGTCGGGTCGTTGATCCAGAGTCCTGCCGCGATTTCATACGGGCACAGGTCCAGTCCGGCCGCCTTAAACTTGGCAAAATACCGGGACCGATCGATCGACAGGATCCAGATTTTGAGAATATTGCTGGCAAGACATGATGCATGTATCTCATGAATGATGGCACAAATGACAAAATGAATAATGAAAAACAGTCCCCATGTCTGAGCTGCGTAGAGTTGCACATAAATTATACGCGTCGCACATGCACAGCATGCAGTATGCGCATTTATAGGTATGCAGGCTTAGCGCTTGCAAGCTGTTTGTTTTCACTCCAGTCGACCGGAAGTGACGTGTAGCCGACCGCAAGAATAATCCGCATCTATTATGATTAATGTTGACAAGAATATTAGGATAGCACAAATTTTAACGTTCTTGTCAAATAGACTGTGTTAAAGAAAACCTCTTCTGTGCATTCTTTTATCGATATTATACTCATTGCAATGCTGTTGTTAATGTTTATCTTTTTCTTGTTTATTTGTGTATTTGTTTTTGACAAACTCCTCGGCATTACTTGACAATGTTTTTGGTTCCCTGTCACACTCATGTACGCAGTTTTTCCACTGGGCCAGGCCCCCGTGCTCATCGTTGACGGGAAAACCATTCCGCACAGCAGGGCGATGGCGAGATTTGTCGCATTGGAATATGGTGAGCATTAAACTATGTATATATATTCAACTTTTGTTTTGAATTTCAGTCAAATTTCAATTTATTTTTGTTTTTGTTTTCAAGAATGCAATGTTCAAACAAAAATAAAGCAATAGCTCAGAGAGAGAAAGAAATCTTATAAAATCTGAATTCTGTGCTTCTTGTCATTTCACTCGTTTGTAACATGGATTACTTAGGTATATAATGAAGACCATGTCAGTGACCGTAACAATGTATAATAACGATAATAACGGTAAACAGTTTGTTTTTGACAAGTATGTTCGCCAAAGCTGAAGAACAAGACATAATTGCCTCTCAGAAAGTATATAAACAATATCATCATCTTGTGTTTCTTTTATCATCTATCAATCACCGAAAAAGGACAGGAAATCATAACATAGTGTTTGCTAAATAAAAACAACAAACAAACGGTGAAGTTCACTTGTATTTGAATGATGCCTATAATGCACTAATGGTGATTTAATGGATGTTTTCGACAGACCTGTGTGGGAAAACCAACGCGGAGAAAGCGCATGTCGACGTCGTTTTGGAGACTGGATCGGAAATCGAACAGAAATTGAGACCGATTTTCACCGAGCAAGACCCAGAGAAGAAGGTAAGAGTAGCTGGCGACTTCGTGTTCGAAGCAAACTGCATGCCGGCTAAGTATATAGATTACATTCAGTTTTGTTTACTCGCTAGTAGTATTCTTTTCTTTTTGATCCGTATAGTAAGAGTGATATTTTGCGCCAATATATCCAAGTAACATATCCACATTATGTTTACACGGATATATAAAACTCACGGCTGGAAAATATTTTTTTTGCCACCCCCCCCCCCCCCCATACATAAAAGGAAGAGAAAAGAAAAGGAAAACGTAAGAAAATAACATCATTCAATGACAAATTACAATATAATACAATAATTTCTGCACAGCGCCTATACCTAAGAGTTATTTCATATTACGACGATATCGAGGGGTAAATAAATTGGTTTAATTCTACGCCCACTTCCAAGGTATGTTATCCAAGGTCTTACGTAATAAATCAGGATCCTTATGTGAAACTTGACAGGTATGGTGCAAGGAGTTCCAACGTTCATTCACAGGCTCACGCAAATATAATTCATATGCATTGCTTGGAACACTCGTCACCAGGAGATCTCGTTTGGTACATAGTGTAACGTGTTACGGCTGAACGCGAAAGAGAATTCTATCCAAGCGCAAACAAGGGGGATATTGACCCATAATATTGACTTTGTCTTGATATAACTGACTGTAGGTTGAAGCGGTGAAGGCCTTCAAGGAAGGAATTGTGCGTCAGATGAAGTACTTCGTTGAACTCCTCAAGGAAAACGGAGGAAAGTACTTCGTTGGCAAAGGGGTAAGTATACTTTTATCTTGATGCGATCGCGACGTGTATAATGACAAAATCTTCGTCACGCTGAATGTGCACACTTGAGCGTGGAGAACTGACTCTGAAAAATCTCGAGGAATTATGAGATTAGTCGTCACTTTGGAATACATATTAATCAAGTGTGTATATCATGATTATAATGTTTTCAGTGATACTGCACTCATGATATAAAAAGAAACACTTTCATTTTTCTTTGTTTTTCAACAGCTTTAATCTCAAATAACTGACGACAAAAATGATTAACTATTCATATAATTTTTTCTTCCTCTCCTTACACACATAATTATGTGTCAACATGGTCAAGCGGTGTGATAGATCAAGTCGAGAAACTACTCGATCTTCTCTTTTCTTCTTCTTTTCCTTCTTTACTCCTCGTTCGACACTGATTCTTGTGATTACTAATAGGTCATGACACATAGGACTGTTGTTCCTGTCTCACTATTTAGACAGAAAAAGAGCAAAATATACCTGCATACGCACGCACACACATGTAAACAAAGTCCTCAAAATATGATGCGATAAAAGTGGACTTCTAACAACAAAATACGATCTATAGTAAACAAATTAACAAAGCTGCTAAAATTGGAATAAATCTGAACTCGTTATCGTTTTTGTGCCATCTTTTTTTGAAGCGTTTTGAAGAAACGTGTATATCGAACATTTTCTACTCTGACCGAAACACTTTTTTTTGCAATTATGCCAATCATAACGGGGTCTATATTACACGCTAGAATTCCTGGTTATGATAGTACTTCAGGAGTATTGTATCAAAACCAAAAGAATATGAACAAGAAAGAAAGGAAAACAAACAGGCAAATGAAATCTTACCGAGAAAATAAAGTAGGTCGAATGGAAATTTTGTTGACTTTTTCTCTTTGTGATGCATGTGGACCTTAATCGAGCGCGTTAACCTTTCATTTTCTGTATAGCTTTGAAAAGCGGCAGACACATATTATGAACGATTGCCCTTATGCTCTTTTAATGACATTCCTACCCCCCCCCCCCCGAAAACATTATTTTATCTTCCTCATTGACAGCTGATGTCTATCCCTAGTACCCCTACAACAGTCACACACCAACAAGAATACTGTTACAAAACGGCTTTTAAAAGTGTTGCCAAAATATTGTTCTTTTGTAGCCTACCTTAGCCGACGCGATGACGTTCAACTTCTTGGACATCCTGACGACTAGCAAGTACAAAGTCGACGGGCTGCTCGACCCCTACCCCGAACTGCAGGAATACATGCGCCATTTCCGGGAAGAATCGCCGCTGAAGTCGTACTTTGCGTCTCGTCCCCAGACGGATTCATGAGCATCGACGCACTCATCCCTTTTGCAGCGGGACGCCCTCGTGATTCAATGGGCGTGTGGACCGATGAATTAGTTGCTGCTCTTTCCGGCGTCATCTGAAATTTAGCTTCTTAGCATTGAGCGAAGATGTGATTGAAAATTTACGGAGTGTGATGTAACATCAATTGCTTACTAGCTATATGGTAAATCATTTTCAAAGGGCATGTGTCGGACAAGAGTTGTGTAGAATTATGCCTTATAGTGTCTAGGCGTACTTTATTGCGGATACATCAAAGAGTACAGCACCATATTCATGATATTGCTGTTAGTAATTGTTTTGCAAAAATTGTAATAACAAGTCATCTTATATAATTCTTTCAGTAAGTACAGGGAACATCGCCATGTAAAACTGGATATAAACTCAGTCGGGATCAGGAAAATTTGTACAGGCTACAGTATATCAAGGGGGAACGCAGCAAACAGACGTATTAATCATATCGACAGCACAAGTTGACTAGATCGACGTCAATCAGATCTAGTCCCCTGTTCAATGAAGATTTTGATGAGATTGACCTTGCATCCATTTAAGTTCCAACCCTGAAAAAAGGGACTTTTACCACCCCCCCCCCCCGAAAAACGGCGAATGAAAATTCATACATACATCCGTAATTCAATGGATCATAAATAAATAGATGAATAATCAAATAAACAAGTAAATCTATACAAGCAACAAAATGAGCAAATAGATAAACAAATACCTATTGGTTTGAAATAATCTGGTGAATGAAACTGTGTCTCATGCAGTTCGATTTTACGGTGAAACGTTTGAGAACTTCAGTTGCATCATGTAGTATAAAGTATCCTTGGTCCAGATGCAGGCCGTTCATCTGTCCATCATACACTCAGTTTGTGCGTCTGATCAAATTAGATACTCATCTCAACCTCTTTCTAGATTTTCTGTCAGTTCGTTTCGCCATTATTCAAGTTGAGGCTGAGGAAAAAAAATTACAGGCAGTGTTTACCTACTTGAGTTGTAGGGTAACATCAAAGAATAATTGTCAACATGCACTAGTATTTGCTTCATTGACATTGTATCACGGCGACTACACACAAATCTGTATCATGGTCGAGAAAAAGTGAGTTACAGACATCTAGCTACATACTTTAGTTCTATTCTGGCACATGTCTTGTTAATGGTTGGTTCATGGCTCAAGAAATAAGCAAATCATCGTATAAAAAATATGGAATAGATATGAAAGTACGGGCATCATATGATACAATCACTAGTAAAAATATGTGTTGCCGTCTCAGAATTGTCTAAGAATTGCTGCAAAACCTCCACTAGCCACGCATACCATGGTACGCCTTCGTAATTTTAGCACGTGTATTTTTGTAATGGAAACTTGTGAATACAATCTATTGATAAAATCCTTTCGGACAATGCAATATGCAATGTCGTCCATTGAAATGTTGTGCCCTGGTTTGAAACTTTCATTTTTTTGGTAACTTTTAGAGAGCAAAAAAAAAAAAAAAAAGATGTATCCTGCAGAGAATCTAACTTGTATGTATACATGACAACGTGTGTGAAGAATCATGACGTTGTTCAGCTCTGAATGACAAATCCTTTGAATCAAACACACAATAAACATGCAAATATGCAGATTTTCACATATTAGAGATAGATGGATACCTGAATAAAGAACGGCCCAAGTCCAAATTTGGCTAACGTCTTTAAGACCCCATGATGGTAAGCAAGCATAGATAAATATTCTGACAATTTTACATTTCCATTTGTATGCAAAATATTTGTAATAATTCATTTTTTTCCCAAAAGTCTGTTAATGAACTTGGGCATATCTTATATTCAGGTATTCATGTTTATTCACAGACATACAGATCAGATGCACAAACACCAAAAAATATACAACAAAAAACCCAAACAAATATGCATGCCCTCAGTACATTGAGACCTTGTCTACTCTTGCTCACAATAATATATATTATATATATATATATATATATATATATATATATATATATATACATGTATATGTATATATATATATATATATATATATATATATATATATATAAGAAAGGTAGAGTAGAATATGCATTGTGTGTGTGTGTATATATATATATATATATATATATATATATATATATATATATAGGCCTATATACATTTATTTGATTCGCATACTGGCAGTAATAGTGACAGAAATAATAAGTCATGATAGAAGAATGCATCAAATGCCAACTGGTTTTTATTAAAAATCCAAATTTTTGGGGGCCTCCCCCTTCATAAGGGGGATGAGCACTTTCATCCCTGATGAAGGGAAAGGCCCCCGTAAATTTGGATTTTGGATAAACACCAATTGGCATTTAATGCATTTTTCTATTGTGACTTTACTATATATATATATATATATATATATATATATATATATATATATATATATACACTAAATTATATATACATATAATTCACACTGTAATTCACTTTGAACTCATATAAACTGCAAAATCAGAGTGGGTATCTAAGGTGTGAAAGGCCTGGCCTGTCAATACTATTTTATTTCAATGATCAAATATCACTTATTAATTACATACATCTGACTGACACAGCTCAATCGGGAGCAGTCATAAAAAAAACCCCAACAACAAATACGTTTTTTTAATGATCATGCTCATCATCAGATGCATAGCACATCAGTCAAACCAGTGACCAACACTAGACTATTCACTGGGGCGTATGACTACATTGTACTTATGCAAGAACACTGTTTAGCAGTGCTATGCAGATTGACTGGACCTGAAATGAGGGAACATGGTCATTTTATTGCTGCCCAAGATCCCTCATTACCATACCTCAAATTTTTTGTGGCAAAATTTGTGTAACATTATTACATCATTAGTATTGCATATAAATATTATTGATACAACTTGTACTACACCCACAACAGCAGCACTGTTTATACAAACTGATGGATCCTATCACAATAAACAGGATAGGAAATAATCATAAGAACACACAGGAAAGGCAGCCAAGGTTAAATGACAAAACATAATCTCCCATCACGGAGCAGAAGGCTGAAAAAATGAAGGCCTGTACTTTATTCACACCAATCATGATTTCAGCAGTGCTTTATAGAAAACTGAAAAAATCCCCCCCCCCCCCCTCTCCCCTCAAACACTGTATGTCCAGAGTATCTAGTGGCAATAGTTCCAATGTCTGGATGCACTGTACATACGATCTAGCCCCTGGGAGGGTGAGGCAAAGCAAATATAATGGCACCTAAGTTTACTATATGTACATGAATGCAGAGTTCTGAACAGAACATGGATAGAGCAGTGTTAGAAATATGAACACTCAGTCACTGCTCACGAAGGATAGGATTCTGACTCTACGGCAACAACCATTTGGACAGGTTCATGGTCAAAGGAGGCACCTTTTCCGTGGATGTGAACCTTTGCAAGAACATCACAACCATGCACCACTTCTTTTTCAATTCCATTCACTTATTTCAGTTCTGCACATCAATAAAAAAAAAACAACAACAACATTAAGTAGCACACTCTTAAAGGAATGGTAGTTTTTGTTGAGATGGGGGATTCAGATTTAACCTTTTTGGAAGATAATTAGAAACCATTTATGAAGTCATAAAGAGCATATAATTCTTCAAGGAATTCAAAATTTATTCGATGAATGTCAGTCTTGAAATGGCCGAGATATCCAAAAACAATGTAGAACAAAGTGGTCCTCATAAAAGGTGGGTCCCATCACTTATTAGGACCTCTTTGTTATTTGACATCTCAGCCATTTCAAAACCAATTTTCATCAAATAAACTTTAGATTCCTTTTAGAATTGCATGCTCTTTCATGTATCGTAAGAAGTTTCTCTATATATCATTAAAAAAGTTAGAAACCTGAAGCCACATATCAACCAAAACTATACAATCCCTTTAATATGAGAGGTCCAAGACCCTACACTCACCAGTACTGTGGGCTAAAATATGGAAGAGGTATGACATTCATCTCAAACCAGGGATGTAATACAATTTCCTGGCTTACACTTAAGGCTAAGAACTTACTTCCTATCACTATTTGCCTTTTATTCAGTTGATTACTATGCACGCAATCTTCCTTGGGTACCTCCTCTAATTTCATTAAAGTGTGTAAAGGTACAACTTGTAACTAAAAAAGCAAACATGCCCAGCACCATAAGAATTTTCTTGTGATCTGTCCTCATTCTAATAGTCATATTTGAGAAACAAAATATACATGTACAATGTACCTCACATTGTGGAGACAGATCAAAAGATCGAGCACAGCTCCTTCAAATTTAATCAATAATAATAATAATAACAACAATACTACAGTGCTTATATAGCGCATATCACTACCTTAGTGTCTCTATGCACTTTAAGGGAGAGGGATGAAAATGGAAAAAGAAATGTACTGACTCTTGTACAATGTATGTACCGTAGATGCACACCAAAACTCATTCATAATACTTTTTAAACAGAAATGTCTTGAGAACAGTTTTGAACTTTAACACTGTGGAAGCTTCCTTTATATAACATGGAACAGTGTTCCACAGTGTGGGAGCAGCATGAGCAAAAGTTCGCTCACCATAAAACTTGGTTGTGATAACAGGACATTGGAGAAGATTTTTCTGAGCCGATTAGATGAGATTACAAGAGGGGGCGTACTTTACCAAGAACTCACTGAGATATTCTGGTGCCATTGAGTGCAGGCACTGGTAAGTCAGTAACAGTATCTTAAAAACTATGCATGATTAGATGGGGAGCCAATGTAGCTACTTCAAGATGGGGGTTATGTGAGAATACTTCTTTGTGCGGGTAATCGATCTTGCAGCTGCGTTCTGAAATATCTGGAGTTTATGTAGCTGTGAGTCTGAGATATTATATAACAAACTATTACAGTAGTCTTTGAATCCAAAAACTGACGAACTTTTCCAAGTTTATACAAAACAAAGGATGCCGATTTAGTCTTTGGAAGGCAATCTGTCTGCTGTGAATTCTAGGACTGCTTTATACAATTACGAAATATGAAATAAGAAAGACCTACAGACAAAAACCACAATATACACCAAAACAGCTGATGAATTCCATATTCAAGGAACGCCCTTTAGTCTTTACAGATGGGCTTCCTTAAGACAAGATAAAATTCACACTCAAATACCTCTCCCATACACCTTCCTACAAAGGGTAAAAATCCATAACACTTTTTGAGGACAATTATTGACTTTCAGGGCAATTACTTACTTCTTGTTTGCATTGTTAGTGCATGCATGGCCAGCACAAATTCATTCAGATTTTTTTTTTTTAAATCTCCCTTATGTGGTAGAAACATGTTGTTATTCAAGTTTGTGACACGTCACAGCTCTCTCCCTTTGTTTGTTTGTTTGTTTTTTTGTGGAAGGGGTCAAGTAGGTGAGTTGGTTATTATTGAGTCACACTGTATCACAATACACAATGACCACATATCCCATTTAGTACAGCAAAGCAGTGTAGCATGCCATTACAAACATGAACACATGGGAAAACATATGGATTGCAAAAATCAAACCGATTATACACAACATTATAAGGGATTTAAAAACAAAAACAAACATATAGACCGATTCTGTGACGCGCTATGTGTATTTTTGGCATGGGCAGCGCCATTAACGAGGTGTCTCAGCCGACCCCCCCTCTCCTCTTCCCTACCCCCTTCCGCGCGCGGAATGAAAAACTGACGCATGGTCGTTTTAGCCAATAGGCGTCTCGTACTGAGTGCGCGAACGCTTGCTTAGTGCGCGAACATTTGTTACAAGTGCGTGATAAACATGTTGCCCGGGGGTGGGGGAGAGCAGGGGGGGGGGGTCGGCTGAGACACCCACTATGGCTGCGCCCAGTGCCACAAATTGTCTGCTGCCCTCAACGAACCCAAATCGGTCTATACAGTCCCAGACACACTGTCATGATGAGTAAATAACTGCATTTGGCTACCCTCTGCAGCAAACTGTTGCACTTTCAATGTGAATAATTTCATCAATACTCCCTCCACAGTGAGAGAAGTGATCAGGGGGGTGTTTCATCAATGTTTGTCAGTGCTGACAAGTGTCAGCTCTGACAATTTCAGCAAGATCCTTGGTTTTGATTGGATGAGATGCTCTGGTCACTGACTGTTACTATGGTGATTGTCAGCGACAACAACTTTTTGCGCTGACAAACGTTGATGAAACACCCCCCTGGAGGTACGATGTATGACCTGCATGAATCAAAGTGCGTTACTCAAAAAGTCTCATCACTGGTGTCAGTCGAGGGGAAACGTGCTGACAGAGGGAAGACCGTGCCCCTGAAGTGCTCGCGCCTCTGTCATCTTCTCCATTGCAGCTACCAGGTCCGCCATGCTCATGGGTCGGAGGTCACTGCCTTCATCCTCATCGGCAGAATCGTTCTCCCTGTAACAAGAGATGAAGGAAAGCAGATTGTGAACGGAGTATATGATGAAAGAGCTGCTGTTTGGTCTCCTTGCACAGTGTGTACACTGTAAATACAGGCAGGGATGCATAGACATGAGTAGTACTACAGTTTTGGAAATACAGTATTTTCCATGAAACATGTAGTATTTTTGGCAAAAATGCAGTACACACTACTGCAAAAAATTAACAGTTGGCATATCTGCACAGGCATAGAGGAGATCTGCCTGATTAATTCATCAATATCTGCCCTCATCAGATATATGACATGATTGCACCAAACCATAATACAGGGAGCAGCCATCCAAAAGAGTGAATTCTTCATAACAGATACTGTATGTGCAATATATTGTATGTGTTATCAAGAAATGAGTAACTTGCAAAAATATTGCCTTCTATGACAAAAATGTGGTAGTGTATTGTCTCCAATGTTGGAAATTGCTAACATTTTTCTTGAATAGGGATACGCTTATGTCAATTTATGTCACTGTGGTTCTAAATCACAAATTTCAATCACTTACAATAATTGCCTTACAACTCCAAATTCACACAGTATACTCGTGAAACACATGTATATGGTATATGCAATAATAGGTGTGTCTCATTTCATATACTGTGGTTGCTCTAGGTGAGGATTAAAGCAACAAATGTCGTGGGCAGTGTGGGAAAGATTATATACATTTCAAGCAAAAAAGTATGGCCGACAATGTCAGATCATGTATGGTTAAGAAATTTATCAAACAAATCAGAAATTGAACAATCTTTGGTGTGCTTTGATGGCAATCAAGTGTCAAGGAAATTGTACTGTGCAAAATTTATGATCAAATTTAAGTAGGTATCAAGCACAAGACGTTTTTTCGATCCAAGTAACAAGTACCAGATGGTTAAAACAAACAAAGCATGCACAGATGACAACTGCATTTGATAGTCAGTATTACATTTCACTAACTGCTAGAATGTGAAGTTATTTGCTAATGACATTCATAACATGGCAATACACCTTTTTTGACCCACTAGATGTAAAGACAGATGACTAAATAGCATTCAAGGGCCTAACTGATTCTCATTTGTTCCATTTACTGGTACTTTTGTTAACAAGGATGTGCTGTTTTCATTTCATTCCATTATGATTCACACTAACTTTTTTTTCAGGTTAAGCAGTGTCAGATATCCTCATCATTGAACGTAAGAGTGGGAGCCATATGGGGAAAAAAATGCTAATATTGCATTTGATTTCCATGCAAAAAGTTGGTAGGATCATTCTTGTGAAGTATATAAACCAGGGATTGGTTGAAAGTACAGTCATGGTTCAAAGGTCATACCCAGGCCACTGGCCTGTGCTTAGCTGTCTTACATGTAATCTCTGATGCGGTACATGGAGGCATTCCGGCACATCTCCCTGAGGTCGCTCCCACTGAATTTCTCTGCCTTCTCAGCTACCTCTGTCAGGTTTATGTCGCCATCCACCTGTCAATCATTACAGGACAGACACACCCCCATGGGCATCACAGAGACAAGTGCATACATCATGTTTGAACTGGACAATCGGGTAGAATCGGTCAGCTGACAGAGAAAGGCCTAAAGCAATATCAGGAAACGTTTCAGTTGACTCCCGTTATAACAAAGTCCTTGGGTTCGGCAGTTTTCTTTTGTTATATCGAAATTTCGTTATAACTGAACAAATAAACAATAAAAAAACATGGAACAGATAATGTTGCGGTCTGAATTTTTACTTCATTGTAACCGGAATTTTGTTACAACCGTGCTCATTATAACGCAGGGGCGGATCCAGGAATTCCGTAAAGAGAGGGCGCGTTTGCAAAATTAAAGGGGGGCGCACGCACCCCTCCCCCCATTTTTTTCTTTTTATTTCTTTTGTTTCAACAAAATATAAAGGGGGGCGTGCGCCGGTTGCGGTCCTCCCTGGATCCGCCCCTGTAACGGGACTGCACTGTATATCATATTCCAAACTTTGCCCCTCAATGACTGTAACACAGAAAGTGCTTGAATAGCTTGTTGTGGTAACAATGCACACTGGAGGAACTTACACAAAAAGTGCCAATGCAATTTGGATTGCTCTTCAAAATTATATTACAGTCAAACATGTCTTAGTGACCACCTGTCTATAGCCAACGCTGCACACTGGCACTGGTCTGACTGTCCCTGACCAGTAAAAATCACTGTAGGACCAGTAACTTTTTCAGGAATGGACCAGCAAAATATTCGAAAAACTGGGTACCTACTGGTCCAACAGACAGGTCGGACCAGTAGAAAAAACGGGTTAGTGTGCAGCCCTGCTGTAGCGGCCACCCACTGTATATGGCCACTAAAAACAATTCCATCTAATAGAAAAACTATGTTAAGAACCTGTCTACACTGGCCACCTGTCTAAAATGGCTACTTTTTTGTCTCCCTCGGATGGCCACTATAGACAGGTTTGACTGTACATATCATTAGACAGGCAGTGCAAATAAAAAATGCCCTTGATGCACAGAGCAAAAGAGTGTATTTGATTTCTACATGTGGGTGGCTCCATACGTGCATCAACTAGTGCATTCACAAACTGTACAAAAAAATTAAAAAACTCCCAGACAGCTCTAAGAATTTCAATTCAATCATTAATATACTAAAATGTAACACAGGGCACAGCTGGTAAGCTTCTCCCTAAATATAAACCTTCCCTAATACATGAGACAACACAATACTCTCCTTGATGTAAGCTTTGATCTCAAATTGCATTTTCACAAATTTATCACCGTAGCTGACTTCGCAATTAAAAAATCTGTAATTCATTGAGCTGACTCACACTAGCATGATCAAATCAACCAAACGACTGATGAAAACCATAAACTTTGAAAACTACAACTGCCTGTGTAGTTTGTGGAACAAAGTCATTACAAGTTTTTCAGCAGTTGCCTTCCTCCTAATACATCGTCTCTTCAATTTGATTTGAAAAGTTTGGTCTTCAAGCATTGGGAGCTATTTTTTCCACAAGACCCAAGGTGAAATAGCAAAAACTTTTTCATGATTCAGGTAGTTCTGAAAAAAAAAAAAATAATAATAATGATAGTGAAGAAAAAAAAACAACAACTGGAGCAAAGTCAGCCAGCACTCACCAGTTCATTTCTGAGAATGATCTCCAGTATATGCTTCCTCTGAACCTTATCAGGCATGCCTATATGGAAGGAAGTGGGCATCCGCCTCAAGATGGCTGCGTCGACGTCCTGCGGACGATTCGTGGCTCCCATCACAATGACCTGGAGAGGAGCAATTGCATGAATAAATACAAAGAGAGGGAGAGAGAGATAGCAAGGGAGTGAGAATGATGATATGACAACTCACAAGTTCCGCAAAGTTAATTTGCCAAGAAGAAGTGTGTCCAATCTTCTAGCTATGCAGTTTATTACTGTCCATCTCTATCCAAACAGACATTATCAATCATGAAGAGGTCAATCATGAAACGGAACTAGATTTTAAGGGTGCTACTTGAATAGTTGAGATCCATCTCCTTCCCTAAGGACAACTGAATTGAATTTTGCCACTCTTTGTGCATTACACATTTGCAATGCATTGTTTACATTCCTCATCTAACTCAAAGGGATGGTATAGTTTTGGTTGAGATGGAGCTTCAGGTTTCCAACTTTTCTGAGAGATACTGTAAAATTAGGAATGTCCGCGTGCGTATTTATTTCGCGAGAGCCAAGATTCGCGAAATTAAGATGCACGCTAACGTTCTTACCTACACTTCATGCATATAATGCCACAGGCAATTCGCGAAAATGTCATGCCGTGAATATATCGTGTTTTACAGTAATGAGAAACCTCTCATGAAATATGAAAGAACAAACAATTCTAAGAGGAATTCACAGTTTACTTGATGAAAAATCTATTTTGAAATGGGTGATATATCCTGAAAGAAAGAGGTCCTAATAAAAGGTGGAGGCCCACCTTTTATTAGGACCACTTTATTTTACTTGGTTTTTGGATATCCCATCCATTTTAAGACCAATTTTCATCAATAAACTTAATAATATCAATAAACTGATTACCTCGTAGATTATATGTTCTTACATTTTTCATAAGTGGTGTCTAATTATTCCGCAAAACATTAAAATCTGATTTCCCTACCTCAACCAAAACTACACCATCCCTTTAAATGCCATCAATAAGAGTCTGAACATATGAAACCAAGGGACAACCAAATGTTGACATACGTAATCCAATCAGTCATCTTGTATTATCCACATAGAATGTATGGCTGAAAATGTAAAGACCTGCAAGAGTATACTCATTACTTTCTACTTGATATCAAAATCATATGTGCTAATCTATGGTCATTTTGATCTCAAACTCATTCAATAGGCATATTTCACACATGAAGGATTTTCAGTCATATGGAACAATTGAAATTATGAAGCTTCTTTTTGTTACAATGGAGAACCTAAATTTAGCACACTCCCTTTATTTTGTAAAGCTCTTTTGGCTTTTCATCTGATAGAAGTCTCCAAAGGGGACCCCCTGCCCCCCCCCCCCAGAAAAGTTTAGTATAAATCTATGATTTACAAAGATCAGTTATGTGTGGAAGCTCAGTATTTCATTCCAAATGCATACATGATTTTACTGTATATGCCATGTATTTAGCAATTTTTTTTTTGAATCAGGAATTCCCAACATTTTTAGCAAGTGTTTAAATTTGCAATTGTGGAGTATGGTACTGGAGAAAGAAACTTATACATGCATACATGTCGCATTCATTCAGGATCAGAGTTCATATGTTTGTGTGTTATTAATTTCGCAAATAGCACCCGACTCTCAAAATTCACACAAAATAAAAAACAGCAAAATACATGGCATATACAGTATGCAACTTGCATTCAAGTAATCTAATCACCTCGCAATTTTCGTCGGTGATGAGACCATCCCAGAGGGTCATGAACTGTGCTTTCATCATGGCCGTCGCCTCGTGATCATGGGACGCTCGCGACCGTAGGAAGGAGTCGATTTCATCGATGAAGATTATCGCCGGCTGAAACTTACTCGCCTGTGCGGTGAAAAAGAAAAAACGTTGAGCAAAGACTAGGCACAATTGTTACAAGACACATAGAATACACAACATACCTAGCCTCATTATGACATAGTCTAATTCTGCAGTAACATAACAATCAGTCAGTAGCTGTATCCAAGATACGTGTGAATAAGAGAGAGACCTATACAAGAGCAAGTAATGAGTGCTTAGATTGTAATGACTTGACACAATGAAGACAATTCCCAAGTATTCGTAGGTGTCTACGGGAAAGGTGTGTTATAGCAAAATCAGATCATCCTCAAATTGTTACCGTTTAAACTTCACTCAGTCAGTTGTATTTTGCAAGTTGCACTACAACAATAGAAAACCCATTTGAGCTCATAAGAGTCATTGAAATCTCAAGAAACTAAAACAGAACAGACATTCAGAGCATATAGCATATATAAAGCATATAGTCACCAGTGAGAAGACGGCCGATGCGAGCTTCTGTGACTCCCCGTACCACTTGTCCGTAAGGTTTGAGGCCTGCAGGTTGATGAAGCGGCAGCCAGCGTCCTTGGCAATGGCTTTAGCAATCATGGTTTTACCGCAGCCTGGAGGGCCATACAGAAGGACACCTACAAAGTATGCCAAGAAGAAAAAAAAAATTCACATGTGGATACCAAATGGATACTAAAATAACACTTCTCTGCCAGCCAGTGATAGGACAAATAAATCAAACGCTAGCCAAGTATATTTAGATTCTCTTCACAAGTCAAAGTTGATTGTTCACATCGTCACATATTCTTTGAATGATTACTTACTTGTAAAAGGTGGCATATCAATAACAAATATTCTCATCTACTCTTGAATACTAAACTAGCACTGTGAGGGAGAGGAAATTTTAAACTGTCAGATTTCCATGAATGACTCTACAGTGTGTACTACCATCGGGAAAATTGATTATGCTGTTATTGTACAATGTGTAGCACAGCTTGAATATTATGGTAATAGAAACACATCTTCTGAATCAATTTAGGCTGCAAAGTTGGAATTCAAAATCTTAACCCTGCCTTTGTCTGTGGTTCATCCTCAGATCTTTTGAAGTAGATCTTTTGACCTTCACATAGCAAAATGCCCTTCGGCACATATGATGTACTCTACTGTAAGACCAGCAACCATTTGTGGCATGAAACTTTTGCAAATTGGGGTCGACTGCCTATTCCGTGACATGAGACTCTTGCATATCACCACTGGCATTCACTGTTTTTTATAAACAACACTTTTGTGTGCATTTTACTTTTGAGAATCTTGGTTCCTTACAAAATTTGTGAAAGTTTCATGCACACAGAAATTTCCGGTTTTAGAGTATATCAACAGGGGTGGATCCCGGAATTCCGTAGAGGGGAGGCACCTTAAAAAAAAATAAATGGGGGGGGGGGGGGGTGCACGCACCCCCTCCTCCACCCATTTTTTCTTTTTATTTCTTTTGTCTTAACAAAAAGTGAAGAGTGTGTATAAGGTTTTTAAGAAATGAAAACGGGACTCTAAAGACACACTTAATGACGCTATTCTGCCAAATAATGTTCCAGAAAAACAGCTAAAAAGCACACTTTCCTGCCCGTTTTATGATCCCAAATTTTAGCATAATGTAGAAGACTTGCTCTTCCAGAAAATATGAAAAAGTCAACCGCGGCTCGGTTGACCCTTTTCACCTATATACAGTCCTCACACAAAATCAGTGTGTGCAACCTTTTGTTCGTTTTGTGGTGCACGGTCACATATTGCCTTCTTTCTATGATAAATCATATCAATGTGATAACAATTGCCCTACAATTGTACTTTTCACTACTTGAACATTAAAGAATTTGTACTGAGTACGACATTTCATAGCAGACACACTCTGTAATGATCTTTTGTGGACGCTTATTTTTTCAAAATTCTGAGAACAGGACCATGGACACAAATTCTACAACTTTTGTAGTGACTTTTGATGTCTGAATTGATTTGAATTGAATTGAACTGAACTAAATTGAATTTAACAGTTTCAAAGAAATGTCCTGACACGATTATGCATTTGGTTCTTGTGTCCCACACTTACCTTTTGGGGGCTGCATGAGTTTTGAACCGGCAAACAAGTGCTTCTTCTTGATGGGCATGAGAATGGTTTCCTTGATGTCTTGGCACACCTGTTTCAGACCACCGATGTCAGACCAGTCAACATTGAGGGTCAGTGGGTCAACCAGTTGCGAGGCGATGGACAATTCATACTCGCTCAGCTTGGTCTGGGGAGACATCTGTATGCCCAGGTTTTTCATCAGCTTCTCAGCCTACATACAAAAAAAAGAAAAAAAAAAGAAAAAAGAGGAATGACAGTAGTCAAACACTACTTTAAAGTACAATGCAACTGCTATAACTGCAATATCTGTAATACAACCATAGAAAATTCGGCCTGAAAGCTTTTGTTCTTGTCACAAAACATTGTTTTTAAATTATACAGATACAATAAGATTCTGTATCTTCCTTCAAATGATTGCACAAATGGAAGGAGGTTTGGCTTTACTTGGTTTCATTTCTCAAGTTTGTGAGTGGGAGGGATTTTGCCTCGTCAACGATTCTGGTACTTTGTAAATGTCTCTTTATCATTGTATTGTGGGATACAGTAACTTCTTCTGTTTCCGTGACATCACAGTTTGCTCTACAGCTGTCCTTTACCTGCTGTTTTGCCTCTTGTTTCTGCTTCCTGGTTGGGTCCATGGCATACACGATCCATTTGACCCCGTAATAAGTGGTCACTCCAACGATAGATAATCGGATGATAAGACCGAGGAGATCGCTCTTGGAGATGCTAAAGCCTGAAAGGCGAACAGCTTGCATTCCGTCCGACATGGCTGCCCCACTTCTTCAAATAAAGTGCTGTGAGGTAAAAACATTGCACATCTGATCACCATCAGAATTCAGCAAAAATCTACGAAATCAATTCAGTTGCTCAAGACCTACTATTAACAAATAGTTTAGCACTCCCGACCCAACTTATCTTCATGAAACAACTCTCTCCATGAAACATACATTTGTACACTGTAAGCAAACATTTTGATTCATTTGCACACTTGCACAATGTACACGTGTACATAGTACATGTATGAAGGGAGCTTATATCAACTTCTTCATTGACATGTCATAGCACTTTATCTTTACTAGGCAATTGATTATAGAGACAACGAAACAGTGAAAATAAGTCAAAACATTGCAACCGTATCAATCAATAAATGGGGATCATCATTCTGCATTTCATAGCATAGTGGTGTGTCTGTTGAGTCTGTAACTGCAATGAATCCACCAGTTAGATTATGATTATGTTTATACAGCTGTACATACAAGAACGGGAACCCGACGAGCATGCCGACGCGACTGCTGTGACAACAGCATTCTCTTCCAGAATCTCAGGTAAAGGTAAAAAGGTGCAAGAAATCAAAGCCGATCCAATAAAAAATGACAAATAGTTTCGCTGTTTTGCTCACTCACCTTGACCAAAAGATCAGTCTGTATCTTGTCGGGGATATTCCGCAGAGACTGCATCTACGTCGGGCTTCACGGAATCTCCTTATTCATGGGGGAAAGCAATAAAAGTTAGTTAAAAAAAAAAAAAAAAAATCTGTCTATCACTCACCTAACCAAGACCAGCCCGAACATACAATGTAACTGCGTACACACGTAATTACAATAACAAGGAGAGTCACCATGCTCACACTCACAGACCACACAAAATTCAGTATGGTAGCTCTACTACACATCGACCACCCTTTTTTAAACCGACCGCGTAGTTTTGGGCACAGAACGCTTAGTACGCACTGCACTGCGTGCAGAGCACATAAAAATGTATTGGCTTTGACTGTTGATGAGGATATGTGGGAAAACGCGAAAATTCACTGTTCATTAATGGTTTATATCAAGGACAAAATTTCGAATGAATATTTTAACCGAATCGTAATGTACAGTGTAAATGTCAATGCATTTTCTAAAAAGCTTTGTACAACACGGTGTTCAATACAACTCGGTTTGTGTGCATTGTCAATACAAAAACAGCGGTCGATCTAAAAAAGGAGCAGCACCGCGGGGAGCTGAAAAGAGGCCACTCAAGTTCGACGGCGATATCTTTGCACTGAAACTTCGAACTGAAAAGGGAACAACAGCATTTGATACTACAATGTAATGATAGTGCTGGATATGGATTTTCTCAATCACGTAGGTCAAGTTTTTACGTGAATTTCAGTGTTAAATATTCTTATCAAGCAAATCAAAATTAGGCGGTCGATGAGTAGGACAAACCCTACACTGACTGTGTCTAGATTGCACATTAACATTGTAATCATTGTATAACCGGCATACTCGTGAAATAGGCCCCACCACCACGACCACTGCGTGTCCGTACTATCAAAATACGGCGGCTCGCCTGTTTATACTCGTGAATTCAGCCCCACCGTGCAGCGTTCATCAGTAGGTAGGCACGGCGGTGGGGCTTCCTTCCAAAGTATAATACTCGTGATTGCGGCCCTACCAAACGGCATTTACGCGGGATTGATACAGCGGTGGGGCCGATTTCCACAGCATAGCATCTTTCGTCCTCCCTTTCTCCCGTTTTTTGCTTTGGTCTTCAACTTTTTATTCTCAGAAGGACTCCCTAATGTCCCTCGACAAATTTAACGGCCAATTTAACCATAAAACCCTAACCCTAACCCTAACCCTAGGACCTACCCTTGCTTGCTAACGCACGGGGGCACGCACTCAGCGGTGGGGCCTATTTCACGATTTTGCCGTATAACCTTTGACCATTTTGTATTGATTACTATTATCACTAGTGTCTATACCCCGGTACCCCGTGGCCCGGCCGTAGCCCGTAGGGCCGTACCACTGTAAACTTTACCAGCAGGTTAATATTACAATAAATGTATCTTATTTCTATTTGTCAGTATCATAAAAACCTTCGGTGGAAAGTCGTGGCACTGACCACTGTCCCTGTATGAGCGGAGCAAACTTCATAATATAGCAAACTGGTCCAGTGTACGTCGCCTGTGAATACACTAACTTACAGTTACAGATATGAATTTACAGAATTTACAAATTAAAATTTACAGTGTCACGTCGTCAGTGAGCACCTGGTGAGACTCGACTCATCATCACATCAATCATGATCATAGACATAAATGAGAGCCAATGCAATGTTTTTTACCTTCAAATTTATTTCCTGCCTCCAAGCTGCTTCAAAAGCCGCCAAATCCACAAACGCAGGCGATGGATCGAGTATATTACAGTAATTAGCACTTGTTCCAGCGCGACTTTCAACTCTGATTTTTAATGGTCACGCATACAGCATGGTCAATGCTAGCCCCGGAGACCCGCCGCTCTGCGGCGGGGTCCTGGCGGCTACCCCGCAGTTTCGTTCAAGTGAGAATCACGAACAACTCCCTATTGCCACATATACGGCAACTTCACAAATAAACCATGGCTAAATGTCCATCATAAACACAGTGACAATATAAAATGAAATATACACTACCCCATTGCCTTGGTCCTTCTCACCAATTTATCTGGAAACTGCATAATTTTCCACATTTTTTAGGAGTAGGCGGTCTGCCCTAGTGGAGAGCTCTGCTGCTATTTTGAACGTGTATATCCATCAGTACGCATCTACGCATGCGTAAATAATGACGTCACCGTTACGGACGCAAAAGGATATGAATAATGCATCATCGCATGGTGAATATGCATCATGTAGCGAGTAATACAGCTGTCAATGCACTGACTGAATGCATTGTGTGCGCATGTGCAAGTGATTGTGAGTTTTAGTGAGCATCGGTGAGCTGAAGATATTTGCCTTATAAGACAGCATTTTCTGCGTCATAAGCAATGAAATGCATCAAACAGTCGCCGATGTGAATCATTTAGGTTTAGTCGACCCATGTAAGTATTCCCAGTAGTTTTTGTTGAAAAATTAAGGAAATACAGCGCCGGAACGGCACCCGTTTGGTACAACATTAAAATATCGATGCCAAAACGGCGCAGCCCCAACACTGTACGTTGTACGTTGGGGCTGCTGGTCGCAGTTAGGTCAATGCATAACAATGCAATGAGCATACGATCGTACAATCGCATGCAATGCGTATACATCCTTACATACGATGCAATACATTACACATAGTACGTAGTAAGATTTCCCACGCCAGCTACATTGTGAACATGTGCAGTGCAGTGGGAGCTGGCAGGAACCATTCATCCTGGGAGCTTGCGCGCTCGCACTTGAAGCTGCCAGGCAATCGCTCTCTTCCGCACGCACGGCACGCCGGCAAAGTGCGTGCGCAATTTTATTGCGCAATTTCAACATAGGTAACTTCAACCTGATACTATTATTGCCCCTTCCATGTATCAGCAGGGAGGGGGGTTCCACCTCCCCTGGATGTATCTTCTGACCTTCATCTTCAATCAAGGATCGAGTTATCACTCACTGTTCAATATTTCTTTGCTTTGACAAGATATGAATGCGAATTATCACACCTTGGTTCGTTGTTACTGTTTTCCTTTGTCACAAATATAAATGCGAGAGAAGAAAAACAAAGAAGAAAAAAAGATGTTCAATCAATCAAACAGATGCTGTGATGCTTTTTGCATAAATTGAAATCAAATAATCATATGTTTTACTGTATATATTGTTATGGATTGTTAAAATCTCCCATGTTTTCATGTAAGAATTACATATATTCACATTAACAAAGGAACTGATGTCATCACCCCACATGCCTCCAATTGAACTGTAAATATGAAAATAACTCTTTAGAAGATCTTCGATCAGTTTCATTTCTTCTTCCATTGCAGAGATTGTTATTTAATGCATGCCTGCCATTTCAAACATACATATACTTATGTATCCTCATTCTTCAATCAGTACGTTTCTTCTGAAATCAACTGAGATTTTGTAGCTTTTCACGAGGGGACAACAATTACAAATCAATAATAACTCAGTCTAGGTGACAACTTTAACGATTGAAAAATGGAGGTTCATATATAATTTCATCAACTAAATTTGATATCATAAATTAAAGTCAAAGTGCTTTAGATAGCGTTTTCTCTTCAATAGCAGTGAGAATTGAATATGCAATAATATCCTACACAGAATTTAGGACTATACCGTTACGGCTTCTACCACCAGACTTTATCAAATTGTTGTCCAACAGGAGTGAATGAAAATTGCGAAAGGTTGGTATAATGTACTTCTTGTGTAATGATGTTTATAGACAGGAGCAAGGCCGGGGGAGGGGGCCGACTTTTTACAGAAGATAAAGGGTCTTAACCCCCCCCCCCCCTCACACACACAAACACACACACACACACATACACACACACATACACACACACACACACACACACACTTTTTTGTAGGAAATATAAGATGAGACCTTTTTTTTCCCATTTTTTCTCTTTTTTTTTCTTTTTTTGCTTGCTTGCTTGCTTGCTTGTCAGTCCATTAACCCCGGAAGTGACATCATAAAATGTTCAGCCTTTTGTTTTTCTCTCTCTCGTCAGACGATTAGCCCTGGATGTGGCAAAGAATATATGACAGTAAAATGTCCCCGCCCCTCCATCATCAAAAGCGAATTGAAGACACTGTTCCCCGTGTCGGCCCCTCACTTTGAACGTGACGCCGCCTCTGATGAGGAGGGAATGAAAGCTCGCCCACAAAGATTGAAGGTTGGTAGAATCGGTTACCTCCTGCTTTTATAATCATAATATATACCGATGAAAGTTTTCTGAATCAATGTCCTATACAAACTATCCAAATACTACACCTTAACAAGATTCATCCTATCTATAATAGTGTAACAGTAACACTGAAAATGGTTATTTTATTTGTGAAACGATATGGAGGGGCTTATTATATTTCATGAAATACACGTCGACTTACATCTGTTTATATAAAAGCATTTTTTGGGAGTCGTAGTTACTTTATGCTGACTTAAACTTTGACCTGTGAAATTATGCACAAAAATGGGTAATGTCAGCTGGTCTCTATAAAGACACTTTAGACTTTAGTGATAATGTGTATAATAGTCATTGTTTTAGCAACAAACTTTTATAAAGAAACAAGAATTTAAGTCATAAGAGGTGGCAGCTATACTTTTAAAATGATCTCTGGCTCGTAAAAGAAAAAAAAAAGGAGGGCCGGGAAAGGGGGGGGGGGGGAGGGGACCCCGCATGATTCAATCTCCCAAAGTTCCACAGTGAGATTCTTCCCATCAAGGCCGGGGGGGGGGGGGATGGAGCAGTAGGCCTACACTTGACCCCCATTTGCTTACAACCCCCTCCCTCCCCCACCCCACCCCCTAAAAAAGCACGTTCATATACTCACAACTTAGCCCTGCAATATAGAAAACAGTTCACCAAACGTTGAAAACTTACACAGGGAGTTGAAAAGACTCTCTTTCAATCACCTTGCTTACACTCCCTGCTTACAATTTGTAACAGAACATACACCGTTAACTTAGGTTGTTTCTGCATGGCAATTAAAATGCTTGCCCGAGACTTGCCCGACATCTAGGCATTAGCACCGTCAATATGAAAACTGGAGGGCAATATATTTCTATATCATGAATATTATAGGTACTGTAAGCAATTAGTACAATCAGTAGCTTGTTACTGGGTCTTTCAGAGGGGGAAAGCAATCACTACTCAAATTGTAAACTGGCTTGTTGCGAAAGACTGGATTCAGTCATGCGTTACGGACAACATGAAGATAATTGATTAGAGCGAACTCTTCCTATAGATACATCATGATTAACTACTCGTACATTTACGTCATGATCAACTACTCGTATGTTTATTTTATATATATTTTGAAAAATATTTTGTTTATGATAAGTGCGAAAAAAATTTAACGTGGTGTCTAAAAATAAAATAATGAATTGTTTTGACGTGAAATATTCGAGTTTTGATATGCAACGCCAAAAATTATAACAACAACAACTCGTACATTATAAACCTCTTTATCCCATGGGCAGTTGACGGGCCGAAGCTGGAGTCCGACGTCAGTCTATACAGAATACACACAAAACACACACACATGTATAGGATTGTGTATACACGCACTACCCTCCCCCTCCCCGCCCACCCCCACCCCCCCCCCCCCCCCCCCCATCCTTTTTACACACGTCCGAAATCCCTGCGCTTACTGTACTGCAGCTCGTGTTTTGTGTGTATGAACGTGGGTACGTAATGCGTACCTAAACGTAAACACACACATAATGCACGAGTACTGCTGCACTAGCACCAGACCTGCCAGCAGACCCCACGATCGAGCGAAATCGAAGTTGGTGGTGTGCGTGACATATCCGCTGTGTACAGAAGTGGGTTTGTACCTTGTCAAGCTGTTTGACGGAGAATCTAGAGCAACGGAAAGAAGAAAATTAGGTGAGGAAACGTACAAATGTGTTATATTTTCTATGTTATGTATGAGCATGCATTTGCTGTCATTTGAGGTCGTCATCGTGTTTATCTACATCACAAATTCCTTGGGTTCGATTGTGATGGAATTCACGGAGCAGAGAACATCCTCGCTCAGATACCCCGCCGATACGTACCGTACGGGGATGCCAGTTCGCTTTCGGAGACAAGACGAGTTCAGCAAAGTTCACACCGCGCTAAATTCTTGGATGGAGACTTCGGTGATGGTTTTAGATTGTATTTGGATCACTCAATGATAATACATCTTCTGGAGAGTCTGCGGTGTTTAAATGACATCTAGAGACTTTCTTATTCTATTCACATCCGATAAATTCCTCGAGCAAAGTTATATACACGTGTTTGCAGAGGGAAAGTTTTGTTGTTTATCCAAATAATGGGGAGGGGATCCGTTGTTGGGATCAGAAGTTGCTCCTGTGTGAGGCTGTCTGTGTGCTGCGAGTTGAGATTTTGCATGCGTGGCAAAACTTCGGCCGGAAGGTGTCTGGTTACATATCGACATGACATCTGCCAGTGCCAGACTAGAGGGCTCTCCTATCACACATGTACTGAGAATTATGCTGCTGTGTTGGACTTCAGGGAATTTTTTTGGCCATTGCCACGGAAGAGGGTCACACGTAGGCCTCAAATTAGGTCACTAGCTCGTGGTCTTTATGAAGCTTGAAGCGTGCTGGGAACATGAAACAAGAACTTTTATTTACTAGGGTTGAAACTCGTTAGGGGTCCATCTACATACTACAGTAGCACAGGTCAGGTGACAGAGATAGTATACAAATATACTTTGCCTTGAGAGTTTCTGGTTAAAACTATGGGCAGAGGTGACTCCAAAAGAACGGCCAAAAGAACTATTCACTGAGGGGTGCAGCCCCGAAGTGAATAGTTCTTTTTGAGGCACCAAGGCCTATAGTTTGAACAAGAAACTCAAAATTAGGCAAAGTATATTTGTTTTATATTTTGGATAAAAAATTAAAAACAGAAGGGGAAATGGGGGGGGGGGGGAATGAAAAGTGAGATGTTGTATATGCATGTATGGTGGATGCAATGTTGTGAAAGGATCCTATATTGACCATACCATAAGAAGCATGGCTGTGCATGATGTCAGAATTGCTTTGTGATGTTTGTTAAAAATGTTACATTGACAAGCGCGATGCAATGCGCAATGTCAGAGTTGTTTTTATGACGTCACAGTTGTTTTGTTAGAAATTGATACATTTCACAGAGTGACAGTACGAGCAGTGCGCAATGTCAAAATTGCGTCACAATTGTTTTGCTAGAAATTGTTCTCAGAGTGATGGCGCGAAGCTGTGCACAATTTCAGAATTGCTTTATGTCATCATTTTGCAAATAGTATACTATTTGCAAAATGTCGTCATAGAAGTGACGTCATTTTTCATATAGTACTTTATGGAGTGTCAACTTTCTGAAATAGCTGAAAATACCTATAATCACGTAAAGCTCTTTCAATCAATTACCAGAGGGTAAATTTTTGATCCAAGATAACATTGTACATGAATGAGGCCTTGCTACAATGTATGGCATGCTGGTTCTCATGTAGCCAGACCAGACGCCGTGTGAAGCACAGCGTCCCCGTGGGCCAGCACCTGTGTACAGCGACAGGGCTGTGTGTAGTTAGTTCTCATGATGAGCAAATACTTGTACGGTACAGGGCAACTCCAAGTTAATGTCCCCTTCAGATGCTCAGGTCAAAATTCATCTTGCTTGATATCATTTTTTTTTTTCTGATTTTAAGTCAAAGAATATATTGCCAACAAAGAAAATATTAAATTATGTAATTTTATGCACGAAAATTGCCTTCATTTGCACTAACCAAAAACAAATCTTATTTATGGGACCGGACAGATAAAGAATATTCATGTATTTTAAAATCAGTCGAATTTGTTTTTGACCCAGTTGAAGTTCCTTTATGGACCTGACTCATCATACACTGTATGCTCTAGTATAATTTGCAATTGGCAAGACAAGATCACTAATTAAATGCAAATTATGCATTTTCCCAGAATATAGTGTCCCATACATGTTAAGGATTTGAGTACATTTTTGAAAGTTTTTTTCCGAAGATTTCTAACATTCACCAATCATACTTTCAGAAGTTCTAATTTATTCATTTTAACTCCTGATTAATGAAACGTCATGTGGATGTTGAAATCTAATTAGTCCTTCATCTTATAACTTAATTTTGCTTACATTGTACATATAAAACAAGTGTCTTTAATAGTTAGGCCCTACTGCTGCATATTGATTTGCATACTGGATACATGCATATCTAATGCATCAAAAAATATAAAGCCAATACATTCAAGTACATATCTTTTGCCAAAAGGATGTTGCAGAAATCAACTTGTATCAAAAGCATGTACACAAGCAATGTACATTGCTGTAGGGGACATGATTGGAGTAAAAACAGACTTTGTAAATCCTGTTTGTGTGTAAGCTAGATGTCTATTTGTAAAATTCCATTTTATAGCATTGAGAATGCAACATTTATGAAAGCATTTTTCAATGATTCAAGTGAGAGATTTATAAGTCATAACCTACATGTAGTGTACATGTAGCCTAACTATACACAGCCCAGTCGCTGTACATGGTACGTCGCGACAGGCTGTCTTCGCATAGCGTAACAGCGTCTGGTCAGGCTACATGTAGCCAAACTTTCTGTTGGATGGGATGTTCTGAGATTTATGCACAAACTAAAGGCCAAATTGAAATTTTACAGGTTCTCATGAGAGTAATTTGCTGGCAGTTGAAAAGTAAGAAAGGAAGAAAAGGGAATGAAATCACAAATTATAGCAATGCTCATTTTACCAGTGATATAGCACACATGAATTTTACTTGCTTTTTTTTTTCTACTTGAAAACACACAGGTGCTCTCAAACAATTTACTTATAGTCAGAGACTGTGCTATAATATTGACAATTGGCATGCTCTAGTGATTTACTACTGCAAAGGGGCAAAAAGATCAGCAGCCTGAAATTTATGGCCATCTGTGAACAGAGCATGGCCTCCTCACCTACAATCTCGTCGCTTTCCTGTCTCATATTTACTTTTTGGGCCACCATTTTCTCCCAATGTGAGGTTTTATCAGCGAGCAGGTAGTTTATATTCAGGGACATGTACAAACTGCAAACAGACAGAGTAACTCTATTTAGTATGACATGGTCTTGTGGATACAGTTTTTACAACATTATGCATTGTGTACAGCTGTATGTATCTAGGAAGTACTAGTATACATGTACATGTACATAAAGGCATCAAATTTAGGAGCAATTTTACTTTTTACACCCTACATTGTATACCGAACGCTTAGAAAGTGGTCACAAACAAAAGGCATGAAAAGCCCTTTTTACACTTGTGTTTCTTAAAGGACAAGTCCACCTTCATATACATAAGGATTGAGAGAATGCAGCAATATTAGTAGAACACATCAGTGAAAGTTTGAGGAAAATTGGACAATCTGTTCAAAAGTTATGAATATTCTAAGTATCTGCGCAGTCACTGCTGGAAGAGAAGACTACTACAGTGTATGATGTCACATGCGTACAACTATATAAGGAAAATAAAGAGAGAATTTCACAAAACGAGTTTTTTGAAAAAAGTGCACATTTCTTTGACTTGCTACTGACGTATGTTAAGGGTAATATTATTCCCCCTGCCTTCTGAAAGAGAGAAGTCGAGTGTTCTTTTGTTATGTGAGAAAAATGGAAATATGTTAAATTTTCTTTATTCTTTCTTTATATCGTTGTACTCATGTGATATCACAAGCTATAGTAGTCTTTTCATCCAGCTGTGACTGAGCAGAAACTTCAAAAATTCTTAACTTTTTAACGGATTGTCCGATTTCGCTGAAACTCTCACTGATGTGTTCTACTAATATTGCTGCATTTACTCAACCCACATGTCTATGAAGGTGAACTTGTCCTTTAACCCCGTACTTTCTCTGACCCAGGACTATCGTTAGTCCCGTACTAAGCTCTTGTCCGGGGCTAAGGAGAAAATTGACCTTTTTAAACTCGTATTTCTTAGTCCGGTACTTTCCAAACCACATGAATATTCATGATTACGCTGTGCACTGTACACATACACGCACGCACCGGCAGCACTTGATTATCTCGTTTCTGATTGGTCAGTGGGGGTCGGACTTCGTCTCTGTCACTTAGCTTCGGATTATTTTTTCGTTCTGTTTACACTCACTTGCTTGGCACCGCCAATGCGGGGTTAGCACCGCAATTGCGGTGCTAACCCTGCTATTTTGCAGGGCCAGATAATACAAGACTATCGGTGGGGCTAGCCCACTTTGGCAAAAACACGTGTTTAAACAGAAAGTGGGCTGAGGAAAGTCCGGTACCAACGGTGGGGCTAAGGCCCCCCTTAGCCCCGCCATTGGTACGGGACTAAGCAAAAATTTGCAAGTGTAAAAAGCCCTAGGCATTTTGGTTCATGTCAGAAGTAACATTTCTGACAGTGATCTCCACTTGTTTATATATTTTTGTGATATGGTTCTTTGAATGTTCAGTTGAAGATAACAATGTAAAGGAATGTACAGTAGCAACATAAAGGAAATGACAGCTGTGCATACAATTTGTATGTTTTAGCTGTAGGACCTGGTGTGTTGGCTATAGTTGTACATGTCAGTAAGTATATATTTGACTGTTCAATTTATAGATCAATCTCATTTCTCATTCAAACATTGTTGATACATGGGAAATCTTATCCTTGGTTCCAAACTTAACCCATTGAGGACGAGTCCTGAGTATACTCGGGCAAGTGTCTACATGGGAAATGCGTGTTGTAGCAAAATCGGTCCATCCTCAATGGGTTAAGAGCAGGTATGGGCACACAAAACATGCTGTTAACAGTCAACCAGTCCCTCAACTCTTCATGTATTTTGTTTCGTCTTCTTCAACATTTATACCTTTTTTTTTTCTAAAAATTCAACATATATTGCAAGATTTGTTATCACTTCATTAGATTACATTGTATAGAGAAAAAAAGGAGTGTGTGCATCCAGCCCTTTATTCATAGCCAAATTTAATCAGTGGCCCTCAAAATCTTAATTTTTATTTCAACATGACAGGCATCAAATTATTTCCTTTTCTGTAATAGGTACCGTCAATCCTTGAGAAAAGAACACTTGACATATTTGCGCCGCCATGTGGAGAATTCTAGCTCTTTTGTGCATGGGCCTCTCTGTCGCCCAATGTGAGGTGTTTACAGCCCTGGTTGACTTGGAGAACGTGATCTACACAGAGGACAACATGCTAGGAGCCCTCGACGAGTACATTAAGCAGGAGGAAGAGCGCTTGGCGATGGTGAAAAGGTGAGAAAACTTTTGCCAGAATGAGGGGAGGGGAGATTGACGCACGCACTTTACATGTTTTTATAGTCTTAAGCACAGCTTTTCACTTTATCAGTCAGGAAGCTTGTTGAATGTTGGTGTGAATCAGTGTTTGCGACTCATTTATTACTTGTATGACATTTTGTCAAGAGACAGCTCTGAAAACATTATCCTCGTACAATTTGCTGTAGTAACAGAAGTATTCTGTCACATTTTGTGTATCATGTACAATTGTACAATACATGCACCCACTCAGACCAAGGATACCAACTTGTTCACCCTTCTCAAAAAATGAAGTGGTTGTATACATACAGTTGCATTAAAATTTACACATTTTCACAATGACCCAGCACAGTCATTATTACCTCGGTCAAGGGAGGAGGTTATGTTTTCGTTACCGTTGGTTTGTTTGTTCATTTGTTCGTTTGTTCGTTCGTTCGTTCGGTTGTCTGTGCGCAAAATAACTCAAAAAGTAGACAACGGATTGGGATGAAACTTGCAGGGAAGGTTGAGAATGACACAAGTAACAAACAATTAACTTTTGGTAGTGATCCGAGAATTTTTGGGGAATTTATGAAGGATTTTTGATATTTTGGCAGGGAGGGTCAGTGAACTTGGGAGTTCAGGCTGCGCGTATTTGAGGTTTGCATGCGCGCACTAAAGTGTGTGCTCTAGTTTCTGCTGGGGTGAGGCGTGCTGTGCAGCTGAGCGAGGGTTTATGACGTAACAAAGGCTTCTATATTGGGAAATCGGGAGACTTTCAGCACACTACTAGTATTATAAACACTTTCAGCATGCTATAGTACGTATGG
The DNA here is from genome assembly GCF_040938485.1 of Diadema antillarum. Classification (NCBI taxonomy): domain Eukaryota; kingdom Metazoa; phylum Echinodermata; class Echinoidea; order Diadematoida; family Diadematidae; genus Diadema; species Diadema antillarum. The sequence continues at coordinate 1,532,586 of NW_027271018.1, read as the reverse complement.
GTGGAAATCAGTGATATTATATGGAAGAACAAGATCAGTGATGGAAATGAGCTGCATGCTTGGCAGAGGTCTGCGCTCTCAGAGTGCTTCTCTAGTCAGAGTAAATTACCTTGTTTACTTTACGACAAGGTACATTTGGATGATGGAACAAAAGAATCTTGGTACACTTTGAGATATGGGACATACAGTATAGGTACCTCCGCCAAGGGAGGAGGTTATGTTTTCGTTACCGTTGGTTTGTTTGTTCGTTACTTAGTTAGTTAGTTAGTTAGTTTGTCCGTGTGCAAAATAACTCAAAAAGTAGTTAACAGATTTGGATGAAACTTGCAGGAAAGGTTTAGAATGACACAAGTAACAAACGATTAACTTTTGGTAGTGATCCGAGAATTTTTGGGGAATTTATGAAGGATTTTTGATATTTTGGCAGGTAGGGTCAATGAACTTGGGAGTTCAGGCTGCGCGTATTTGAGGTTTCCATGCGTGCACTAAAGTGCGTGCTCTAGTTTCTGCTAGGGCGAGGCGCGCCTTGCAGCTGTGGGTTTATGACGTAACAAAGGCTTCTATATTGGTTATGAAATCGGGCGACTTTCAGCACACAATGCTATAAGTACGTATGGGTGGAAATCACTGATATATCTCTATGGAAGAACAAGATCAGTGGTGAAAATGAGCTGCATGCTTGGCGGAGGTCTGCGCTCTCAGAGTGCTTCTCTAGTTATATCTGCAACAAGATGAGCACCCCTCAAATTTCATCTCATTCATTAGCACCAATCATCAGCCAAGTTCACTTCTTGATCACTGAATGTAAGTCATGAGATCACTGGTGGCTTTGACTGACTTTGGCTTCTAATCGCTACCTGATGTGTGAGTGGGCAGGAAATGCCGTTTGGATCATTTCCTTGCTGAGAATGCACTCTCCTTGGCTGTATCACTTTAGAAGGCTCTGCAGATCATGGGTAAATCCAGCCAAGATCACACTAGAACTTGGCTGCTAATTATATGGACTATGAAAATGACTTTTTGATGGCAGATCAAGATGTGTAAATAGCAGAGTTCATGCCCTTTTGCTGTATTAACAGAAAGCAGTTGGAACACAATGCATTGTAAGGTTTTCAAAATGCCTACCATGTGTGCAGCTTTTTTTTTTTTATTGACAAACCTGACCTTTTTCTTGCGTTTCGGGCTGTTGGGGCTTTGTGAAAAGTTGACATTTAAAGCATCATTTGGTAGCTTTGTCTTTAATTTATACTGTGTTGTACGACGTTTTCTTCCTATTCTTTGTTTGAAGATTGCATGTTAGCCAAAATTGACATGAGGAGTGATACAAAATGAATTGCCATGAATGTGTCTTAAAGGACAAGTCCACCTTTATACATGTACATGTATATTGAGTGAATGCAACAATATTAGTAGAACACATCAGTGAAAGTTTGAGGAAAATTGGACAATCCATTCAAAAGTACTAAATTTTTAAAGTACAGTGTATCTGCGCAGTCACTGCTGGATGAGAAGACTACTATAGTGTATGATGTCATATGCATACAACGATATAACAAAAATAATAAGAGAATTTCACAAAACTTCACTTTTTGAATAAAGCGCACATTTCTTCGACTTGTTACTGACATATGTTAAGGCTAATATTATTCCTACTGCCTTCTGAAAGAGAGAAGTCAAGTGTTCTTTTGTTATGCGAGAAAAGTGAAAATATGTTGAATTTTCTTTATTCTTTCTTTATAATCGTTGTACACATGTCAAGTGACATCACAAGCTATATTAGTCTTCTCATCCAGCCTTTTGTGAGCAGAAACTTCAAAAATTAATATCTTTTGAACGGATTGTCCGATTTTCCTCAAACTCTCACTGTGTTCTGCTAATATTGCTGCATTCACTCAACCCACATGTCTATGAAGGTGAACCTGTCCTTTAATGTTTGATATGCTTTCTACTGCAAATACAGTAGCATGGTTGATTTCCATGGTTGATTTTCATTGTATGTAATTGAACTCACCATAGAAAGCTACACTCATCGTGTATTTGATATTAAAAGTATTAACACAATTTTTATCACAGCCAAAATTTCTTCGGAATATGTCACAATACATAGTCATGTTGGTATTGTTTTTACTTTGAGCATCATTTTTAATTTTTCATTCTATTGTGATGTGATTTGGTTCTACTTATTTGTTGTCTTTTTTTTCTTTGTCCAAAAGTTTCTGGCATATCATACAATGTACAATTGTATATGGCCCAGACAGATTGCACTGTGTCTGTACTATCTCTCTCTCTCTCTTTCTTTCTCCTCTTCTTAATTCTTGCAGAAAGAAAAATAAAACTTTAAATGAACTCATCACATGTGTGACTACAATTTACATGTATACTTCTAATATGGCAGTAGACGTAGTTTTGTTGAGATTCTGTAAAACCTAAAATTTGCAGGGAGGGTGATGTTAACCCTTATATGCTATACCGGTAATTATGATGAGCATGCAGGTCCTTCAGAGCAAGAAGAGACAATTGTGCTTTTCTGTGTGTTTTGTTTTGTTCTGTTTTTAGTCATTCTGTGCTGTTACTTGATGCTACAACAGAGAGAAAACCACATCCTTATGTCAGCAAAAACTTTAGTGCTGAGTGTGATTTTCTTTTCTTTTTCGTAAGTAAGCAATGGTACCCTCTGAGTGAAGTGTAAAAAATGCACACTTCCAGTGAAATAAATAATGTACAGGGGGTCAAAAATCATAAACAGAGTGCAATGTTTCATTGTCATGCCAAAGCCAGTCTCTCACTCCCATGAATATCCTCGCAATTTGAGGACATGTATGTACATGCTGTGTGATGTAGAGGTGATGAAATTGAAGCACTGGCAACACAGTAATACAACTTTGGTGTGGGACTGTCACTCACCAAGGTCACAGCATAACCACTTCACTTTTTTTTTTTCAGTTTGGAAAATTATTCTGCTTGTCAGCAAGGTCAGGCTTAAAAAAAAAAAGTTCATCAGTACCGTTAGTGTGTTGCTATACAAATGATGCACAGGATAGAGTGTGTTAGTGTAGGCGTGGTGCACTCGAGGGTATTTACAATTGTGAAACATGCATGAGGCGAAGCCGAGTGCATGTTGCACTACATTGTAAATACCCGAGAGTGAGCTACGCCTCCACTAACGCCACGAAATAATCCTGTGCATCATTTGTTTTATAAAATGGGTCGAAAATTCGAAAACTAACATCATTTTCAGCGTTTTTCACGTACCTTTGTGGGTCAAGACGTCCGAAGATGTTCGTCCCAAAGATTTACGCACGTCGCACTCGCGGAAGTCCCGCACATACAGTATAAGTATAATGGGGGGTTGGGTTTCCGGACACTTAAAGTTCCCGCATGAAAACTTACTTATTTTACATAGAATATGCACCCTTTACCTTAAAGACTTGATATAGACTCCTCATATAGGCCTACTAGACAACATACTCTGAAAACGGCGTGAGAATTAACCTGCTAAATCGTTGGATTTGCTCTTCAAAGTGACTCCATGTACACGTCCGGTCCCATAACGCTTGGTCTACTGTACTGTACAAAGTGTACGTATAGTAGAGTATACGTACTATACATACGCCACACATGTTATGCACAAGGGAAGACAGGCCGGCCGGCCGGCAGCCCGAACTAGAAGTTGTTTACAGGATTGACAGCGCGTATGCATGCAATTCATCAAAGGAGCCGCCGCGCGCACAGACGATCGGCAATCTACCATAGGATTACAGGCAGTGCAATTGTACTGAAGTAAAGGAAGGAGGTGTGTCTCATTTCAGCGCTTCCTATTGGCTACATTCTTGAACCCATTTTATAAAGTATGATACCGTTTAATCAGCCAGGTGTACGAAATGTGTGCATATTAATACAATACCAGTAGTGTATGCATTGAAATTAAGTATATATGATATGTGTCTACACAGGCAAACTGTCATTGACGTCATTCATTACTCTGTCATCCAAACAATGGATGTTTAGTGGCCTTGAAGATCACTCTACAGATAAATCCTCTTACAAATGATTTAACAACTGATGACAGAAATCAATCAATACTGTATCGTTTTAGACAAGTTTGGAATATGACATAGGGAGTTGATTACTTACAGCATGCCATATTAAGAGCAGAACATGATCTTGTGATATTACTGTAATGACTTCTGTTTTGACAAATAGATATTCATGTTAATTTTAATTGTGGTACACAAACGTATTATTAGTAGACAATTACATACTGCATAACTGTACACAAGTCTGAAAGAAATCAATTCATGCTCTTGTCAAATGTAAATTTATTACTAATTTTGCAAAGCAAACAGTTTATTGAAACCATGTAGTTTTGCAAACATACATTGTATGTACATCTGTAAAAACAAGTCCAGATACAGGTAAAATCATTTAAAGGGAAGCAGTCCTGAGATTTTCACTGTACTGATAATTAAGAAGAGTAAAAAATATAAACTTTCACCAATTTATACGCTTGGACATCAAAAATTGTCTCCGTACGCGATTTTTGAAAAATAATTCCTGCAAGCGATCGTGAAAGAGCCGGCAAAAAGATGCTACGTAGTGCATGCCCTACTCACCAAGTTGACAGCCGTGCCTCTAAAACCAATTTAAGTGTTCAAATGATTAGTTGCAATTTCATCATATAATGTGAAAGTTTGTGGTTTTATAATTTCAAACAAAATATTTCAAGCGTAGATATATATAATTTACGAAAAATTAATATTGTAAACATAAATTTATATGTATTTTTAAACCAAATATACCATGAACTTGACATCAAATAGGCACAGTCGTTTTCTAGCTTCCGTCCGTGTTGCATACTTCTTAGCGTAGAAACCACTCTCGCGCGCAAATCCTTGCCATACCAATGTATACATACACAGTACACTCGATCGACTCCGTCCAGTCGATTTTGGCATTCAAACCGAAGATAACCTGTGCATGAGAGAGTCGAATTCTTCAAAGAAAATATTGTTTGTATCTCAATATTTCTGTAAGTAGTCAGATAATCGCCTTTCCTCGAAAAAAAAAAAATATGACGTGAGCCGGGAAGGGTAAACACAGGGGGTCGTAGGGATATGATTTCGCTCCACTTTGCCGTGCATGTCCAGTCGGCACTGGCAGCAGCTAGCTCAGTGGCACTGTACTGCATGCGCAGTCCAACCCCGGCTGCAGGCCCACGGTAAATTAAACATAGCTAGCCACTTTCCTTACCTCTCTACGCTTTTTTCCCTCGGTTCTCTTCGAAGTCGATGCTCGAGGTATTTCTGTTTTATAACTCATGTGAGCAAATGGTCAGGATTGCATCTGGTTTCAGGAGTTTTCTCGGTTTATAACCGAGGGCCACAGCCTGCCGGTCCACGTAAAAACATCGCTTCACAAATTGTCCACGCACAGGTAGGTCACAACACGATTTCGAGATTTTGTAGGCCCTAAGTTTCTTATGTTCGGCATCATTGTACCGATATTTCCCAGCCACACAGCTCACCTTTCACGATACTTTTGTTGGTCTGGGACGGAAAAAAGGATTTTCCTGGGAAATTTTCTGCACGATTCGAGCAAAACTACTGATGTAAGATAGCCTGACCAGACGACGCTGAATGCGGTCGCCCCTGTAGTGTACTAGCAGGCCTGTGTAGAATCGTTTCTATCTACAAATATGTACACTCTGTACGTACTATATATAGAACATGCATGAGCGGCGACAGGTAGGGCTGCAGCTGCGCTTGAGACTGGAAAAGTGCGAAGGGCAAACCGCGTACGGGGTGCGTACGCGTATCTACCGTAGATCTATCATCTAGTTGTACCGTCCACACGTGCGAATATAATACACAATACATACACACACACAAACACACACACACACACACACACACACACACACAACGTAGAAACAATGTCAAATACGAGTCGGAGTAGCCACCGACGTCTTCATGCATCCGGGTAAACTAGGGAGCGTACGGATAACGAGCAGAACACGGCTGGGAAGAGTTGTGCATCGACGACGTATGACTCTCCGCCAAGACTTGCTCATTAGCATATTCACCATGCAGAGTCACACTTTTTCAACCAAAATGTACGAGCTTATTTGGTGATTTTAAAGTTTGTTTTTGGTGAAAGTAGTTCATTGGAGGTACCAACAACAACATATTTTTTTAAATTTCGTGAGGACTGTGTCCCTTTAAAGGGAACGTAAACCCAAAGAGCAATGTGAATTTAGTGAAAGCAGTAACATTAGTACACGTTGTAGAACACATCAGTGAAAGTTTGAGGAAAATCGGCAATCGATGCAAAAGTTATGAATTTTTAAAGTTTTGGTGTTGGAACTCCTGGGTAAGGAGACTACTAGAGGTTATGGACTACAACATGAAGAAAATTTAAAGGGAATTCAATAGAAATTCATTTTTCATGAAAATTACACATTCCATCAACTTGATACTGACATATGTTAGGGGTAGCACTTATTTCCCCCGTTTTCTGAAAGCGGTTAGTCAAGTACTCTTTTATTTTGCTATAGAAGTGATTTTTTTTTGTGGAATTCCTTTTATATTTTCTTTATATTGTTGTCCACTCATACGTCATAACCTCTAGTAGTCTCCTCATCCAGCGGTTCCAGCACCAAAACTTTAAAAATTCATAACTTCTGCATCGATTGTCCAATTTTCCTCAAACTTTCACTGATGTGTTCTATTAATGTTAATGCTTTTACTCAATCCACATTGCTCTTTGGGTTTGCGTTCCCTTTAACCTAAATCTTGTTTGCCCCTTTGACTCTTCAAAGTATCCCTTCATCCAAGAGCTCTTGATACGTGTTTACTTCTTGTCATTTGCCTGCTTGTCCGCTTGCCCAGAGTAACTAGAATTCAACTATTGGGCGAATGATAAGTATTGCATTGTATGCATGAATAGGCACTTGCTTGTGAAAGGAATAAGAATGCCCATAGAGCAAGTAGGAGAAAGATCTTACCTCACTAGCCATTTCATGAAGAGATTTGTGTGTGCTTCGAATCTGCAGTTTAAAAACGAGAGAGTTCTAGCTGTACAATGTGTAATTGCATATAGATCCTGTGTACATTGTGTATGTTAATGAAACTGCAATGCCTGACCAAACATAGGACTAGTGTAAACAACTTTTCAGTCAGTCAATGTTTATAAAATAATAAAAATGTTCACCAGAAGAAGCAGTATAGGCCTACAAGCATGTGCTATACCGGTAAATGTTCAACTTGTTTCTGAACCAATCCAAGTTGGCTCAAGAAAGGCATTGGAGAGAACATGCACTATCATACACATGTACATGAATCGTCCATACAGATGATGCGGGATTCTTCAAAGGAGCAAAGAAGCCCACAATGGTTGTACATTGTAGTGTTCAAGCAACTTGCAATTTTGTCATTCTATGGAAATTCAAGGGATATAAACATCCTTGTACAAATTGTACATTGTTATACAGTACATTTTGTACATTATAATGTACAAGGTATATTTGGCATCAGTCGAGTTCACATGTTGCCTACATGTACTCTGGCATGGGGTACAGTAGTCTAGATACAAAAATACATTAGGCATTTTGGGGACAGCAGGGCAAGTGAATAATTGAAACCATGCCACATCTCCTTGGGAGAGAGATGCCAATAAAGGGGGTCGTGTTTGGATCATGGGAGGAGACGTTGAAAGGTGAAAGGCCAAAGATTGAAGTCGGATACAGACACACTATACAATGCACTTCTGTGTTCTCTTTGCAGACAGCACAGTGCTTCGATTAATTTGTTACCATCAATGGGAATGCTGTGAAAATTTGACTAATCCATCGAAAAATATGTTTTAGCTTTAAAGAAACGCTCTGACAAGCTGCCAAGTACATTGTAATATCACAGTCATCTGCCATATGCTTTATTACAATCAGAAAGGAAATGTGTTTGTCGGTGGTCGCACAGTTGGGTACGTGACAGTATTAGCTCATGCAGCTTTGTCTCAAGACTTTAGGTGACTCATACAATGTGTACCTCCCTTGCCATTGCAATGTACATTGTACAAAAGACACCTCTCTCCATGTAAAAAGAAAAAGAAAAAAATTCTTTTAAGGTGGACAACAGCCTCCCTTTGGTGTACATACGTGTATGTCATATTGTACATGTACAACTTGTGTATACAATGTACATACTGGCAAATGTTGGTACACTGAAGAGCAATAAAATGTGTGTGTGTGTGTGTGAGTGTGTACAGTCTTAATTAGTCCCTCAACTTCATATTCATATACTGTAAAATGATTGAAAACATGCTTACAGCGTTAACAAATTAGATGATGCTTTTAGTTGATAGTGGTAGTGATGGATATTAAAGCTGTTGCTGTAATTGTTACACTGATCTCTACAATAAAATTATGATGTACAGTCAAACTCATAAGATTTTCACCCACTAACTTTGGATGCAGAATGTTCGTAGTGTCTGAAACCTCAGAGCAGCATCCCAAGTTCCATCAACCTTTACACTTTATACATGTATGTTTAACTGGAGGAATTCAATTTTCCTTTTGATGTTCTTCAAGTAATGAAGGCCTCTTTCTTCAATGAACATGAACAAAATGTGTCTAATTACTTGTCTACTGTAGGTGAGAGGAGTCGCCCCAAGTCACAAGGGACACATTACTTGTGTGCTTTGAGTGCCGACAGACGCAGAAAACCCCATACCCGACTTGTATAGCGTTGTACACACTGTCCAGAGTCCTAGCACTGAAAGGGTTAATACTATATCTTATGAAAATTTTGGTGATATGAAATAAATGACATTGCCTTAAAAGATGTACATGTACAGTGTATTCATGAGGGCATACTACATGCACTTCTAGGTCGCATATATCACATAGAAAAGCTTTATGCACTTTCTCTCCCTCTCTCTCTCTCTCTCTCTCTCTCTACACTGGTACATTGTAGGTTACATGTTTTTTTCTCTTTTTTTTAATCAAATGTACTGCACGTATCTGTATTTACTCTGTGAACTATCACACATTGTACATGTATTTGGTAGATGTTACAAGCACTGTTCACAAATGTTGTGGCTTGTGTTTCATGCTCATGAATTCACAGCAAGGCAGAGAAACTGAGGAGCATGCACCGAGGTGCGGCGGACGACATTGAGCACTACCTGGGCCATCCAGTCAATGCCTTCCTGCTGGTCAAACGCTTCCTGTGGGAGTGGGTGGACGTTGAGAACTGGATCAAATATGATGGACCACAGTCTGGTGAGTGTCTGTCTCTACACAAAGTGCATGTCTGTGCCGGTCCTTACTGTCTTCCTGTCATGTTTAGTACAGTCATAGCGGTTGGGTATTTTTTCCCCTTTCATAGTAAGTTAGCTGGAGCATTGAAGCATTGATTCTGGAGAGAGCTCTGTTCAGTCTAATTGAGAAGATAGACTGACACCCACAGTGCGGGTCAACACAGGCTGCTAGCCTGCTGTGGCTGGGGTTGAGTTTGTATTGATCCTAGCTGCCAGTGGTTGCCATGAAAACAAAGGAAAATGCTTTAATTCCTAAATGTCCCAGGCAAGGAAGCATCTGCATTTTCATCTGACAAGCTCTAAAAAGGGCATCATACTGTACAATGTATGCACCTGGTGAATTTTGTGATATGGATTAGTTTTCATGATAGTTGTGTACGTGTATTGAACCATAATTGGACGATGTTTCCCGCACTTACAAATTGAATCTAATTATAATCCAGACGTAGAAGGATTAAAGGCCTACCATGCCACATCACACAATCTGTGTAAAGGCATGGATACAGTACCAAACATTTAGCTGATTTGTACAGTAAAAAAGAGCAAAAAACCCCATAGAAACAAATGGAATTAAATTTCCAAATAAACCAATGCTTTTCTACAGCATATCTGAGGAACATCACCGGGCTGCGTGAGCACACTCCTGGCCATGACGACCTGAAGGGCGCCACCGCAGCCTTGCTCCGTCTTCAGGACACCTACAACCTGGAGACAAGAAAGATTGCTAGCGGGGAGATTGAGGGAACCCGCACCACAGCCTCCCTTACTTGTAAGTAACAGTTCAGTGACCCCGATACCCAGCTGCCGATACCTGATGTTATGTGCAGTGACAGGTGTACCAATTTGTGTCATAGTCATGCCAGACTGTCATAAGGCCTGTAATCCAACAATACCATTTAACCAAGTATGGCATTTCTTTTTCTGTCAGTAGAATAGCACTGAGTGTTCATGCTCTATACTGTTTTCATATCTGTGCTTTAGTGTACATGAATCCTTGAATTTGTGTGAATTTATCTAATTGGTTCTTGTGAAAAAATGCAAGTTTGATCAGGTCATCTGTCATATGTTTTTGTTTTTGTTTTTGGTTTTTGGTTTTTTTTTTGTCATGAGAATATGTTCTCTGGAAGAAAAGAAAGTAATGTAATTCAATAGATGCAATGAAACCAAAGCAGCTGATCAGTGGAGATGTCAACAAAGTCAAGTCATTTATGAAAGTGTAGTCTTTCGTAACTAATTGAGTCATCCTATGGGTAAAGGGAAAGAATTATAACAAGACTGTCAATGATGCAGTGTACTCCTCATCGTATGTTGTTTGCCATTCAGTATTTGCGTGTATTGCATTTGTGTTCCATACATGTATTTCTCTGTGATTTTACTCTCTAGATCATCAAGCACATCATTTTTGTAGTGCAGAATCTTTTTATCTTCTTTTTTTTTTCCGGGGGGGGGGGGGGGGGGGGGGGGGGGGGGGGGGGGGGGGGTAGGAGGAGTCAGTTGTAGTTCTGTCCATCAATATGCCATGAATGTGATTCTTATTTTTCTTTGTGTGAGATTGAAGTGGAATGCTTTAAATTCTCTATCTCACTCTGTCCCACGCAGCTCAAGAATGTTTTGAGCTGGGCCGCGTGGCCTACAACCATGACGACCAGTACCACGCCCGACTGTGGATCTCTGAGGCCTACCGGCGCTACCAGAACGAGACGGCCGCCGGACAGGAGACGGAAATCCAGGAATCGGTCCTCCTGGACTACCTGGCCTATTCCTCCTTCATGGTCAGTGATCCATAGATACCCGTATTATCCCCAAATACTTGACCCCTGCCAATGCCATACTTGCTGTGAGATGTGAATATATTTCTATTGCACTGTACTTCCTTAAACTGATTAAAAGAGAAATGGGAAACGTCATTCTTAAGAAATACAACAGTATGTAAGCCGAGTATAGATTCTGAATGCAACTACCATTTCTGTAGCATTGTGTCAAATGTTGTTGATGGTTCAAAGTGTGCTTTTTAGTATATCCTGTATAGAGTTAAAGTTTATTAGTATATCTTTACATTTCTGCTTTTGAATATGATGAATATAAACGCCTTTTATTTTGTTTTTGTTTATTTCTTTCCATAGCAAGGGCACTTGGTCGATGCTGTTACGTACACTAACAGACTTTTGGAAATAGGTGAGTCAAATTGTCCATTTTGTCATCACAGCCGAGTTCAGGCGTTGAAATTTTATATCGCTGTGACTGCCGTGGCAAATTTTTTAACAGTTTGAAAATTCTGACATGGAATCCACAGCAATCATGGCCTGTCAAGTTTGCCCATCTTGGCCCCACCCCCCGCCCTGTTTTGTCCATTGTGGCCTGAAATGTTATTGCTATGGCCGGGAGAAACATGGCGTAAATGTAGCATTGTAGCAGCTCTCCTTACTTAAAGATGACTCACTGGCAGGCCAGCTGAATTCATGACATGCAAGGCTGCCATGAGATACTTCATCATCTGATTCCATCCCCAAAACGGGTCGATACAAAAAGTGAACATTTTTTTAGTGCTGTGAGAATGGATGTTGTAGATTCGTTATCATTTTTTCATATTATCCATTCAAGGGGAATAGATGATGACCGAAACTGTGAAACGTATGAGAAGGGAAAAGCAACAAGAGTGGATTATGCTAGTAATTCTGATTAAGGTATCAACATAATCTCCAACGATGGTATACTTTGAAATCTGACATATGCTTTGCTAATATCAGATGCCATTTGCAAGGATATCTTTGCTGACATTTTAGCGGCAGTTAGCATTGAATAGAGGGCATTAAAGAGGAACTCCATGTCATGTTCAGGTTGTCTGTGATTAGGAAAGGAAAGTCGATCAGAGCAGGGAAAGTTTTACGAGAATTGAACTGAAAAGAAGGTTTGGGAATTTGAAAATTTCCTGCATTTTGTTTTTCTTTGATACATAGCAGTAATGTTGGTCACATGTGACATTCACACAGTTGGAAATGTAATAAAGTGGTGATCATGCCATCACCCAACAAATCTTCTATTGCTTTGACGACAATGATGTTATCAAAATTGTGTGTGTCTAGAATGTAGAAATCATGACTAGGCCTTTAAAAAAGGGAGTCATCATTGCTAAATCACAACAACTCTTTAGTAGATGCAAAGAAGATGATCTCGTCTTGGAAGACTTTGTAAATCATGTATTCTTTATTTATAGGAGATTTGTGAGCTGATGACATCCATCACCACACATCATTTGCATAGTGACTGTGACTGATGCTATTGTTCTGTAAAGACCTGCAAATCTTAATGCTTTATCTCTTTTCTTATTGATGCAGTTTTTATAATTATGTTCATTAAATCCTAATCTCTTTGTAAATGTCAGCAGTGTCGTAGAATGGAGTGTCTCTTTGAAGATATTGCTGTACATGACTTGCTATCGCTTTCTTTTGAAATGTTTTGGCAGAGCCCAGCCATGAGCGTGCGCAGAACAACAAGGCCTACTTTGAGAACGAGCTGAGGCAGAAGGAAAAGCCACGTGGCGAGACGGGGGACATGGACGCGGAGGTGGAGTCCTCCAAGGACGCCTCAAAGGAGGAGGAGAAGGAGGAGGAGAAGAAGGAAGAGATCGAGATCTTCTCCTTACCCGAGAGAAAAATGTACGAAGCCCTGTGCCGGGGAGATCGTGCTGCCCTGAAGGTATTTCAGTCAAAGTTCACTGTGATGTTATCCCAAATTGCCTTCTGGTGTTACTACGTAGGAGTAGATGTCCTTGTTTGTTTATAGGTTTTCTCTCCCCCCCCCCTTTTTTTTGGGGGGGGGGGCTCTTTTGATTCCTGATCCAAACAACAGCCTTTATGTAAACTGCACAACATCAAAAGGTTTTTTATTCGGGGTCATGGAGCTCTTGGAGTAATTCATTTAAGGTCCATTGTAGTGCTTCTCCATATTGCCTTTTTGAGAATACAATGCAGGAGCTGTTGTCGATCTTTTCAGGGAAGGGGGTGGAGGGATCTCTTTGGACCTGATCAGAAAGCTCTGAATGTATTTCATATGAGGTTTGAAGTTTACAGCAGTATCATCTTTAATGGGATGGTACAGTATTGATGGAGATGAGAATTGGGCTTTTAACTTTTTGCGAGATACCAAGAAAACACTTATGATGTAGTAAAGAGCATACCGTTTAAAGAGGAATTCAAAGTTTATTCGATGAAAATCGGGTTTGGAATGACTGAAACATCCAAAAACAAAGTGAAACAAAGCGATCGTAATAAAGTGTGGGTCCCACACTTTATTAGAATCGCTCTTTTTTCGATATCTCTACCATTTCAAAACCAATTTTCATCAAATAAACGTTGAATTCCTCATAGAATTACAACTGTACGTGCTCTTTCATATTTCATATGAGGTTTCTCATTATTTCACCAAAAAATGTTAGAAACCTGAAATTAGGTCTCAACCAAAACTGTACGATCCCTTTAACAACCTTCTAGCAATGAAATGAATGATTATTTTCCTCATTTTTAAGAGGGCAGGACAATGTGATGAGAATTCAAAAGGTTGCAAAAGGACAACACGTTGAGATGTGTCCACCTCAGTGAAATCTTCCTAACACATGTCATAGGCAGTGGTATTGGAGACTAACTGCAGATGTGTAGCTTGCATGGAACTGGCCTCTCCAAGTACATATGTATGTGTTCGTGTGTCTGTGTGTGTGACACAGATTTCGAACAGTCATCAGTGGCATTCGTGCATGTAGAGTGCTAGAGCACATAGTGCACTGCACTCTTAGGGGCTGTCTGCTGTCATAGCAGCAGATACGTTTTCATGCGTAGAGTAGATTTAACATAATTAACCATTATGCAATATCTCACAGAGCGCAGGGATACTAAGCTGCATGTGTACAGGTTAACATGTTTTTGCATATGGAGTAGGCATTATGCATGAATCAGTAATTTGGCTGTGAATGTTCAGTGTTACCTGTCTTTGTATGTAAAAGTTTTAGTATCAATCCAGCTTCTCCATCTAGGGCTGGTCGTTGATATATACATGATATCTTGTAGCAATGAGTTATATTTGTAGATAAAATCAACAGAATATGCACTACAAAATATTGAAGAATGTTTTTAATTGGAAAAAAAAATGCTGTTCAAACAGTAGCCTTCATGTAAGATCAGGCAGTCGCAGCATCAAATTGACACCAGCATATGGAAGTGGTGGGGAGAAGAAAATGAATGATAATATAGTTTAATAGGAATAGAGAAGGATGAAGATGAGTGGAAGAATTGAGAGGAGAGAGAGAAAAAAGGAAAAGGAGAAGAGAAAGAGGAGAGGCATGATGTTGGGTTGTGTGCATCTGTTAAGCTAACTGCCAAACACCGTGTTGTCTTTTTCTCTGTAGGTGATCCGCAATACGTCGATCCTGACGTGCAGCTACCAGCACTACAATCACCCACTGCTCTACCTTCAGCCAGCAAAGGAGGAGGTCATCTTTGATGAGCCACGCCTCTACTTCTACCGAGACATCATCAGCGACACAGAGATCAAGTTTGTAAAGCGCCTCGCTGCCCCAAGGGTAAGCATGTCTCTTTGTGGTGGGTTTCAAAATCTCTCTCTCCTCCTGTTTTGTTCATTTTTTTTTTTTACACAGCTGTGCAATGAAACTGTAAATTGATCACAACTTATAGATACCTGATTTATTCAAAACTTTTACTGAAGTGTTAAAAAATAAAGACACCTTTACAGGTATAATTCAAACAACCTGCTGTGGATTATTTGCAGGGCAAATTGTTTCTTTTGATATCATAGGTTAGACAATGTTTTTCAGGGTAATGCGAAGTTAGGAGATTCACCATGTCCATGGTCTTTATAGGCAGCTGTCAAGATATACGCATATTCAAGGAACAATCACACAAGGATTCTGTCAGTACCAGATAATCTGGATCAAAACTAGGAAGCTGATAACACTGGTTGCAACTTTTATATCAAATTGTTTTGTCTTCTTGTACATTTTGTGTCTGATAGAGGGGGAGGATTTTTAAGTGAAGCTTGTATATTTCCATTATTAAAAGGGGAGATTATTTTTGTGTTGAAGGTTTCGAAAGGTTTTGTTCAAATCTTTATTTGAGATATGTTACCCTGTGTAAGTGCAAGATTATTACAGTCATTGTGCTAAGGTATATGTGTCATTGGTTAAAGAAAAGGATTGTCAGGATACAATCTTAACTAGAGCTGTAACTGTTTCTCACTTTGCTCTATGTGACTTATATTTTAATTTTTTCTTTACTCCTCTTCCAACTAAGAGGTCAGTGGCATTGTAATGAATGGAAATAACAAAATGTACTATATCACCGATCCTTATTGCAATGAACACAAGGTTGCCTCATTGCTTACAACTTGACTATTGTTCTCTTCAGATAGAAGTTCTAAAGGAAAAATTGAGGATTAGTTTGTGTGTCAGACCTGTTTGTTGCGTGTCAGCAGGCATTTGCATAATTTAATCTATCATGTCACAGATAACACTGATATATATCTTCTGTGTTTCATGACAAGTGTTGTTTTTGTTTTTTTCAATGCCGTCAAAAAGAGTTGACCTTTTCTCCCCCCGGAGGTTGCCTCGTTTTGATTCGAGTTCCGAACGTGGTCTTCTGAGTGGCACAGGTTGCGGGAACAACACCCCCTCCCCCTTCTATTTTTTCCTTCTCATATCATTGTCTTCCTCCATTTCTCATGATCACTTCGTTTTGCTCCATTCTGGCTGGTTCTGAAAACCTTAGTTGAGTTGGTAAATTAATAGGGGATAAGATTGTTGACAGGACCCCCCCCCCCCTTTTTTTGCTTTTGTGACAAATGATTCATGGTATGGCTTGTAGTAGAGGATAAACTGACCATATATAGATAACTTTATAATCATCTTTCTGAGCAATCATTTGACATTTTCATCACTAACAACATTATCATAATCAAGCCACTAATTACAGCAATCTTTCATCTAACAATCTATCCTTAGTCCCACATTTGTGTAGTACAGGTACTCCTAATCCACATTATTTTCTGCACTCTTGTGATGACTTCTACTAAACACAATAAGTGCTATTTTGAAATGGGAATTCCTTGGAATTCATAGCAGGAATTAGCCAATTTCTTTAGGCATAATTTTTAGGTTAGACTAGAATTTTCTAAAGCAGTTCTATGCCTTTGAATTGTTGCTGTTTTACGCTTTAAAATTAGTAAGAAATTCTCTTGCAATGTATTTAGCTGAAATATTTTGGTTGACTTTAGCTTTAATATCTCCATTTTCTTCATCTTATCTTTTTCATTGCCCTGCATGCATAGTAATCTCCGTCAGTCTGGTGTTATTGTTAAGAATAAAAACATTTAATCTGATATTGTTCCAATAGAATATCAATATGGATAAATATTAGAAACATTGTCTGGTGTACAAGGATACCAAAGATAGACTTGACAATTAAATTTCCTCTGTTGTAGTGACAATTTTCTGTTTATCGCAGAAAACTACACCATGCATATCTGCATATGCAGTTTATTTGGTGTAAATTTCAGATTAGACTAGAATTTGATTCTTAAGCAATTCTGTGGCTTTGAAATATTGCTGTTTTACACTTTGAAATCAGTAAGACATTCTCTTTCAATGTATGTAACTGAAAGATTCTAATTGACTGTAGTTTTAATATCTCCATTTTCTTCATCTTATCTTTTTCATTGCCCTGCATACATGGTAATCTCAGTCAGTCTGGTGTTATTGTTAAGAATAAAAACATTTAATCTGATATTGTTCCAATAGAATATAAATATAGATAAATGTTAGAAACATTGTCTGGTGTACAAGGGTACCAAAGATAGACTTGACAATTTCCTCTGTTGTAGTGACAACTTTCTTTTTATCACAGAAAACTGCATACCATGCAGTTTTACACATTACAGGCTGAAAACCTTATAACCCTGAATAGTGTGTGTGTGTGTGTGTGTGAGAGAGAGAGAGGATAAAACACACAGCTGCCCCATAACTAAATGAATGGATGTACAGTACAATTCAAGAATTTTGGGTTTTCTGCCTTTCAGTCTCTTCAGTTGAAATCTAATATGCTCTGTTTGTGAGCAACATTTCGCATACTAACTGCATTGGAACCAGTAAAAAAAAAAAGAAGAAAAAAAAAAACAATATCAGTCAGTAGTATGGAACATATCGCAATGTGTGATGCAAATCTTTAAAAGTAAAAGATGTCAACGCCTTGTTTATGAAAAACTGTAATCAACTGAGAGTAAAGGGAGTAAAGTCATCAAAATCACCATAAAACATGGGAGAAGAGAAGTTTGACAAGAACAATGATATTGATTTTAAAAAAAGTTTTAATATAAGGTGTGACTCTAGGTAAAACTGCATGTCCAAAATATGTCATCTGCTTTTACATTCCATCCTAAACCCAATTTTCACTTTGCTTATAGCATGTTTGCAGTTTCCCACGACCTGTGACATTCAGGGGTATGTTGATTGCTGAAAACAGCATAATTAAAGGATGGTCAACATCAAAGAGATATCTTATTTATTCCTGTGTAGTTTTTACCTTTGTGTGCTGACTCAGGCACATCTTGTCACTGCCAGTACTAAAATCCAGTGAAAATGCATTTTGGGTACAGCTCCAAGTGGGGATGAGAAGAAAGATGTCATTGTGCGAAAGAGATCCCACAACATGTGCTTATCCGTTATATCCCAGTGTCAAATTCCTGAGAATGCCTAAGTCAAAAGTGTTGGAATAGATTTGCCAAGTGTATTTCCACATTGTTCAGTACCATGTAGAAAAAGTTAACCACATGTACATTAACGACGACAAAGATACCTGTTTATCACATACAAAGTTGCTTGTAAATTCAGTGCTTTTATTAGATTAGTACTTTATCTTTGGCACACCCCTTCCCCATTAAAGTTTAGTTTGAGTGTATTAGCTCAGACAAAGCATAGCATGCTAGTGTACTTGGAATGCATGTATTTTGGCACATTTATGAGTGGCTTTAGATTTAGTGGACGGTATTGCGCACTTCCATTTCAAACACACGCCTCTGCCTTGACTATGACGCCACCGAGATGAAAACGAGTCCGTGCACCCTTTGTTGTCTCCCACAGCTTCAGAGGGCCACGATTCAGAACTCGATCACAGGCAACCTTGAGTTCGCCGACTACCGCATCAGCAAGAGTGCGTGGCTGAGGCCCGAAGAGGACGCCATCATCCGACGGATTCGTCGGCGCGTGGCGGCCTACTCCGGCCTAGAGCTGGAGACGGCTGAAGACCTACAGGTGAGAAAGTTTCCATCTTTACATGGGGCAGACCGCAACATAAATCTTATATACCTGTTTCGCTGTGCAGCCTTGTTGGGCTCAATTTCCCCAATAATTCCTGTCCAGGACCAGGCAAAATGTAAAAATTATGTCAAGCATTTATGCCTTCTCAGTTATGTTCATTATCATCATTCATCCTCATTAGATCATTGTGTGCATTTTTTACATGCTTGGCGTTTTCACATCAGCCCGATGTTTCGAAACAGCGCGCTATTTTCTGACTTGGGAAATTAACCCGATCACGAAATAGCGCGCTATTTGATAATGTGAATACAAATTAGCGCACTAATTATATCGCTCTGATCGAGAAAATTTCTCGAGTCCAACTCGGGAAATTTCAGAAATAGCGGGATAATTTGTGAACTAGCGCGCTATTTGATAATGTGAAATCGCCTCAAGAAATTAGCGCGATGCATCCCATCATGCCTAGTGTGTGTGACCTGAAAGCGCACGCTCTTCTGATATACCCAACACTGTTTGCGCATGCTCAGCTGTCGAATTAGCTCGAAAAAATATAGGGCTAATTCTCTTCGGGCTGATGTGAATGGGAAATGAAATAGCGCTCTAATTTGCGATCGTGAAAAATATTTTGAGCTTGGATTTTTATCGCGCTGATGTGGAAATGCCTAGTGAGAATCCTTGCTACTGAATCTTAACACTGCAGAGTGATAAAAAATGAAGTAAATTTGGAAATATGGTATTTCTGGAAAAAGAAATTAATACTTTGGCACATTTTACCCGACGTATTGATATTTATGAATTTATTAATTTTGTAACCTTTGTCCTTGTTACAGAGGCTCAACACTATCTTGTTTTTTGTGGTCTGTAGTCTAGGAGACTTTAGCTGCATACAACATTATTTCAGTTTGACATTTTGGTGACTGCTTAAAGAAATGTATTACCCAAATAAATGAAACATACAATCCATTTGAATATTAGTTGCCTAATCGGGCCACCAAAAGATTTTTGGAAATTTGGTGGTCCGACATCAACTTTCAGTGACCCCGGTCCACCACCATGTCGAGCCCTGCCTTATTATGTCACATGTTGGCAGTCTGGCCACACCAGGTACTCCAGAAATGCATGCAGGCAGCCATCATTGAAGGCCCTCTTATTAAACCATTCTCAGTTTTTGTTTCACCATGATATTACTCGTAACAATTCATGAGGATCTGGTAAAATAAAGAGCAAGATATACACAGTTAGCACACATGCATTTTTTTTTATGTTGTTTTTAACAAAGTGTAAAGTTAACCAGATAATGATTAAAAAAAAGAAGTGGTAAGGTATGTACAAGCAATAGATGTGTAGTATGAAAATTGACTCTTCTTGATGGGATAAGAATATTGAAAACATGGCACAAAAGCTAGATTCAGATGTCAAGTTTCATTTCCACTTCATTTATTTCTGCAATCTGATGATAAAGAAAAAAAAAATGTAGAGAGCGATAATGAATAAAGAAAAATTATAAGATGAATCTTCATAACATGATGCAATGGCATCACCATTTGCCAAGCTTCTTTTTCTTTTCCCTGAGACTATCTAACGGTAGCTATTTCCAAATCTTTCTTTTAGGTTGTCAACTATGGTATAGGAGGCCACTACGAACCACACTTTGATTTTGCAAGAGTAAGTATGTTTTGTTGAAAGATACGTATCAAAGAGTGGTATTAATCATAGTAATTTTTTAAAAGAATGATGGAAGCCAATATGGCCGTATAAAGTTTGGTATTCATGAATTGAGCACATTTCTGCTGTTGTGTAGTCTGGGACCTTGCTACTAAACTTTGGATGACGCAGCTTACTTTTCTGAAATGTGATGGCCATTATTTGAAGTGATTATCAAAATATGATAGGGCAGAAAATGAAGGATAGTTGAATCATGGTCAGGTCTCATATGTCATCATGTCCAGAAAACTAATTTAAAGTTATTTCATTTTTGATTAAAATTTTGTGGAAGGAAAAAATTATGAAATGGTCAAATTCAGAAATCTGATGCAAGTTAGGAAGGGTATGTGTAATTGCATTCATTATGATAATTTATTAGTGTAGCAAGTAATTATTACTGATCCTTTATGATAAGATATGATTCAAGCTTTCATGAAAATGTTTCCAACCGTTCTCTATAATTTGATCATTGATCATGCATTGATATTTACATATGTTCATATATGTTTGTCTCCAGAAATCTGTCTGTTTATATGTGTTTTATGAGGTGGCATACCAATGTCTTCTGCTCTGTTGCATGGCTTCAGTCCCTCCTATATGTCTGCTCATACTAACACTGTTACCATTAAGACTGTGCTGTGATGCTTGGGTTGTATTCCATTTGGTAGAGAAAGATGAATCTGTGCCATCATCTCCCCCTCTGCCAATTAGAATGCAGCAGCCATCACTGCCAACCTCTGTGTAAATCTTCACATGTTGTCCAAAGTATTTGTTCAAATTGAAAAATATGTTTCTGCCAACATCATACTCACCTCATATCTTTATTTACAGGTAATATACAGCTGTATCACGTGTATTGCATATCTATGTATGACTTTCTTTGCCTTAATGGACCAAGGATCAGATTACAACTGTGTGCATGAACTATTTGTTAAAATTGTACATCTGAAATGAAGACTATCATTTAGTGTGTGTGTATGCACTATTCCATGAGGGCCATGTTTGTGAAAGAAATGTCAGTACAGGACATCTTTAGATATCACTGACTATGTCTTTTCTTCTTAAAACTCATCACGCAGATTCCTAATGCGTATCACGGCATTGGTAACAGAATTGCCACAATGCTGTTCTATGTGA
Source organism: Diadema antillarum (assembly GCF_040938485.1). Classification (NCBI taxonomy): domain Eukaryota; kingdom Metazoa; phylum Echinodermata; class Echinoidea; order Diadematoida; family Diadematidae; genus Diadema; species Diadema antillarum. The sequence goes on along the minus strand of NW_027271018.1, from coordinate 1,511,114 downwards.
GTAAAAAGAGTAGCTATTGAGCACACAAGTGTAAGACAAAGAATGAGTAAATACTTGTATCTCCCAAAAGACTCCCTGTACATCCAAAGAATGCCGGTGATTATTCACTGTGTCAGGAGATATTCCAAAGATGAATACATCCAATTCCATTTTGATGACAGAATGGATGTTAAAGACTTCTACACAGCTTTCAGTCTCCTATAAAGAACAATAATATAAATGTTTGGTTTTGTTAATAGTGTTATTTGAGAGATGTAATCGGTACTTCATTTTGTTACTAGATTTCAAAAGATAATCAGACCTGTTTTCTTAGAAAACATCAACAAGTTCTCTCATACTGAGAGCAAATCACACATTTTTAAAGGAAATTTCTGCGAGATTGTGCAGGAAAGAAACACAGCAGAAATTCATTATGAAATCCTCAACTCAGAACTTTGTGCCAGCCATCACAGATTTTTCCTGCAAATAAAAACCAAAGGCAAATTAAGCAGAGGTAAGCCAAATTGAGAGAGCCATGTTCTTTCCAGAAGAGTGTTGGAAGTAAGGTATCAGTAATTAGAGGTCAAATTACCTGTCTACTGAAACCTTTGAATTAAAGGGTATGGATAGGGAACTGTGAAGGTTTACATTGATTTATACACCCCAGTATACTATCATATAATATCAAATCAACTTTTTTGACTGTTAAAATGCTCTTGTGTACTACTCAGCAGACTTAGATTGACTGTGTGTAGGGCAGAATGTTTTCAGAAAGTGTACATAGAATAAACTGTCAGACAGGGGCTTCCAGGATTAAACTCAAATTTTGGTCATGAACGATTGTTCTAGCTGCTGATTTGCGTATGTTAGTCTAAAATAAATTTAGAGAGTTTAAAGTATTATGGTAGTTGAGAGAGGTGTATAAGGTTTTGCAATGTTATTTCTTGTTCCTTGAAAAAAGCAAGTTGTTATTGAAACCATCACGCAGCTCCTTTACCTTTTCTTTTTTTTATTCTCTGTTTGTAATGTTCTGATGCATCATATATGGTATTCTGTCTTAGATAGTTGATAGAACAAAGAACTCCTCTGGTTCAGGGATCAAAAATAGATGTGGGAGGAAGTCACAATGTTTCAATCAGCACAACTCGTAAAACTTTCCAGTCACTTGCCTGACTGATGCGCCTTTGTTTACCCAGATACCTTCACAAAGCGTCACAGCAGCATGCTTGAGTACAAAAGAAGAATTAGAAAAAGTACAAAGAGTGGAGAGGAAGTGGCCCGAAATAGGAAATTGCCGAGACTGTGTCACTGCATGTCTACCTCGTTATCAAAACGGAACAAAATAAAACATAGCATTTCTAAACCTTAAAGCAAGATCTGGTTGCCACTCTTCATTGATAATCAGAGATTTTGTCCTTACGGTATGTCTACCTGATTAGAAAAACAAAACAAAACAAAACAAAGCAAAATAGAACGGCAAAATAGAAACAGTGACTGCCCCCAGTTCATGCACAATCAGAGATTTTGTTGTTACAGTGTGTCTACCTGATTATCAAAACATAACAAAACAAAAGAAAGACTGCAAAAAATAAGCTCTGACTACCACAACCTCATGCACAGTGAGAGATTCTATCTACATGTTGTGCACATCTGATCTGATTGCTAATCTTCCTGCTTGTGCTCAAGGATAGTCATTATAGATTAGATTAGATGAATTACAAATTAAAGAATAATAATAATAAAAAAAAAAATCAAGAGACACTCATAGCCCGAGGAGAAATTCACTTCATGTGAAGGTGTGGAGGATAAAAGCGATGGACAATGATTGGTTTAGTAAAATTAGGCAAGTACTCAGAAAGTTGTGCCCTCTTTTTTCAAATATATTTCATGTGAATACTTGCACAGTCTAGATACATTCATTTGATAAGTGAATATTCTCACTTTTTATGCCTCCGCCACAAAGTGGCGCCAGAGGCATTATGTTTTCGGGTTGTCCGTCCGTCCATACGTCCGTCCGCATTCGTTTACGTGATAACTTGAGTAATATTGACTGGAATTTTACCAAACTTGGTGGAAGTATAAAGTATGATGAGGCAATTACTTGATTAGATTTTGGGTGAAATCGGCTAAAGGCCAGAGGTCAAAGTTCAAGGTCAAATCATGAAATTATATCCGTTAACACGATAACTCAAGACTGGGTGAAGCAAATTTCACCAAACTTTGTCAGAGGATGATGTATGATGGGACAATTGCTTGATTAGTTTTTGATTGAAATCGGACAGAGGTCAAAGGTCAAAGAGCAAGATCAAATCATAAAATTTTTCTGTTTATGTGATTACTCAAAACTGGATGAAGCAACTTTCACCAAACTTGGTCCAAGGATGACATATGATGGGGCAATTAGTTGAGTAGTTTTTGAGTGAAATTGGCAAGAGGTCAAAGGTCAAAAGTCCAGGTCAAATGCTAAAAATGTTGCTTCCCCCCCCCCCCATATCTATGCAATGCCCAAAGGTATTTTCTTGAAACTTAGTGTAGACATGTACTACTGTGTAAAGATTCTCCGGAGAGTTTCATGTCTTAAGGTCAAAGGTCAAAAGGTCAAAGGTCAGGTGAAAATGTTACAATTTCACTTTTCTCGCAAATGGTTCAATGTATCTTCATGGATCTTGGTACATACGCATGTACTGACTGGCAGGGATTATCGAGGAAATTTGGGGGTCATGGATCAATAGTCAGGGGTCAAAGGTCAAGGCAACTCCTCAAAATTTCACTATTTTCCTCATATACTATTTGCACTGCTTGCAGGATTATTTTTAAAACTTTGTATGCATGTAATACCTAATGGAGATTCTCTGGGAAATTTCCTGCCAGAAGGTCGAGGGTTAAAGGTTAAAGGCCAGGCTAAAATGAAAAAAAAAAAAAATTGTAGTGTAATTACCCTTTTTCTTCATACCTTGAAAATTACTCAGTGCATAAACTTATAAAAGGGTTGGTCAAAAGTCAAGTAAAAATCCTCAATTCACCAAATACATGTACCTGCACTCTTAGACAATTATACGTAGCAAATCTAGTTCAAGGAAAGTGAACATTCAAGACACTTCTGACAAACCTGTCATTTCAATATTTTGCCAGTTATGTGAAACTGTCATCACACATTGTGAAGACTATACACCTTTTGGGAGAATCATGCATTATGACGGAGGCATACCAGTCGCCATCGCGACATTTCTAGTTACATATTCATTTTTTTAAGATGTGGTTGAATTATTGCTAATGTGAGAGTCGCTGTTATATTAGCTAGTGTTGAAGACCAAAGGATTTTGCAGCCTCTGTATTTCTGGAGAGGATCTTATTTTGGTCTATTTTCTTTACCAGAAAAAAAAACCCAGAAAAAAACAAAACAGAGGGAATCAATGCTTTTAGGATGAATGACAAAATTATATGAGCAAGACTGCCATTTAGTTCAAAATGTCACTGATCTGTTGCTCTGATTTCTTCACTTTAATGCAAAACATTTCTTCCTATTTTTTTCTCTGAAGTTTTTGACTATTTTTACATGGATTGTATATTACATCAAAGTTGCTTCAAATGTTAGCAAAAGTAGAAACTAATGAACCTATACATAGAATTCATGTCCTGTCCAAATCCCAACTGTCTTACTCCAAAAATGAAGCCACCACGGCATGTCAAAGGAAATGCTATCCCATTCGCCACAGTGCTTTGGCCGCCATGTTTTTTGACTCTCCTGAACATTTGACATTTTGTAGATACGAGGTCTTGTCGCCCCAGCGACGAAATATAGAAAGCAGGATTAACTTTAAGAAAGCCCTTATTTTGTGTGTTCTGTTTTACAAGTGACAAACAGTTGTTTTGAGGGAGGGGCATTGGAGGAATATTTTTTTCCCTCATAATTTTGTGGCAATTTTCATTTTATATCCTAAATCCCCCTTTTCAGCCTTATGAAAGGATAGACTACAAGTATAGCGAGCATAGTCACAAAAAGAATGTTATGTCAAAATTAACTCAGCTCATGTCATGCTGATGAAATTCAGTTTATACAATGAAGGAAATGAAAGAAATAGATGTACATGTACTACAATTATAAGTTGAAATCATGAAGGCTATAGATAAAGATCACTTCAACCAAGGATTGGTTGGCACAGAAGTGATCTATGTCTGTAGGCCCCATCTAGAATCCTTGTCACCTTGACTAACCTGACATATTACACCATGGTGCTTACAGTACCACTTCTGTCACTTTCGAGACTGTGTAACACACAACATGGCTGTACTAATCAATATCTCTTGTCCATATTTCTCTTTTACTGTTCAGTGTTCTTAATGATGGCTGTACCACTGTATTGCTCCCTCCATAAGATTTCATTTTTGTGTATCATTGTGATTGACTGGCTTGGGCAGGCACACACATGCACACACACACACATGCACACACACACACACACGCACACATTGATGAAAGGCGAAAGGTCCTTTGGAAAGTGACTGTAATTGCGAAGGCATTAATTTGTTACTGCTGACTCAGAGAAGCCTGCCGATCCTGATGCCCGAAAAACATTTAATTGCCACGTTGCATCATGAGTACGAGGAATTAATCAAATTCTTAGGTGGCCTGGACAGATCTCTTTGTAATTTCAGTGTGAGAGAGATGCCATTAATTAGCTTCTAAATCCAAATTTGGGAGCCTCAGCCCTAAGGATACCTAAAGACAGCTAATACGGTTTCAGATGTGGAATAAAATGGGAATTTCTAGGACCCTAGATGTGGATTATAAAGCAAATAATCAACTTTTAGTTTCAGGCAATGAGACAAACTATCACTTCCTCGGCGATCTGAATGTATACGCTATCTTTCCTCAGCTGCGCTTCGGAAAGATAGCTACATCCAGATTGCCTCGGAAGTGATAGTTTGTCCCATCACCTTCACCAATGTTGATTATTTGCTTACTATCAGTATTTTGTTAGAGTCATAAATTTAAACTTCTGAAGTGTGTTACTGCAGGTAATTCAAGTGAGATCTAATCTCATTGGAAATAATGATGTGTGAAGTAAAGTAGTGATACTGATCCAATTCTCCTCTTTTTTTTTTAAACATGAACCAATGTCTTAAACTCCATCTTGATTTCAAGTTGCATTCTGTCAATATATAACATTAGTGGCCTCAGGATTTCTTTTTTGAGAAAAAAAAAATCAGCGCAGTAATTTATTGATAACAAAATGTTCTCCTAAAAAAAAGAAGATAAAATTGCTCAGGAAATAACTGATTACAAAGATGCCACTAGAAACATGGAACATGGGCAGTTTTGGCACAATGTTGTCTTCATTTTGTGTAGTCTTACCTCCAACAGTGGTTCCAGCCAACATTTTGATCCCCATACTAACTCATTCTGCCAACTGTCATCTCATTCAGTTGTGCATGCTATTTGTGTAGAAATCCTTGTATAAAGAAAAAAAGAAGAAAAAAAAGTATTTCCTTTTTATATTTGTATATCACTAGGATCCTTTGCACAACCAAGATTCTTGCATGCTGCATTTCCTTTTACCATGTTAGTGGTAAACTGATATGCCAACTGCATTTTTTTTTTCTTTTTGTAAATCCCAAATTTTCTCATTTAAAGACATATATTCAGATTTCTGCAATGTCTTGGACTTCACGAAAAATTAGAGCTGAAAGTTATAAAGTCATATTTAAGGTCATTCTCAACACAAAGTAACCCTGACATGTCTACTCAGATATCTTTCCTTACTATAGAGTGTGTTCATCTTTTTGGCTGCTGGCAGAGTACAAGTCTGCTCCTAAATTTGTCTTCCAAAATTATCTTTAACATGGTCTTCTTTCCTTCTGTCTGTTATCACATGCTTTTCTGTCACGTAACATTTTATTTCTGCCCTCTTTCCCCACTCCTACTAAAATGGCCTGATTTTACCCAGTCGGATGAGAAAGACAATTTCGAATCCCTCGGCACTGGAAATAGAATCGCCACCATGCTGTTCTATGTGAGTCGGTCGAAGAACATCCACACCTCACTACGATTGAATAATTTTTTTTTTTCCATGGCCACCATCTATCTTTCTGCCCTCTTCCTTTCATTTTATCCATCTGTCTGTTTTCGTTCATTCATCTGTTTTCCTTCCAGAGACCTGTGTGTGCAAATGCGTCATTTGTTTCTAAAAGTCAGAGCAGTGGCAGATTCTTGGCTGGCAGCGCAGTGAAGCAAATGATTCAATTTCTTTCACCAATTCATTATTTTCGTACTTCAAAGGCAAAGAGAACGCCTACTGCTGAAAACTTCTGTAGTGCATGTTGCAAGTTCAAGCTTTGAAGTCACAGAGCTGAAACAGAACTAGTACATTTTTTCCCCCAGTATCAACTTGTTTACAGATGTTGCAAATTGGAATACCTCTGCAGTGTCGGATTTCACTCTGCACCAATAGAGTGCCAAAGAGTTATGTCCCGGCCATTCATCACCATGGAAACTGGTTCTAAACAACCTCACATTTATTGTTGCTAACCATGTTTGCACCTGGTTGCCACCAGGTGTTATAACAAAAGACTGTGACATCATCACTTTGGTACTCTATTGTGCCTGATTTTCACCTGTTTGTTTTTTCAAACCTTTTACTGTGGCATACACCTTACAATGGCTTTGAAATGTACAATGTTTTGGTAAAGCTACCAACATGTGGAATTAATTGATTATAGTGAAACAGGTGTGACTCCATCTGTAGAGAAGGCAGTAATGTGAAACTGCCAGCTGTATGCCACCTGTGAGCACAATGATGTGAATTGAAAGGGTGAATTTTGCAGATAATCATACTTTTCCTCTGCTCTGAGTCACAGTATCCCTCACCTGTTTATTTGGAGTGCATCAAAATTAGCTCGAGCTGCCTTGAGGATTATTGATTTCGCACATTTTGAGATTCTCTTCTCACTGCCAATTTGCTTCAGTGCCTTGCCAAACAAGAATCTGTCTAGGACCACACATTAGTGTAATGCAAGCTTAAATCCCTCCTTCCCTACTCTCTCCCTATTGGCCTGACATCCAATTTCCCTCTTTTTCCCTTTAAAAAAACCAAAAACTTCTGCGACATCTCCTCAGAAAGAAGAAACGAGGGCTTTTGAATCATTGGGGACAGGAAATAGAATTGCAACCGCCCTCTTTTATGTGAGTACCTTCATATAGATCCGCTACGGAGCTACCTTTCATGCAGACTTGTGAACACCTCGATCTTTGTTACGCAAGAATGGCACAGCACAGCAAAATGATCCACACTTTTCATCATCAAATATTTCTTTGGAATGCAAAACCAAGACCCCATTTTAAAGCTACACTAGCAAAGGACCAGTTGGATAGGCACCATTCAACATTCAATATCCAATAGGAAGTTTCATTTCATCAAAAGTAGCTGCAAACATCATAATCTCACCATGATAATGAACCTTACTGTGAAAGAAAATGGGGCTGCAATCATACTCAACTCGTACCATCCACTTGTATCCTGGAACCACCAAGTAGAATGATTATATCCTGGCAATATCCAAACCTCCCCGCTTGTGCTTGTAGTCTGCTCCAGTACAAGGTGAGACCTTTTACAAACTGAAGCAAAGTTCCCGCTCTCATTCAGAAGGCTTCTCACATTTGATGAAATTCACAGTAGAAAATTCGTCTGCATGAAGCTTCAAAGCCTTCCCAAATGCTGAACATTGTGCTGCTGCGTGCCAGATTTTGTGTCGACAGAGCCTCCCTTATATTGGAGGAAAAACACACACACACACAAAAAGCACACCCTGTGCATGTGTGCGTCAATATTAAAGGCATAGTTTTATTTTTATGCATGTGACTTTCATATTCTTTGTTTGATGCTTCCCATGGAACTGTTCTGACCAAAGAAAGAAGAATCAAATGCTTTCAAATCTTTGGGAACTGGCAATAGAATTGCTACAATGCTGTTTTATGTAAGTATGGGAATAAAGGTCATAAAAGTGCCAAAAAGATACAACAACAACAACAGCACAACAACAACAACAAAAAACAGACAAAAATGAAAAGAGGACTGGACATAGATAGCGATATTTATATTGATTTAAAGCCAGATGTGCCGTTGATATATTCTTTGCCCTCTGAATATGAAGCATTTCCTACCTTGTGTGATTTGGATCATATGGTGGAAAGAAAATTATCAGATTATTCCAGGAGAATGCAATGATTAAACATTCTTTCTTATTTTGGTGTTATGCAGTGCCTAGGTGCATGTTTAGAACAACTGCTGTAGAGCAAACTTGTTGGAGAACAGATCACTCGAGCATAGTGCCAGAATTTCAAAGAATTTATGGGATATTAATATAATTTTTAACTGGATATTTGTTCTACACATAATACCTTTTTACCAAACTATTTTTCAAGAACATTGACAACATGCATTATTTACACATGTTTTCATTGAGCACATTGTTAAATTCCTCTCAGAAACTTTGTTAAAAGTAAAGTATACATCTACATAGTGTTAAACCGTGAGGATAATTTAAAACAGTTGTATGCCCTGGGTTCAGCTGAGTACAGTAGCAAAACTTTACGAGAAACGTTTTTGTATCACTTTATCAGACTTTTTATTAAATGAATTCTTGGATACGAAGTATAATGTTATGATTTGGATAATCAGTGGTGCTTTTCAGTGGTATGGAAATGTCAAAATCCATAGCTCTCAAACTGGTGTTATCAAATGATCTTATGACATGGAGAAGTCTAATAGATGTGTCATAGTTCTCATTAAAAGATTGATTTCTGTCAAGTCACTTTGAAACACAATGTCACATGACAATGGCAGTGGTCCCTTGTGCCTCATTATTATGAATTTACTTGAGTGCCAGTGATAACTGAAAGGTGTATGTTGTTACATAATATTTTAATATTCTAATAGTGTAGTATTTAGTATTTCAGAATTATTATGAAGAGCCATGTCAGAGCTCTTGCCTATTAAGTATTGTGCTGTTTAGTCTAGTGGTCACAACTCTTTGGTGGCAGAGTGTTTAATCTGTGGGAATCAAAAATGTTTTATACCAGAGGAAATAGGTTAAAAAATAAAATATGTGAGTTAGAAGGATCAGTGAAAGATAAAATTAAAGGGGGCTGTTAGCATTCCTATTGTCATAATGTTTATGTATAGTGATTCAAACACTCTGCAGAAACGGATGTACAGAGTTGACTCAACTTTAAAGGGAGATACAGTGTGTACTTCTTACTTTGTCGTGCTTGCAACCTTTACATATCGTATAAGTTTTTGTACACCAATATGTACATGTACACTTAAGTAAATAGAGAGAGCCTCGATGAAGAACCGCATTAGCAAGTTCCACCGATAGATTATGAGTTCACTAAATTCTGGAGGATATACATTGTATGAGCGATTTAAAAGATATGTTGTCCTTTTCGTAATTAACCAAAGTTTTTTTATTAGAATATACAAGTACATGCTGTGATTGTTTTTAAAGATGTTCAAATTCTCTGAATGTAAGTATGATTATGCTAGATATTGAGATTCATTATTAATATTTAAAGAGCCAAGCATTTCATGGAATGGCTGTCTTGCTATTCTGCTGGACATCATATTGAATTTACCAATAAGTTTTTGACAAGAGTTAAAACTATTAAAATGTATAGTACGCAAGTACCATATCTTTAGCCATAAGGGGGTAATATGGCTATTAATGATCATCACCACTGCTTCACAGTATGCCTCCTCTGTAGCTAGCATGATGATTCTATCATCCGTTGTGCTCTGTTCTTACTTCCTATCAGTTGAGCGACGTTGAAGCCGGTGGAGCGACTGTTTTCACCAGAGTTGGAGCGAGAGTTAGACCAGAGAAGGTGTGTATTGACTCCATGCTTTGCCAAGTTTAGACTGTGACTATCTTCCAGCCATTATCATCCCATTTCTTAATATGCCCTGCTGTATTGCAATGTACTATCATGGGCAGATCCAGGAATTCTGTAAAGAAGGGGCGGCTTTACAAAATTAGAGGGGGGGGGGGGGGGCGCACACACCCCTCCCTCATTTTTTTTTTTTTTAATTTGTTTTGTTTTGACCAAAAAAAAATAAAGGGGGGGGGGGGGGGCGCGCGCCCAGTGCGCTCCTCCCTGGATTTGCCACTCTACTATTAAAGGTCACCCAGGAATGACTACGATTAGTAATTGTGTGTGCTTCTGTTCCATGAGAAATTCAGTATTCATCACTTTTTTCTTTTTTTCTTTTTCTTTTTTTTTTTTTTTTTGGGGGGGGGGGGGGGTTGCCACCTAATACTGAATCAATGTGGCAAGGGCACTAGTTAATGTAGATACCGATTGGGGAATTTTCCTTTTTGTTTACCATTTCTTCTATCATATTTTAAAGCCAGTACCGTTATCAGCAGGTGTTGTTAGATAGTGGATATAATCACTTATGTTGGTGTACCTTATTTTCTTATATTATGATCAATATGCTTCTTGAATGTGACAGTATTTCGGTGTATTCAAATGAGACAGGGCTAATGGTGAAGTTTCTAAACAATATGATTGAAAGTAAATTGGCAAGATGGCTGTCACAAGGGCAGTAAGGTCTTTTCCTGGAATATTATGGTGTATTTAGAATAGAACCTATTAGAATTCTAATTGCTATATGTTTTGTGGAAGAATTCCAATATTTTTTTTTTTTTTAATGGATTCCTGAGTATATCTCAGAATAAGATGTTGTATACTGGTAACCGTTTACATGCTCTTATCTCTTGTGTTAGGGCACTGCCGTGTTCTGGTACAACCTCTTCAAGAATGGCGAGGGAAACTATGACACCAGGCATGCAGCTTGCCCGGTGCTTGCAGGATCAAAATGGGGTAAGGTAGACTGCGATTTATCCCCTATTAATAGGTCCAAAATTTCCTTGGACATCCATCATTACTTTGAAGTGTCTGATTCTGAAGGTGCTCCCTGAAACGTTTAAAGGAAACTTCAGACCACTAAATTGTTTGTCTGCAAAGAAAAATTAAAATTTTGTAAGCCCAACTGTGAAAATTTGATCAGAATCAGGAAAAAGATGAGGAAAGTTATGAAATTGTGAAGTTTTGCTAAATTATGCGAAAAGAGTATGCAAAGAGTTGGTGAATGTGCAAATGTGTGATCACAATCACTATTTTCCATCGATCATGTACAAAAACTGATGAAAGAAATTCTGCTCTAAAAAAGGCAATAAAACAATGTTATTCCTGGCTAAATAACTTTACAATGAATATGATCAGTCAGATATAGTATGATTTGAGACTGGGGTATGATAATGTTTGAACAAACAATCTGAAAATCAGAATTTGTGATCAATCTGTATGGAAAGTTGTCAGCCGAAGACGTCATTAACTCCCTCATTTGCATGCCCATATTGGCTGTTCATGAAATCGTATGTGAAAATTAGCAAAACTTTCCAATTTCATTTTGTAATACATGTACATGTTCTATTTGATTTCTATCTGATTTTGATCCATTTTTCATTGTTTTGCTTATTAAAAAAAAAAAAAAAATATATATATATATATATCTTTCTTATCAGAGCAATTTTTATTGGTCAGGAATTCCCATCTAACAAGTTTTTCTTTTGTCCTAGCAAAAGAATAATAATTTCCAAAATTATTTGGGAATTACTATCACCTCTTTTGATGCACATATTACACAAGTGTCTCCCAGATAGGTCTCTCGAACCACCCTGATTTTCATGTATGAATGTGGGCAAACCTAGTGCCACCAACTTTATCTGGTATTCTGTTCTTTTTATAGTTCCTCATTGAATCAGGGAATGTTTATCCTTTCCATGTTATGACAGTGGAATATTTTAGTAGCAGTTTGATTCTGTTTATCTACTCTCCAGCAGCTTTTACTAAATCAGAGAAACAAAAGTCCAGAAATGTGATACTGACTTCAAATATCTTGGTGACATGAGCTTGTATGTCAAACAAGGAATTGATATACAGGAAGTTGGCATTTGTGGAAGTTATTCTTTAAAGGGATTGTATAGTTCTGGTTGAGACCTAACTTCAGGTTTCTAACATATTTTTTTGTTGAGATAATGAGAAACCTCATATGAAATGTGAAAGATCATTATTAAGTTAGAAAGCTTTTTCATTAAGATGTATATGCAATAGTACAAACAGACAGGAATCCATTGCAAAGAAATTAGATGATCAAGTTAGAGGTGAAGAATTTACTCTGCAAGTGATAATCTAACACAGGTGGTTCTCACTGTTCCTTCTTTCCTTCACTCAGTTGCCAACATATGGATTCACGAGCTCGGTCAGGAATTCAAGCGACCCTGCGGATTAAATCCCGATGAGTAGCATCTTGCTTTGTGTGTGTCCACATGTAGATGAATTTGTCGTCAGTGCCAATGTGCTTGCTTCCACAAGATTCTGCCCAATCTAGTCACCTGTACAGATGCATGCATGTATTACACCAATCAGTGCAGGTCCCCAACAATCACCGGACTGTGAACCTTTTGTACCATTTTGAAATATTTTTATACTGTTTGGTCTTCATATTTCATTCAACATCATTGTGTATTGCTGTTTTACATTCATTTTGAATATGTTCATTAGCCTTGTAGCACCCCTATGCCTTCATATGTATGAAGCTATAATTTCACCAGCTTTTTAGGTATCCTGTAGGATTCATGACATCAATACCTTGCAAATTTGTCCCTCGTGACCAGCAAAATAAGCAAATGAAGTTATGTGTAAAGATAAGAGATGTTGTGGTGCTGATTTGATGAAAAAAAAGGACAGAATATTCATGTTTGTTAAAATCACCAGATAGGTTGTGTTGTAACATTTACCTTATTTACTGAAAAGATTGTGTTGTCTGAAATGTAGAAGAAACAATTATTTTACCTCCTAGGTTGTGTGGCTGGAAATTACTTCCATCCAGTAACTGCTGTTGGGATACTCAAAAGTATTCAAGTTATAGACGTACGCAAAAAGTAAGATTCTTCTATGCAGGTTAGATTCCTATCACTCTTTGTTGATTATACATATATACATAGGAGGTATACATTAGATTTGAATTATATTGCTTGTGTGGTTTGATATCAAACTTAATCATGTTTCTCTGATTAGATATCATTGTGATAGCCAATGCGATCCGAACTACCATCATGTAGATTTATTGTCCAGTATTTCATATATGCATACCTGCTGTGAATAGACTTGCTCATATAAAAGGAGGGACAGGATTATTGATAGTACTAATGAACAGGATCTAACAAGTCTTTCCATGGGAATTTATTCGTAGTGGAGAAGATATTACACCAAAAGATGAAAGTTAAGTAGCTCAAGATGTTTGATTGATTGTGTAGGCTAGTAGTTAGAGGTACATTGTACATCAGTGTCAAGATCAGTGTTAGAATTGATAGTTTTGATTTAACAGGAAGGTATTATCCCCCCCCCCCCCCCGATAAATTATTTCACCAAATCATAGTGAAAATAAACTACAATTTAGCTTCTCTTGTGCCTGTACACTGAAAAAGTAGGGTTTTCTCAATAGAACTGAATTTTTATTTGTGCATGACATTACTATTGTTTTTACTTACCTCCTCTTACTTTTGCTTTTTTTCTCTCCTTTTCTTCATATAAAAAAAGAATAGTACTCCTCAAAATTTTGAACCTGAACCTGACATTTTTGCTCCCACTATGTCAATATTTCCTCTTTCAATCATGTCAACTGCCCTTGAATTTGTCACATCTAAGTTCATATTTATTCTACAAAACAAATATTTATACAAATTGTCAATTTCTTGCCATGTGAACATGATGAGAGAGAAGGTACATGTACAAAATATGAGATTTCCATCCTTAACAACTGTCTAGGTTACCAGAGTATGAATGGAATGCTGTTCGACGTGCAGTTTGCCCAGGAGACGGTGACTAGTCCAGCGTTGCCTCATAAATGGAATCTTGATTATGACAGGAAAATCTGGCTGAGATAAATGATGTGAGAGGCAGTTTGAGATCAATGCAGGTTTTGAGCACAAATATTGTTAAAGGAGTGATAATTACAGTGTTCAAAGAGTGGTTAAAGGGATTATACAGTATTGGTGGAGATGAAAATTGGGCTTTAACTTTTTTGCAAGATACCGAGAAAACACTTATGAAATAGTACAGAGCATATCATTCTACGAGGAATTCAAAGTTTGTTTGATGAAAATCGGGCTTGGAATAGCTGAAACATCCAAAAACAAAGCAAAACAAAACGATCGTAATAAAATGTGGGTCCCACACTTTTTTAGGATCACTCTGTTTTGGATATCTCAGCCATTTCAAAATCAATTTTCTTCAAATAAACATTGAAATCCTCATGGAATTACATGCTCCTTCATATTTCATAAGAGGTTTCTCACTATCTCACCAAAAAATGATAAAAATCTGAAGGTAAGTCTCAACCAAAACTATACGATCCCTTTAAACTGTGTTCTTTTCGTACATGTTGTAGCATGTACCATGTGACACACAGCCCCAATCCGTGGAAGGATTGTCATAATGTGTTGCTGTCGAGCGAACAAATTCTGGTGGTGCAGTAATGTTCCCCCATCTCTTTCACACATATTTCTTTGTAAATTCTCATTGTCATTAGTAGGGCCTAGATGCTCCAAGACTCAGTGTGTACACAATAACTGCCATACATGAAAGTAGTACTTCAGTATGAATTTACACATAACCAAATTGTTTAATGTTTCTCATTCTCATATGGAAATGACGTAAATGCTTTATGCTATGCAAACCAAAACCTAATAACGGGACTGCTCTTCTCTTTTAAGAGCCTTGTTTGACCTTGTGATAAATGTTGACACACCAGAATAAAGCTTTATATTGACCTAACTTTCAGCATATTTTCATTTGAATGTACAGGGCAATACTTCACTGCCAAGAAAAAGAAAACAAGAAAAGTAGTTGTACCATTCTTACAGAGAATGTTTTTATATGTACATTACAAGGTCTAACTATAGCTTTCTCATGCTGCCTAAAGTTAACAATCAGCTGGTAGTTAGCATTACACTAGCAATGTATGTTTGTTAAAAATGTTTCTATTCTTACAGTAACACAAATTAATGATTTTCTTTTCATCATGGAAATCATGTACTATCATCATGTTGCACCAGACGAGAGAGGAAAATATGCAAACAAATTACATATACATATATGCAAAGAATCTAGCAGAGAATATTATCATGAATTTGACTGATTGCCCTGTTGAATAATAAAATCAATTGCTCTCAAGGTTGAATTTTATTGTTCAAGAAGTTTCTATTCCTTGAACAACTTCTTGACGTGTTGACTCAAATGTAATGTGTGTGTGTGTGTGTGTGTATGTGTGTGTGTGTGTGTGTGTGTGTGGGCGGGTGTGTGATATTTAAGAGAGGCAGACGGATGGATAGAGGAATATACAAATAGATATTGGAGAGAGAAAGAGAGATGTGTATGTGCATATTCGAATTTGTTACAGGTTTAAAGTGCCATGAAAACTTACTGCCAAATAGGAAGAAGTATAATAGATGCAATGTTGATATGATTGCCAAAGAAACACAAACACAAAACCTGGAGGAAATTTGTATTATAATGTTAAGTGCAGCTGGGTATAGGTTTTAGCAAATTACTTAGGAGTGAGGCTGTTCAGAGTTAATCCTGATGGTTGAATAGGCCAATAATTCTGTGTAACCAAGTACATGGAAGAAGTTAAAGCAACTTGGAAATACCAGATGATGAGTGTAGATGCCACAAATTACTTCAAAATAGAGACGGGTAAACAAGTAACAGTATAGATGCATACAAAATTGTTCAATGCAGACGAAGTACATTTGTAACCTTTTATCTCAATTTTGACTCGTTTATTTTTAGGTATTTAGGTCTATATTTCTCGCAAAGGGGAAAATGTTTTGGACTTACAGGCTCAAAATGTCATACAGACAACAGTCAATTATTATGCACTCAACAAAACAAAACCCCAAACCATCTACTGTATTTGTTGTTTCATTTGTAATTAAGCCACTAATGCTACTTCAATTAAGAAAGCAAGGACAGCTAGCGTATAAGGTTATAGAGAGTTCAAATAAGACTGAATGAAGAGACACAATTGCTCCTCAGGAAATTAAAACAATGAAGTTCGGAATAAAAAGTTTCCATGCTCGGATAGCTGTTCATCTCTGGATCCTGCTAGGTAACTTTGACTTTGAAGCATTGTATATTGATAAAGGCAGTGTATCTGATAGAGGTAGAAAACTGAATGAGTGAACGATGCAGTGAACGAGGTACACTAGCTGTAGGTCATACCAGGGAATCCACCTCCCTGGTCATTCATTTGGCAAAAGACAGAAGAGATATTAGAACAGATGGGGGAAATGCATCATGAATTACAAAGACAATATAATAGGCCATATATTACATGGTGAAAATTCTAGCTCCCTGCTCTACCCATATTACAAGTAATTTTGTCCTTAATTGGTGTATATATGTAAAATCAGAGGGGTGTAATAGGGTTTTTTTGGATTGTTAAAGCGTAATTATTTTCGGTACCATATGCATAGCGAAACATTGTTTTCCCCCACAAAAGTGTACCGGTAATCCACTTACATGGAAGAACGAGTCACGATAGTGATTGTTCGATACAAAATAGTAAGTGGGCGCTCTTTCGAACATCATGAACAACAATGTACACGTGTAAATCTATCGAGCAAAAAGAGCTGATTCGGCGAATCTGCGCCGTCTACGTAGTCAGCGAGCGCGCACTCACGCACTAGTGTAAAAAAAAGCCCTGGAAGTAGGCTGCTACGTACACTATCTTTTAGGTGACGTTTTGAAACCTCTCCTCAGTTGCCGGGTATGTTATTTAACGAATATGTTTTCACAGTTATTCTAGGCTCGTATTATATGTATTATGGCCTGTTATGTGCCTCCGTTTATGCGATGTATTATAAACACTTATATCGGTGTAGTCAAACTATATCGCGCGTGTGTGATGGGGATGCAGTGTGGCTGGATCCCCGTGTGGATGCATATCGGTACGACAGCTACCTACCCCCGCGGCGGTAGCTGTGCCGTGGTGGTCGGTGGGTGGTTGGCCTTTTGCCCCTAGCCGCCAGCCTCTACACTGGACGAAGTCGCTCACTGCCATCCAGGCCAGCGCACCGTTGAACCATCCGTTGCAAGTGCAAGTGGGACAAATCGAAAGTAAATTCTGATGCATAGTGATGGTCTAGTTCACTGTCTATGACTCACGGGCAATCCAGGGGTTTAGGGGCGGAAGGCCGTTGCCCTCATTTGATATTTGCAAAGATTTGAGTAGGGCCATTGAGGGCCTGAAGCTGGATTTGAAGTTGACTAGAACCTAGGCTATAGATCTAGACTAGATCTAACACAGTTTAGTAATACTTCTGCATAAATTTATTGATACGGTACATAGGCAGAAAGATCCGTCTGGCCGGAGGACTCTTTTGTATTTTGCCATTAACGCTGTCCTCCGGAGGGGATCCGTGAAGCCAGACGCAGTCTCCGCTGAACATTCCCAGACGGACAGATACAGACCGATCGATCTTTCGGTCAAATTGATACGGTGCTTATACCGAAAGGTCGGTCCTGCACTGTATCACATCCAGATCTAGCCCCGGAGACCGCGCCGCCAGGCGCGGTCCTGGCGGCTTCCCCGCAGTTTCGCTTATGTTATAGTTCAAGTATTCTATGCGCTTGTGCAAGTGATTGTGAATTCTGTGAACATCGGTGAGCTGCTTATAAGACATCATTTTGTGCATCACAAGCAATGAAATGCATCAAACAGTCGCCGATGATAGTCATTTAGGTTTCATCGACCCATGTAAGTATTCCTAGTAGTTTCTGTTGAAAAATTAAGGAAATATAGCGCCGCAAAGGCACCCGTTTGTTCAACATGAAGATCTTTTATGGGAGCACGGCGCAGCCGCCACACTGCGTGTGGCGGCTGTCGCAGTTAATCCAGATCCAGATACTAAGAATCTTGCTAGACCTATATAGGATTAGTCAAGAGCTGATTACGTGATAAAGCATAGTTTTGCCTAGACAGAAAGATCCGTCTGTCCGGAGGACTCTTTTATATTTTGCCATTAACGCTGTCCTCCGTAGACAGACGGAAGGTTGCAGTACCCATTGCTGTGTGGATGTTCTTAACCACTGTCTCTATGGAAAATTGGGTGAGGTACCTCACCCTTCTCGATTGCATCTAATTCACGGCCCTAGGTCGGCAAATTTAAGCTTGTTTGGTGAATTTATTTTTTCAAGAATACGTTACACTCACCAGATTAATGAATAATCCAACATTTTAGGAGAATTTTCAACGTAAAACACAGCCTGTCGCGTCGTCACATTCAAACTGCAGAAACATACACTATGAATCTATTAGCCAATCACATGCGAGGTAGTTTCTACGTGTTTGTTTTACTAAAACACGTACCTCGCATGTGATTGGCTTAGCAATTGTTACAGATTCAAAATGGCGACTTACTGCTCGCGAACGGCGATGTTGCGATATCGATAAAATTTCTGAATTATAACCGAGGTTATGTGAGTATTTCGATTGCACAATGTGAGAAATTTATCCCAAATATTGCTGCATAATATGTCATGTCATGTCATACTTGTTTGAATGTAAAAAAGCTGTCTGAAATTTGGTTTATCGTAACGTTTGATCTGTGCGCGACTGCTCCACACAGGAGCCGCAATCATTGACTTCGGTCTGTATACGGAGGGGATCCGTGAAGCCAGACGCAGTCTCCGCGGAACATTCCCCGACGGACAGATACAGACCGATCTTTCGGTCAAAGTTTTGCCCATCAGTGGCATCACATCACCTGAGAATAAAAGTTCGTTACACTCTATGATGATAGTCATTTTGTTTCGCTGATCTCTTAGACCACACAGTCCTAAGGTGTGATATAACTTACAATTTTGAGTACGTGCGAAATAAAAGTGCGATGCACTGTGGTCTATCATTTGACCTGGGTCAAGTGATAGACCACAGTGCAACGCACTTTTATTTCGGTACCACGCGCAGGGCGCAGAGCAAATTTGTTGTTTTGTCATCTACGCGCATACATCTAAAGTGATAAACTACGTAGCCTAAGCCCTGAGGATACCCTAAGACAGCTAAAAACGGTTTCATATGTGGAATAAAGTGGGAATATCTAGGACCCTAGATGTGGAATATAGAGCAATGATCAACTTTTAGTTTCAGGCAGTGAGACAAACTATCACTTCCTCGGCGATCTGAATGTGTACGCTATCTTTCCTCAGCTACGCTTCGGAAAGATAGCTACATCCAGATCGCCTCAGAAGTGATAGAGTCAGTTCTAGTTTGTCCCATCACCTCCACCAATGTTGATTATTTGCTTAATAAGCAGTCCAGGGTGTTAGGGGGCTAAAATAGGCTTCTAACTTTAGCACAGCCATACATATATGGACTAAAAATCAATGTTACCCTAACTGCGACAGCAGCCGCCACACGAAGTGCAGCGCGGTCTCCAGGGCTAATGTTACCCCAACCTAACCCCACCCCGGGGCACTCCTTCTTATACTCGGTTATACTGTGGGAGCTTCGCGTTTGGGCTGGTCGCAGTTACCCTAACCTGAACTATACACAGCCCTGTCACTGTACACAAGTGTTGCACGGCGTCTGGTCGGGGGCTACCCTAACCCTAATCCTAAACTCTAACCCTTAGAATTCTTCACGTACAGTCATACTGTCTCGCGTTCTGGCTGGTTGCATTTAACCCTAACCCTAGCGCGGGCGCTGTAACTAATATGTGTTGGGTCACGATACGTGTTATGGGGTCGCTGGTGTGGTTATTCTAACCCTAAACTCTAACACTATTAAACCCTAAAGCCACGTGCACCTAACTAGTTAAATCGAATCATTTTTTTTTTATGCATAATCACATATTTAATTTTTTAATGTATAATCAAATTTTTTTTTCCAATTTTAATTTTCCGTAGCGGGGGTAGATCTACATATAGAACTCTTGCCTGGCTTCCCATATTTTGTACCACATTTAGTTGTGCTGAAGTTGGAAGTCTAAAATAATATAGCCCCCTAAAACCCACGATTGCTGATATCTAGACTCTAGTCTGTGACCCTGATTTACTCTAAGAGTCAAGATCTAGACCTTTCATTTGTTATGAAATTTACGTCATTGTTTTAAACACTGTTTCGAGTATCTGTCTTATTTATGATAAAGGTAAAAGTATAGTCTACACCATGCAAACCATCGGATTTGTCAGTCACATATCACGAACAAGGGTAGTAGTGTAGAAATAAAGTAGTCTCGCAGAACTAGTGGGGGTCATATACAGAGCGTATGAAAAAAAGTTACACTTTTGAAAAATTTTTCATGATTACATTTCAAAATGTTTCGGAGATTTCTTCATATTTATGGATGCCCAATAGTCTCATCTATCGAGTGCAATCAACAAAACAAATTTTTGTTCACACTTGGCTGAACACTGACGCTCTTTGTCCAGACTGTGAAAAATGACTTGCGCCAAACTGAAAGAACATGGGAAATTCAGCCAGCATTCCAAATAAGTGCTCCCAGAGTCCACTTGTCATTTGTGTGCAGTAGAATCCCTACCCATCTTCAGTATTATTGATGTTCTCTGTTTTCATGGGGGCCTTGTGTGTTTCAGGAACTGCACTTATGCTGGAAGCATGATGGACTCCATCAACAACAGGTTTGGGCTGCTTCTCTTCGTAATCCTCGGAGCCATGCTGGTAGACGCTGATGTCTTCACTGCGATGGAGGACTTTGAGAATGCCATCCTGGCCGAGACGAAGATGCTAGAGGTGGTGGACGAGTTCATCAGACAGGAGGAGAAGAAGCTGCAGAAAGTCAGAGAGTTAGTATCGGGTCCAGTGGCAAGCTGGCTCAGTTGGTGGCATGCCTGTCTGTCTACGCAGGGCTGCCAACTCTCACACATTGAGCGTGAGACTCACGCAATTCAACCAATTTTGACTGTCTCACTATGATAAACGAAATCTCACGCTAAACCCCCAAAATGGAATGTACATGTACATGACTACAAAAATAAATATATCTCTAAATTCTCTGATATTCTGAATATCGATAAGCCCAAGCCCAAAATTTCAAGATTTTCCCGCGTGGGTGTAAAGCTTAACCAATAATAATCGTTTTCGGTTCGCGCGCAAAGACGAGTTACTGGATTACGATTGGTTTCTACCTATACCATTTGCACTTGAGCATAGCTAGCTTGTACTTTTGGCAAATAACAGTACATGTATGGCTATGACGTGTGCTTTACATCGCTTTACATACACTGACTGTGTACGTAGTACGTACGTACATACGGCCGCACAGCAGGCCGCCAGGCGCTAGCCAGGAGGTCGCTCCGCTCCCTCGCAGTGTCTCACTTCAAACTCTCACTGAAGGTTGGCAGCCCTGCTATCGCTGTGGTCTTTTAGGTTCAAGGTGGAGGGAAACCAGTTTAGCTAACATTGTGTATTTAAACATGCTCTCATCCTCTCCCTTAGAGGCAAAACAGTCTATAGCCTTCAGATAGGACTGTAATTTAGGTCCTTTGTGTCAGTGACCCACACCTCAGGCATGAATTGACAGAAATCCAAACTTTAGTAACCTTAGCATTTTAGCAGAGTGTGTGGTACAAAAAAAGAAAAGAAAATAGAAAATAGAAACGGTGAAATGGTATGTCTCACACACTTATGACTATTGACAGAAGAAAATATGTGAATGATACTAACGTCTTGCAGTTTGCCCTAGGTAACTAGAAATAGTAGGGCCTAAGTTTGTAGTATCACTCAGACCTATTGAGTAATAAGGTGCTCTGTGTTTTAAATCAAATTTTTTGGTAAACCTAAGATAGGAAGATTGCAAAATGCTTTTTATTGCCCGCCATTTGGGTCCCACAAAAACTAGAGATGACTTATTACTTGTACTGAGATCTATGATTATGGTAAACGGCAGTTTTCATGTGTATGTTGATGTTTGTGTGACGAAAGATTTGCAAGTTATTTTGAGCATTCAATGCTCCATAGACTGATTGTTACCTTAATTTCCCATGTGTAGACTGCAACACTTTTTAATTTATGCAAGCTGCCACTTTTAGTTCATTCATTCTCCTCTTTCAACTTTCAGATTGACAGAAGATTTGCGTCATCTGAATCGAGAGTCATTGGAAAACACAGAGGAATTCCTCAGTCACCCTGTCAACGCTTTCATGTTGGTGAAAAGGTTCATCTGGGATTGGGTGTACCTGGAAAATACGATGAAAAACACCTTTCCATTAGGAGGTTTGTATAATCAAAGGGGCAGTGGATTAAAGATTGACATTTTTATAACTTTTATATATGGCTATCATAATATAAGCCAGCTATGATACAGCAATGGAAATTCAATTCATCACCATTTAAAACTGCTTTATAAACCAGTAACGTGAATAAGCCTTTGTGAAAGAATGCAGCAAATTCAAGAGTTTGTGCTATCTTTGTTTATCTATTTAGTCCCTTTTTAAATTAAATTCATTTGCATGTGTGCTAGCTGGGGGGGGGGGGGGGGGGGGAACTTGAAAAAAAGAGTCAAGAAGCATTGCAGAATTATTGCGCGAAATGTCAAAGGGGTGTATCCCCCCATCCCTTTAAGGGGGTAACGACAAATACCATGCACAAAGATGTCCACTCTGGATGAGATTCAAACTCTGGGATTTATTCGGAATTCGGAGCCTCATCTACTTTTCAATCACACCATCCTGGTCCCAAGACATCACCTGTCATACCAGTTCCCCATAACCCAACTACATCTCCTTTCACTCAGGTTACTATGCCAACGTCACAGCTCTGTGGAGGGAGGTGCCCGACCAGGAGGACTTTGATGGGGCCATAGAGGCCATCTTCCGACTCCAGGACACCTACATGCTGGAGGTGGCACAGATTGCCAGAGGGGAAATCCCCGGAGCAAGGAGCAACGCCACCCTGTCTGGTACGACCATTGATTTTTTATGCCTCCACCACGAGGTGTCGCCAGAGGCGTTATGTTTTCCGATTGTCCGTCTGTCCATCCTTCCATCCTTCCGTCCATCCTTCCGTTCGTCCATAATCAATTTAGGACAGCGTAACTTATAAACCATTTGAGGTATCCTTATGAAACTTGGCATATGTATGTGTGAGTGGACGAAGTTGTGCCTATCAACTTTTGGGTGCACATGCTCAAGGTCAATGGTCAAAGCAAAAGATCATCAAAGCTAGAAACAGGCAAGGATGGATAAAAGTGGTCCACAATAGATTTTGTGATAAAGAATTAGTGCCTAATCAATTTAGCTGTATTTGGGTCGATATTTCTTTGGAGTTTTGTTTGGGAGAGAGTATACTATCCCTATAAACTATCATACTTAAACTGCCACTTCTTAACCTGTTGAGGATGGGCTGATTTTGCTACAACACGCATTTCTCGTAGACACTTGCGCGAGTATACTCGGACTGCTCGTCCTCGACAGGTTAAATATCAATGTGTGTGGGTAGTTTTACAGATATTAGTTGTTACCAGTATATACCTTGTGACGTGAATGCAGCTTCAATTATGATTTTGTTTATCACTCATCCCCAGCACACCCATGCTTTGAGATTGGCAAGATGGCTTACCATGAGAAATCCAAGAAACGTGCCATCCCTTGGCTGAAGGAGGCCCTCGCCCGCTTCCAGAGAGAAGATGTTAGGGATGAGCGCACCTCCATGAACGAGTCGCAGATTCTTGACCATCTGGCGTTCGCACACTTTGCAGTGAGTCTTTGTTCAAATGGGCAGCTGTTTGATGGGTCTGAAATGCATAGACTTTGTGTAAGGGCCTCAAATTAGGACACATTGTAGACTGTTCTTGGATGGTAACTGCTTTTTTCCATTAATGCTATGCTGTAACCTAAAACTATACATGCCTACAAGCCTTAAGTCATAACATCATAATACTGTAAGACAAGAAATGTTCGTGTGCATTTTAATTACGTGAATTTCGCGAGAGCCAAGTTCAACAAAATCAAAATGCACCCTAAAGATCTTGTCTACACTATATGCATTGAACGTTAGAGGCAACTCATGAAAATTTCATGCTGCGAAATAAGGCTATTGGCTCCCATTCGTGAAAATTTCATGTCGCAAAAATATTGTGTTTTATAGTACATCTTTTCCCCTTTCTTTTACTGACAGGAAGAAGAATATGAGGAGGCTTTAAGTGTGACAGACATACTAATCGAAAAAGGTATGTATGTATATAATGGATTAAAGAGTAAACCTAATACTAGAGTAGTCCATGGTAAAGTCAGTACTGTGGACGCAGAAATTTTCACGTATTTTGTGCTTCTCTGGGCTAGCAGAAATTCTAAAACCAGCGAAAATATCTTCACAATTTTATCTACACGTGTTGAATGGGTTTAGAATTACACAGCGCGAATTAAAAAACCTGTAAATATGTTTTTGAGCCACCCAGCACAAAAATATTGATGTTTGCAGTTATTTGTAGTTTGTTGTTATTTTACATAGATGTCAATACAAATTATGTCTGACTGTGTTTCCCAAAACCCACACACATGTTGCACAGGTTCATTCTGTGGTAGGCTTGATTATGTGTCTTTATTGGTAATCAAGGTTCCTATGGGGTTTTCACTTTGTTTTCCCTGAAGCTTGGATTCACGTAAAATTAAGTATGAGCCAATATATTATCAGTTTTTGCAAGATGACAGTATGTTTCAGATTTCACTTCTTTTTCTTCATTTTCCACCTTTGCGCCACATGAAAATGTGCTTGAATACTGTGAGAAAAAAAGATAGCAAAACCATTAGAAGTAAGTTTAATATTTCTTTAAATAATCATAGTGGAATGCCCTTTGTGGGTGTGCTGAGTTTCATGGTAATCTCATAATCCCTTCATAGCAGTAGATATTAATTTCAGACTCTATTCTGTCCCGTATTCAGTGAAGAATATATCAGAGCACTTTAAAAAAGATCACTACTAGATAAATCTGTTCCTAAAAAGTAACAGTCCTCCACATTTAGTTTTTCATCTTTATCTGGATGATAGGTTAAGGAATATCCAGTTTTGAAGGGTTGTAATGTCATTGTAAAGCTGAGAATCTCTTCTTTCAATGTTTGACCCACACTATAATGACAAATCTTGTTTGGCGACTTTTTTGCTAGTATTGTGAAATATTTGATGCGTATCCATGCAGAGCCTGATCTGCTGCGGTACCAGGACAATAAAAACTACTTTCAGTACATGCTGAACAAGAAGATGAAACCACGAGGTGAGATGGGGGACTTGAAAGGGCTAAATTATGAGGAGGAGGAGGAGGAGGGAAGCAAAACGGAAAAAGAGCCGGAATACACCGAGTGGACACGATACAAGGCGCTGTGTCGTGGAGAAGAGAGAGCTTTGAAGGTATTTCATTCTGATTCCCCATTTGTCAAACAACTCCTACTTGATATTACTAGTACAGCAAACAAATCAATTAACTCACTGTATCTAGGCTATTTGGTGATTGATAACATATAAAATGTTTCATATACTTTTTGTCGAGCCCACAGGAGGTGAGGAGAGACTAAGGGATCGCCTGCGGCGTCCGTCCGTCCGTCCGTCGTCCGTCCGTCCGTCCGTCCGTCCGTCTGTCGTCTGTCCGTCCGTCGTCTGTCCGTAACGCTACAAAAACTTCAATAACTCTTTACTCTGGGCTTCAATTGCAATCAAACTTCGAGGGAAGAGGGGTCATACAAAGTTTCACATTTTACCATATATATATGAAAGTCACCTCAAGGTCAAAGCTCACAGGCAGGGGTCAATGAACTTTAGGGCCCAATGTTAAGTTTTTATGGTGCGTTTCTATTATGGGTCATAACTTTTGATCCATAACTCCATTTGTAACCAAACTTGGATGGCAGATGTCCCCTGGGAAGTGGATGATCACCACAAGGTCAAAGGTCACAGGCAGGGGTCAACAAACTTTTAGAGCCCAATGTTAAGTTTTTATGGCGCGTTTCTATTATGGGTCAAAACTTTTGATCCATAACTCCATTTGTGACCAAACTTGGATGGTAGATGTCCCATGGGGGGTGGATGACCAGTACAAGGTCAAAGGTCACAGGCAGGGGTCAACAGACTTTTAGAGCCCAATGTTAAGTTTTTATGGCACGTTTCTATTATGGGTCATAACTTTTGATCCATACATCCGTTTGTTACCAAACTTGGATGGTAGATGTCTCTTGGGGAGTGGATGGTCACCACAAGGTCAAAGGTCACAGGCAGGGGTCAACAAACTTTAAGGGCTCAATGTAAAGTTTTTATGGCACGTTTCTTTTTTGCCATAAATTTTTACTCTTTTATATCTCTTTTTATCTGTTATATCTCTTTTTTTTATCTGTCATATCCCATTCGCGTACAATTTCTTGTACGCGAATGGGCGAGACACATTATGGCACTTGCCTTGTTGATAAACACATGATGAATAATTTTGAGATAAAATTTGATGAGTGTCAAGAGAATATTTCATGGCTGTACACTTTTTTGGCATAAACATTTAAATGTCATTTTATTTTTCCAACTTTTGTTGAAATAGAACAACACAACAGATGACTTTATATCATACTTGAATGTTTAACACAGATGAAGGAAGATTCAGTTTTCTGTCTGATATCTTCTCAACAGTGGTTGCTATTAACATGATTAACATGATCCCATTTATAGAAGTTAAGTAAGTCTATGTTATCAACTGCAGTAGACTCTGCATTGTAAGTCAAATATGATGAGATATGAGAATAAGCCTCAAGTTTAGGCATTGTCGACCATACACAATGTGATTAACACACACTTTCGTGTTTTGTTTTTGTTTTTTGTCTCATTCTACTTCTATTCAGGCAAACTTAAACTTGTCCGACTTTGTCAGTTGATTCAATGACTTCCATTAATTACTTTGATCAATATATCGCAGGGGCAGATCCAGGAATTCCGCAAAGGGGAGGCGCCTTTGCAAAATTAAAGGGAGAGCGCACGCACCCCCAATTTTTTTCATCTTATTTCTTTTGTTTTAACCAAAAATAATGAGGGGGCACGTGCCCGGTGCGCCCCCCTCTGGATCCGCCACTGCATTGACCGTAGGTACTTTATACCACTGAATGATGCTATAGATGCAGAGCCATCTTTTTTATGCCTCCGCCACGAAGTGGTGCCGGAGGCATTACGTTTTCGGGTTGTCCGTACGTCCGTCCGCATTCGTTTACGTGATAACTTAAGTAATATTGACTGGAATTTTACCAAACTTGGTCCAAGTATAAAGTATGATGGGGCAATTATTTGATTAGATTTTGGGTGAAATCGGCCAAAGGTCAAATCATGAATTGTATCTGTTTACGCGATAACCTAAGATTGGATCAAGCAAATTTCACCAAACTTTGTCCAAGGATGATGTATGGTAGGACAATTACTTGATTAATTTTTGAGTGAAATCGGACAGAGGTCAAAGTTCAAAGATCAAGGTCAAATCCTAAAATTTATCTTTTTACGTGATAACTCAAATTGGATGAAGCAGCTTTCACCAAACTTGGTCCAAGGATGATGTATGATACGGCAATTAGTTGAGTAGATTTTAGTGACATTGGCAAGAGGTCAAAGGTCAAAAGGTCAAGGTCAAATGCTAAAAATGTTGCTAAAAATGTTGCGATTTCCCCATATCCATGCAATGCCCAAAGGTATTTTCTTGAAACTTAGTGTAGACATGTACTACTGCATAAAGATTCTCCAGAGAGAGTTTCATGTCATAAGGTCAAAGGTCAAAAGGTCAAAGATTAGGTGAAAATGTTACAATTTCACTTTTTTCACAAATGGTTCAATGTATCTTCATGGAACTTGGTACATACACATGTACTGACTGGCAGGGATTATCTAGGGAATTTAGGGGTCATGGGTCAATAGTCAGGGGTCAAAGGTCAAGGTCAACTTGTCAAAATCTTACTATTTCCCTCATATACTAGTATATGCAATGCTTGCATTATTATTTTAAAAACTTAATATACCTGTATATACATGTATTACCTAATGGAGATTCTCATGGAAATTTTCTGCCAGAAGTTCAAAGGTGAAGGGTCAAGGCCAGGTTTAAATGCAAAAAAAAAAAATCTATTTTATACTGTAATTACACTCTTTCTTTATACCTTGAAAATTACTCAATGCATAAACTTATGAAAGGGTCAGTCAGAAGTCCAGTAAAAATCCTCAATTCCCCAAATACATGTACCTGCACTATTTAATAGACAATTATAGCAAATGTAGTTCAAGGAAAGTGAACATTCAAGATATTTCTGACAAACCTGTCATTTCAGTATTTTGCCAGTTATGTGAAACTGTTATCTCACATTGTGAAGACATTGTACTATACACCTATTGGGAGAATCATGCATTATGGCGGAGGCATCAGTCGCCATAGCGACATTTCTAGTTTTTTTCCTGTGTACTTATTGCACCATCTCTCTTTTGTAGTCGCACATTGATTCCAAATTAGCAATAAATCTGAAAACCACGCTGACATATGAGATGATATTTTACACTTAATTTTCACACATTCTAAATGATAGATTGCTAAAATAACTTAACAAATATATTTCACTTTGACAGGTTATCAGAAACAGTACATTGTTAAGCTGCAGCTACCAGCATCACAACCATCCATTGCTCTTGCTCCAACCTGCAAAAGAAGAAGTGGTCTTTGATAAGCCCCGTCTCATAATCTTCAGGGACGTCCTCCGTGACAATGAGATCAAGTTCATCAAGGAACTAGCCAGGCCTATGGTAGGCGGTGCCCACACCAAGCTCCTTCCCCGATAGTCTCATCCCATTCTGGGTTCCTCCCATAGAGAGCAGCCCCATATGGTTTTACCCCTCCAGGATTGTCATACCAATCCTTTAAGCTCTGTTGGTGGACTAGGCTCTCCCAACTTAGGAGGTTCATTCTTTGACAGAGCTCCTTCATTGGAAGAGCCTTTTTGTGATTAGTTTCTTCCCCCAGAAGTGCCTCTTAATATGTTCAGGAAGGGGGAGGTGGGGGGCAACCACAGTCCCCTTCCCCCCTGCCAGGTGCTCCACTTGTCTTAGGGTCCCGCCACTTTAGATTCCCCCCTTAATTCAGCCCGTAAAATACTGGGGCAGCTTTGCTGCGGAAGTCATCCTCTTCTCATTATTCAGTTGGAACCTCTGAATTTCTCTGCATATCATATATTGGAAAAACAAACAATTACTATATTATATACTGTAAAACATTGAATATTTTGCAAGGTTGATCATTTCATGAGTGACTGAATTTGCGATTACAAATTGCAGTGATGAAATAAGAGATGAATGTTATCCTTTTCAGGAGAGATATAAGTGATTTTCCACCTTGAATTATAATGATTATACAGAGCATTTTTGTATTAAGTCTCATAGGAGTCATTAATTCTGCCAAAGAAGGAGGAGGTTAAGTGATCATTGATGTTAGCTTGTCTGTTTGCAAAGTAACTCAAAAGTTGTGTATGGATTAAACAGAAACTTGCATGAAATGTCGATATTGACACAAGGAACACCTCATTCAATTTTGGAAGTGATCCGGGAATTTTTCGGATTTTTGAAGGATTTTTTCATATTTTGGCATATAAGGTCAATGAACTTATATGCTGCGCGTACTTCAAGCTGCGCTTCAAGCTGCTTCAAGCTGCGCGTACTAGAGGTTTAGATACGCACACTAAAGCGCGCACTTGGCAAGGTGCCATGCAATGTCGTAAACAATAGGCTTTTATTTTGGGAAATTACATGGATGTAAGAATGGAAAAATCTCTTTGGGTTGAAATGAGGTGCTGGCTTGGCGGAGGTCTGTGCGCCTCAAGTGCCTTTCTAGTTTTGCAAGTATCAATCAGCTGACAAAGAACTTCGCCAAAAAAAATAAAATGAAAACACCACAAATATATCGCTGATACAGTATATGAACAAAAGGGAGCTTAAATGAAATCAACTGCATTTTTTTAGTATTCTACCTTCAATTTCTCGTAAAACTTGTAGTAAAAAGATTAGGCACAAATCCACAGAAATGTGGTTCCTGGACTTTATGGAATGTTTTTCATTTTCTTTCTTTCTTTTGAATGGACCTCACACCAGTGATAGGTTCTTTCCTTTGGCAAAATTCTTCCATCACTGTTTGTCATACCACGGGAATCCTGCCCTTTTGAAAATGACTTTTTGAAGGAATTTGTTATCATGAGGTTCTCCATTAAAAAGTGTACTTTTGTAACTTTGTCCCCTCATAATGATGACCTATCATCATGGGTTAACTTAACCCATTTTTGTGACCACACCCTCATATAAAGCTGGTGCTACAATGTATGAGTGGCTCCTCCCAGCACAAGGACCCCTTGACAAATTAGAATTACATCCATGTCAGACCCTGCTAGGCAAGGTTTGTCCAGTGGCTGGCCTACCAATTACTAGCACTTCATTTGCTCTCTGATGGTTGGCCCCTCCCATTGCTGCTGATTCTTTATAGGCCCCTCTCATGATTGGGTGCCTTAGTTTCATTTAGGCCCCGCCCATGATGGTCACCTGCCTCCCAAACAAGTACATGTAGTACTATGCCTGCCATTGTTCAAAGGATTCCACAGGCTGTTGTTTGTGTCACAGAATATTGATTGACATCATGTTTTTCCCATGGTATTCATACAGGCTTTAAAGGGATGGTGTAGTTATGGTTTAGATGGGGATTCATGTTTTAACTTTTTGCAAAATAATTACGAACTGATTACATGAAATATTGAAGAGCATATACTTAATAAGAGGAATTAAAAAGTAATGTGATGAAAATTTGTTTTGAAGTGGCTGAGATATGTAAAAACAAAGAAGTCCTAATAAAAGGTGGGACCCTCCTTTTATTAGGACCACTTTGTTTTACTTTGTTTTTTGATATTTCAGCCATTTCAAAAACTGATTTTGATCAAATAAACTTTTAATTCCTCTTAGATTTTATGCTCTTTGATATTTCTCATAAATGGTTTCTAATTATCTTGTGGAAAGTTCAAACTAAAATCCACATATCAGCCAAAACTACACAATCCCTGCAATCAGGAAGGTTGTGGTTTGTGTCATAAACAATGTATGGCAATTTATGTCCTGTTTGTCCAAAGTTTGATGAATTGACTATAAATCATTAGTGCTGGGGCCTGTGTTCTTTGATGATAATTTATGCCATGTTTGTCAAAAGGTATACATATGTCCAAAGAGCACTTTACGCTCTTAAACCGAGCAGAGATATTTTGATGTGGTTATCAACAGATGATCTCCTCAGACGGTAATGTTTCCGTACGGTCATCGAAAATAAATCACAGCATACTTTCTGCATCATCTGAAATAAACGAAGAAACTATTATCTGGCAGATCACGAGCAAACACATAGCAAAACAAAACAACCCATTGGCAGTCTTTCATGAGAACATCAATTTAGTAAATGCTGGATAACCATGAAGTGTTCTTTTTTTTTTTCAACTTCTGATCCATACATTGTGTTTCATATTTGTATTGTGAAGGAAGAGAGAGCATAAAGAGAGTAAATTTGGGTAGTATGTCCACTTATCTTCTTTCAACTGAATGGGGAATTTTAATACATCTTATTGTCAGAGGGAAGTTTTGAAATGGCGCTGTTGTGCCGTAAATTGTGATTCTGCAAATATCTTGAATAGCACACTAGTTTCGATAAACTGAAAGAGAACCTCCGCTTCCTGCTCCAGTTGATTTTTCTGAATAGAATAAAATTCAACAAAATCGTGACTAAGATTATGAAATTGCTGGAAAAAGTTGAAGTTGCATATTTTCAGATATTTTGCTAGTTGTCATACGATTGTGACATTAGTCATGAGCTTGTGTTTAAATGAAGTACCTGGTAAAGGTGCTGTCTCCTCACACGCCTGCCTTTCGCTTGCGCATAAAATGTTCTTTAAAGTTCCTTTTTGTGAGATGAAGGAAGAAGAGCTTAAATTATAGTTCTTTCAATCAAATTATCCTAGAATTGTACTGGTTTGGCAGCAATGATATGCAGAGTGAAGCAAGATAGAGGCAATGTTGTCATCACCTTGTCTAATTTGCATAATTTATGTGATTTGAACAAATATCATTTATTTTTTATGGTTTTTTGAAAGTATGTTTAACTTTTTAAAAGATGCTCTCATTTTTTTATTTTGATAGTCCTTTTTCCAAGAAAGCTTTCTGTGTTTTTGTATTTGGTTGACTTTATTTATATTTCGTAGACAAATTGAGCATGAAATGGTGGACCTCTTTGAACATTTTTACAAATGTGTCTCCACAGAAGGGGACAACCCTGCCCCTTTAACAGTTGGACGATGATTGTGTAACTAGTGCACTCTTGGCATTGAGTCCCAAATATGGCCAACTCCTGTGAATGTTGTTTTGTTGTGTCATCACCAGCAATCTTAGCTCTGCAGGCAAAGTCACAGAAATCAGCGTGAAGATTTAGTCAGTAACTTTTGATGAGCCTTATCATTTAATGAACTGACCAGGCGTATCAAATTTTACTATATTCACCTACAAATTTTTGTGACTCTGCCTGCATCTCACATTCAATAGCAACCTGCTGGCACTAATCCTCACTAATTTTCTAATAATATTTTTAAACGGTTTGGGATCATTCTAGGGAATGCATGTTACTTGTGGTTCAGTTTAATGAAATAACTATATGAGATTACAAGAAATTGCATGCTCTAATACAACACAATGGCATACCATACAATACAGTTCATCATGCACAACACTGGAACATGTGCATTGCATTTATAACAAAGCACCAATTCAAGTCATAAAGGATGCCATATTTGCATTAGTTTAAAAAAAATATATATATATATATATTATAAAGCTATATTCCTGATGATAACTACATCATTTACTGCCTGAAAAATTAACCTCTCATTTGAAAAATAGAACAAAATATATTCCAGCTTTTAACCGTGCTCAGTATAACCACATCTCCTTTACAAAGATATCACTAGTTCCATACTTAATTTTATTGAGTTATATCAATCGGCTTGATTACTATCCATTTACTTCTAAACGTGCATGCTATGGTGTGTGTGAAATAGTTTGACACAGTCCTTTGTACTTGTTTTATTGAGTTACTTTATGTTACATAAATGAGAGCCATAGTGGATGCTTAATACAAATGCCCTTTTGTATATACATTGTATACGTCATCATAAAAATGTGTGATTTCACCTTTGAAATAGAGATAATAGAATGTACCTCAAGTATTAAGATAGAATTTTCATTTCTTTTCCCAGAAATGTGGAGAAGAGGGATGACAAGTAGATCTCATAAATTGATCAAACAGTATACATGTAATTGTCTGAATAATCTTTGAGTGAGAAAGATTGGGACTGTACAGGGGTGCACATAACGAGACCGACACCCACGAGTCATACAGCTCATGAGTTCGACACTAAGCAAACAAGGTCCACGAGACCGACACATTTATAAACCCCGTGTTGTATCTGTCAAACTCGTGGGCTGTTTTTACCTAGTGTTGGTCTCATGGGCTTTATTTGCCTAGTGTCGAACTCATGGGCTGTAGGACTCGTGGGTGTCAGTCTTGTGGGATGACCCCCTTTACAGGGCATTGTGTGTCGTGAACCCACCTGCAACTGTAATGCTGCTCACGTGATGGGAATCCCTGCTAAAGCAAAGACACAAAATTGACCCCCCCCCCTTCCCACACCCCTCCATTTTGTGCCCTCAAGATACATGTAGATAGTTCCTCTCAAATATGTTTCAATGTTTTCTCTGTATCTCTGCCACATGGCTGCAAGATTCTTTCTCTGATCCTAGATTTTCTTTATAAAAAAAAGAGAAGAATTCTGTTGAAAAATTAAACAGAGAGAGGAAAAACTAAGAATTAGTCCATACTTTTTTCGTGCTGCTCTCCTGTATAACCTAATATGGCTAACTTTTTCGTCACGTCCTAACCCAGTGACCATGCATGCATGTTGCTAACTCATTCACAGCTGCAGAGGGCCACTATTTAGAACTCCACCCAAGGCGCACTGGAATATACCAAATTTCGCATCAGCAAGAGCGCGTGGCTGAGGCGTAACGAGAGTCACACCATTGATAGGATATACCGGCGGGTCGAGGCCTACACTGGACTGTCCCTGGCTACAGCCGAAGACTTTCAGGTAAAATGTGCCGCCGTGCAGTCAGAACTTCCATCATCTTACTCTTTTTTTTCTTTCTTTCTTTCTTTTTTTCTTTAAGTTATTCAAATGCACTTGAGTTGCTACATTTTTTTTTTTTTGGGGGGGGGGGAGGGGAGCAACAACCACATTCCCAAATAAAAAACATTTTTCATATGTATTCTATGGTCACCTTTATTTGTTGTGAGTGAAGAGGCTAGGCTGTCAGGAAGAATTTGTGAAGAAATTTAATGGTTGGAGTGATTGGATGAAATTTTATTATTTTATTCAGAACATCCCTCAAAGTGTACAGGAAGATACTGAAAAATGGAGGAGAGTCTATATGTCCAACTTAAGAATGGGGGGGGGGAAGGGGCAATGGTCTGATTTTCTTTTTGTCCTTTCTGTTTTTTTGTTGCTGTTTCCATCTTATTATCCACACCTGAAATGCTAGAATATGGCATGACTCAAAAGATCAAGATTTAATAGTGTATTATGTAACCTCTGTTTTCTGTGTACTAGAATAGGGACACAGGTACATCAGTGTAGTGCGTTACAAGCAATTGAGCACAAATCTTGTGGTTAGCTCACTTTAATGAGACCTAGTAAAAATGAGACCTAGTAAGGTCTTAGAAAATGGATGGAGAGCAGAGTTACCTACTCTGTCACTTTTTGTGTTGTCCAACAGTTCTCTTTTTTTTACTTTGACCCTCAGGCAGTAAACTATGGACTAGGAGGACAGTACGAGCCACATGTTGACTTTTCTTCGGTAAGGAATAGGCACGCGTATTGCAGTGGAATGGTGTTCGAAATGTGATGATATTAATTTTGATGTTGATAGTGATATTGATGTCAATGATGCTGTTGCAACTGGTGCTGGTGATGATGATAATATTTATAGCGTTGATACAGACAATGGTGAGGCTGACAGTGTTGGTCTCTGATGATGAAGATGATTGTGTTGACAGTGATGATCATGAATGATGTGGTGATGACTTTGCTGACGCTGATGATGTTGATAAATCATTTTGTAGATGAATTCTATTTTAACACCACAGAGAGCTCCATGCACGAATGAAGCTCCAAGTAATGATTGATATCTCATGCAAAGAAAACATGCTTTGTTCATCTTAAACATGACTTAAAGATGGTCATCTCCATTATGAACCAGCCACCACTGGTTCCACTCCAATGCCATTGTTCATAGAGAACTGTTTCTTCTGTGAATTGAGATCCTCACCTTTGAACTCTAGTGCTCTCTGTGAATTTCCAGGTTCTGTGTTTAATGAAGTTGCACAGGTCAGAATGAATGTACGTGTTCATAATGGTGATTTCCGTATTTGTTGTTCTTGGTGTCTTTTAATTTATGGTGCTTCATATTAAATTCAAGATTTTTCTCTTGCAGTTTCTGTCTCTCTTTCTTTTTGCCCCACAGGAAAGGAGAGACCGTGCAATAGGAGACAGAATTGCAACACTTTTGTTCTATGTGAGTATTTTCCACAAACTGATTTCAGTAGTGCTTATTACCAACAGATGCATAGGTGCTCATTTTACTGGTCAGAGGAAAATGGACAAGTCCTTACAAAGCCTGTATTTTGACTGTCAAAAGTGGTGGATATTTGTGTATTTAGAGGGAGATGATTCCATTATGAGGCAGAAAACCAAGAAAGAACTTAAATTTCGTATCAGTGTTGTGCTGCATCAGATGTAATTATAGGGTGTTTCACATGTAAGTATGATTATGTTATGGGTTTTGTTGGTTTTTATACCTCCGCCACGAAGTGGTGCCGGAAGCATTATGTTTTCGGGTTGTCCGTCCGTCCGTCCGTCCGTCCGTCCGTCCGTCCTTCCGTCCGTAATGAATTTTGTGGACAGCGTAACTAAAAAACCTTTTGAGGTATCCTAATGAAACTTGGCATGTATGTATATTAGGGGGTGAAGTTGTGCCTATCAACTTTTGTGTGCACATGCTCAAGGTCAAAGGTCAAAAGGTCAAGGTCAAATACGTAAAATTTCACTATTTCCACCATATCTATGCAATGCCTGAAGATATTTTCTTGAAACTTAGTGTATACATGTATTACCCAATTAAGAGTCTTTGGTGAAAGTTTGGGGTCATGAGGTCAAAGGTCAAAAGGTCAAGTAAAAATATTAAAACTTAACTTTTTTCTCTGTATCTTGGAAATTGTTCAAGGTATCTTCATGGAACATACTATATATACATGTACTGACTGGCAGTGAATATCTAGAGAATTTAGGGTTCATAGGTCAAAGGTCAGGGGTCAAAGGTCAAGGGCAACACTTCAAAATTTTACTATTTCCCTCATATTTATGCAATGCCAGCAGGATTATCTTCTTTTCTTTTTTTTTACACTTGGTGTATACATGTATAACCTAATAGAGATTCCCTGGAAGCTTTCTTTTTTCTTCTTTTTTTTTTTTTGTTTGCCTCAAAGGTCAAAAGGTCAAAGATCAAGGGAAAGTGCTGAACTAACTTTTTCCTCCATATCTTAGAAGTGGCTCAAGTTATCTTGAAACTTACTACATATTTATGCGTGTTGTGCCTGACAGTGATATTCCTATGAATTTTAGGGTCAAAGGCCAGATAAAAATGGTAACAATGAACTTTCATTATAGAAATTGCACTTTTTCTCCATACCTTGAAAATTACTCAATGCATAAACTTATGAATGGGTCAAAGTCAAGTTAAAGTCCTTAAATCCCCAACTACATGCTCTCCTATTCATCCAATTAAACCTAGGTCAAGGAAGGTGAACATTCAACACATTTGTGACAAACTTGTCATTTTAATATTTTGCCAATTTTGTGAAAATGTAATCACACATTGTCTACATGTACTATAGACCTATTAGGAGAATCGTGCATTATGGCGGAGGCATACCAGTCGCCTTAGCGACATTTCTAGTTGTTTTTGTTTTTTGCTTTATTTGTAGGTGGCCATTACACTGTAGAATTTTGAATTATAATACGTATCTGCTCATTTGCAATATGAATGCAATGGAAGTCCAATAGTTCTGAACGCCTCTATGTAACATTGCATTCCAGCTATTAAAAGTTAAACCTCACCAGGTCTCAGCTAGGGCACTACAAAGGTGATATTTGACCAGATTTTCATTTGTATCTTTGTTAACTTTGCCTGTGTATGTTTTGCATGGTATACACTCCGTGACGATGACAGGTTTTTCACAATTTTGTATGTCCCTTGATTTACTTTACACCCTCTCCAATGCATTCAGTTGTAACTGCAGTTGGGCCACAATACACTGACATTGATGTTATCTTCTCCCACCTCTCCTTGTCACAGTTAAATGATGTTGATGCCGGAGGATACACAGTGTTTCCATTGGTAGGAGCAAGGATACCACCTGAGAAGGTACCATTTAAATTGTACCAGCACGTTGAGATCCTCCGTGACATCCACTACTGTGGGAGTTTGCCATAGATTTTTGCCTAATTTATGTGTTCAAAGCTATCCATTACGGAGAAATCTGCATTACAGATAGCTTACACTACAGTGCACAATGATAGTACCTTTGCATCAAAAATCACAATCTTAACTGTTTTCTGGG
This sequence comes from Diadema antillarum, assembly GCF_040938485.1. Taxonomy (NCBI): domain Eukaryota; kingdom Metazoa; phylum Echinodermata; class Echinoidea; order Diadematoida; family Diadematidae; genus Diadema; species Diadema antillarum. Next base: position 1,473,248 of record NW_027271018.1, on the reverse strand, counting down.
AGTGAAAAATCATTCTGTTGGGGATGAGATTACCTGTATTACAAGAAACACTGGAATTTCATGATAATCTCAAGCACATAGACATTGCTGGTAGCCAACCAATATTATGCATATTTATGGCAAAGTGCTTGCCATGCCCATCCACTTTACATAACTTTGAACAAGTCATGCAGAAAAGGCGTAGCGTAGATGAATTTATAAGTGAGTGGAATATTGCCATACCCAACTCTTGTCAGAATTAGACAAGAAACTAGACTCCTACTTTGATGTTTGAATTGATTTCTACAAGCTGGAGATTTTTTTTTTTTCCCTAAGAGTGATGAGCAATCTATTCACAGAAAAAGTTCATTTTTTTTTAGCTCGAGTTGAAACATTCAGGGTGATACACTATGACATGCTGTCTTCATATTCATCCCCGCATACCAGGGCTCTGCGATATTCTGGTACAATCTACATAGGAATGGCTCGCCGGACCGTGACACAAAGCATGCGGCATGCCCAGTGCTGGCAGGTTCAAAATGGGGTGAGTGAATATCTGAGTAATGGCAGAATGACCTTGATTTACCATATCTAAAGTGAGGTCATATAAGATGAGCCATTCTATTGTAAAGAAAGTTTTAGCTTGTACTCTAAAGTTTCTAAAGTTTGAAATTATTAACTTGCTCTTTGTGGAGAACTTATTGAGGAGTTGTACTCTGCTGATTTAGTTTGGATTCCCATAAGACACCATTTTCAATTGTTTTGTTTTGTTTTAATTTGTTTTACAGATTCAAATATCACTGTGTCCTAGATATTTGTGTGCTGTCACCTGACCAAGCAATTGCCTGTTAAAATTGGGCTGCTTCCATTTTAAATACCTTTCTCATTACTATCTGTTAGGCTATCAGCACTGTGAGTAATGGGAGTGCTACAACTTGTATGATTTAAAAATGATCTTGTGCAAAATTAGAAATGAAAAAAAAAAATCACAATCATGCTGCCATAGATTTGTTTTTTAATGAGTAATGCAATGCTGCACACTGGCACTGGTCCGAAGATATCCCTGATTAGTAAAAATTACTGTCGGACCAGTAACTCTTTCAGAAATTTACCAGTAAAAAATGGAAAAACTGGTTATCTACTGGTCCGACAGACAGGTCAGACTAGTAAACGAAATGGGTTAGTGAATAATGGAATATTCTCTTCATTCTCACACAGTGGGGAATATATGGGCGCATGAATATGGCCAGGAGTTCAGGAGACCGTGTGGACCTCGCGAAGAGGAGTGACAGACAAACAACATCTCCCTCTTACCTAAACGCCTTTTTTGTGTAGATGCCTTTTCTTCGCCCTTTCAAAGGGCCATTTTTTGTTTCATTTTTTCGTCAGTGTAGTCTTGAAACTGCTGAGTGACACTGGCCAATCTTGCCAAAAGCCAAGAGATATTTAAAGCTCAAAATTATTCAGATGTTTGTTATTCACTAGTTGTTCTCCTGTTTTGGCTCATGAAGAGTTCCAAAGCCGCATGGACTGTTGAGAACTTGTTGACAGTGATCTGTAAAGTTAACAGCAGGTTAAAGCTGAGTTTTCATTGGTGAGTCTGGTTTCAACTGTGATTCCAAAGACGTGGGCAATTGATTGTCACTCAAAAGCAGTCTACCATTACCCGACATTGCCAATTTTGATGCCATCAACATTGCCATTTTTGTGCCATCAACATTACCATTTTTGTGCCATTTATTATACAGTCCGACCTCTCCTATTCAGCCTCCCTTTATCTGGATCCCTCTATTATCAAGAAGCAATCTCACTGTGATTTTTGTTTTCAATCTATTACAGGGAAAAGGGGGATTCTAAACTGAGACAGAATTCCTGCACAAACTCACATGAATTGCATATTATTCCCAACATAATGAAAATACATTCCCATCAAATTTCCATCTGAATAACGTGCATTCAGACCTCACTACCCCAAAATCACAAGAACATGAACAAAACTTTTCATTTAATAATGGCACAGTACAGGTGATCGTTAATTAAGCAAATAATCAGAAATTCTGAATGCGGACCCGTTGACGAGGATGTGACATGTTCACACAAAATTGATACATTATAGCTATCATTGGGTAGGCAGCTGTGTGTATTAAACATTGAGTTTCCCATATCTGGCCAAATCCCTTTGATATACGGATGAGTGCCGGTTCCAACATGTCCAGATAGGAGAAGTCGGACTGTATTCAGTGATTTTTTTTCTACCATCATGAGATTACAATGTATATGAGAGGTAAAAAAAGCTATATTGAAATTGTCCGTAATTATATAGTTTCTGTGCAGTCGTGAGGTACAGTATTGTATGTGTAATGAAGACTATTATTAAGCAAGAACGGGAACCATGTGTTCTGTGCAAACCTCCAAATTATGATTTGCTATTACTTGCAGTAAATTGCTGTGCCTCTCAACAGGATTCCCAGCTAATGGCATAAAAATTTAAACTAAGACTCTTGCTGTAGCTCATTTGTATGTGTACTGTTAGAGGTCCAGTCCATTTAATTCAAAAATATATATGCCATGCCCTGTAGTCGTCTTTCTTAAATCAAGGGCATGGTGCATGATTTATTGTTCAGAGCAGAAATCAACTCCCTGATCTGCAAACTTTACAGAACAAATTTTGACATTTTTGTACAATCACTTAAACAACTACACACATCAAGCTTCTTTAAAAAGCTTGAGCTTTTGTATGGCATAATTCATACAAATGGTTGAATTTACTGTAGAATATGTGAAAAGTCTAATTGAAACAGGCATTTTTGTTGTTTAAATAGAATAGTTTGTATTTTATTTGTTAGTATGTGTATGTGTGTCTCATTTTCTTTTGCTTGAAATTATGGAAAATGAAATGAAGTAGATAACAAACAAAACAAAACAAAACAAAATAAAGGGACACAGTCCTTGACTAGTACTTAAAGATTGCTTGAATTTCAACTTTTCGCCTTTGTACCAACACAGTATTGACCAGACAGATAAATCTGCCTCTTGTTTAGTGGCCTCTCGTTAGCTGTACGATCGGTATCCAGTTGAATCCTCACAATCGGGGCAGACTGTATTACCGACCGTACAAGTTAAACAAGATGCCAACGAACAAGAGGTAGATTTATTGGTCAAAGTATTGATATGTTATATGCTGTACCTATGCACCGTGGACATGTCAAGAGTTTCTTGCTCCACAGTGTTATTTCATTCTGATTTTTGCATTTTGGATATGTAGTTTGTGTATAAACAAACTGGTATGCATTTTTGGCCAATGAAGCATGAGTTTATTTTAACTCAAATTTTTGGCGTCCTACGCCTCCTTCAGGAGTCTTGACAATGACGGTATCAAAGCAAAGCAAAACAAAAATTGAACACGTAGAGCGCGCACTCACAGACAGAATAGCAATTATCAATAACGTGAAGTAAGTTTTAAAATTCAGTTGAGGAGCAGGTGAAAATATCAGTTAAAAAGCAACAATTAAGTGTCTCTCTGTCTTCTAATCAGATTTGAACATGCAAACTGTACAACACGCGTATAATATTGATTGTACACGTATTGTGCCAATCTTAATATCATAAAGAAGCCTTTTGTTACATCATCAACTTCCAGCTGTGGCATACAGAGTAAATACATAATCTATGCAAGAATAATCTGTCCTAAAACCAGCCTGCTCTTCACCTAACAAAATTATTTGATTCTAAAATATATATCATAATAATATTGCTGTAAACAGTTTCTCCATATAACTCAATAAAGTAATGCCCTTGTAATTATAGGGGGATTCGGGAGAGCCTTTTCCTTTAAACAAAGGTTTAATCAAAGCGATTGACCAATTTGAAGATACAATTTGTACATGACCAGAATCAAGAATGAAATTAAATAATCTTAAAATTAAGAATAGAATTAAATTAATGATAAAGTAAAATCAGTAATAAAATTAAGTAATCGTAATCAGTTTGATTACCACAGCAGAGCTAGCTTACTGCAACTCGTTTAAAATCAGATCTATAATTTTTCAATTTCTGCATTTGTTTTTCACTTCTTCCTGTTGAATTCCTCTATCTAAGTCCTTACTTGTGTCATTCTTAATCTTTCTTTATTAGTTTTATCCACCAAATCCGTTCACAAGCTACTTTTTGAGTTATTGTGTACACAGACAAACCAGCATAGGCAGATGAAAACATAATCTCCTCCTTTAGCTGAGGTAATTATACAGTATTCTATATGGAAACAAAATGGTAAAACATAAAAATATTAAAAATCCAAGCAGGTGGCACTGAAGATCACACAGGTTCATTCCAGTGTACGTGTCCTTTGGAAAAAGAACTGGGACGAGATGTTTCGCCCCCTTTCCACTCATGTATGATACTTTCATGTCTGTCAAGAGGGTCTTGTCTGTTGAGTCCAGCTGGTGAACATGCTCTTTTCCTCGCCAGACCCCGGCTTTAACATCCTCCCAATTCTTCATCTTCAGCCGAGCAGGTTCTCCTCCCCTTCTAGCATTGAATAGAGTCAGCTGCACAAACAATAGGTCTCTTAGCTGTGAAAAGTGATGTAGGTTGAGAAACTAGCTCATCTGCAACCAGCTCTCTGCTGTTCTTTCTACGATGTACTGTAAAACAAGGAATTTTCGCGTGCACCTTAATTTCGCGAATTTCGCGAGCGCCAAGATTCGCGAAATTAAAATGCACGCGAAAGTTCTTGTTTACACTATATGCATTGAACGCCAGTGGCACTTCGCGAAAATTTCATGCAGCGAAAAAGGCTGTCAGCTCCAATTCGCGAAAATTTCATGCCGCGAATATATCATGTTTTACAATATTGCCTCACTTTGTGCAGATCGTTCTCATCAGGCAGATGTGTAGGCCTCCTGCGCTTCTTTTCTCTACTTTGATTTATTCTGTAGGTTGAATATGACCTTATTCACGGAATTCGGGAAATATTCAGTGGTTGGTCTGAGCAACACTGGTGATACAAGATTTTATCAAGTACGTGATTGACCAATGAGATTACAGACTTCATGATCACTAAAAGATAATACCTATGTATACACTGTATGATTCATTTTCACATCTAGGCAGGGTAGGCTCCCACTTGGTTTTCTTGTTCCATCACCCCCCCCCCCCACCTGTTTTCAGGGGTGCTGTTCATTATTCCGAAGGTTCGCTATTCCGAAGGTTTGTTGCTCCGAAGGGTCGTTAATCCGAAACACGCAAATTCCCTATACCTAGAGGTTCGTTAATCCGAAAATGAAAAAGGGTTCGTTAATCCAAAAATTTGTGGTGTTATTCCGAAGATCGGATACTTCGAAAATGAAATTCGGAACAATGAACCTTCGGAATAACAAATCTTAGGAATAAAGAGCCTTCAGAATAAAGAACCTTCGGAATAACGAGCTGTAACCGTTTTCAGAACATGTCAATACAATGCCAATATACAGTATTGTAGCTGGTAGATATTTTAACTGCAAATTCATTGTTTTTCTTTTTTGTTGTTTTGCCATAGCAGTTAAGAATGGTTGTAATTCATGGATTTTATTTAAAAGTTGTTTTAGCTACAGCACTGCACAAAACATGTTATTACTGAATTGACTTTGTTACAGTGGGGGTGAATATGGTCTGTGTATTTTTGGACATTGTAATTGATTGAGGGCATTTCTTCCTTCTTACTAGCATTATATTTTTCTATAAATGTGTTGTAATAGTTTCAGCATGATATAAACTGTTTTACATTTAACAGTGTTTGGTCCCCCACCCAATACATTTAGACATGATACAGATCAACCTAATGTGGCATTTATTGAATAGGGCTAAAGCAATGCTTAAACAAAAAAAAAAAAAATGTTATCAACAGTTGATCCTGTAGCTGAAATGTTATCAACTATTCCCTGGAGCAGAAAAATAAAATCGGAAGAACATTTTTTTCAGAGCAGGTCAAATATGCAAAATGTTATGTTGTGATGTGGTTCTTTCAAAGCATTTACTCTGAAGCATCAGAATACAGTATAAGCATTTTAATACTAATATGTGAGGGATCCTTTCATAAATGTAGGGCCTATGTTGTTGTGTATTATTAAGGTCATGTTGAGTGTGCAAGTGTGATACAAGATTGTGTATAAATGCATGTCAGTATGTTCAATGCCCATTGTATCTCTGTCATTTAACATTGCATCGCCAGACCACTTTGTATTGTATGGTAAAGGAATGAGGGCAGTTTTAGTTTGATGCCTTACAATTGTTGCCAATTTGTCAGATTCTCACAATAATGTAAAGAAAGAAATATGAAATGCTCCCACATTAAAATGTCTGAAAGAGTGAGAATAAACAATTGATATTGAGACTTTTTTTCAAACATTTGTAAATTGGTGTACGTGTGACACAAACTCGTGAATGAATGTTTACTGCAGGGTAATGGTAAATTGGTGTATATGTGACATAAATTTGTGGTGAATGAGTGGTTACTGGGATAGGAATCGCCTTTACAAATGTCAAGGCAGTGTACAGAAAACTTGCCTAGCCTTTTGTCTAGGCCCTCTTGCTGTATGGTGAAGAGAGCCCAGCTGAGTGCTGTCGCACTTGGCTGTATGGGCTTGCTTCACTTGCCTACAGCGAGAGGGCCTTGACAAAAGAAATTGAGAAAAGAAATAGAAATTGCCTTGCTCGAAGCATGGACCTAGTCCATGCTCGGAGCCAAGAGTCCTGACTTTTCCCCATACATTTATTTGAACAAAAATTCAGCCGAGTTAAAGTTAATCAAGTTGAATATTGGATGGGTCAAATATATTGTATATACACCGTATGAGATTTGTCATCAAGAACATCTTCTTCAACATCTTCACGTAAATTTCACAATGGCAAATTTGCATCACAATACATTGAGCACGACATAAACTCCAATGTGCTCTTCTCGTTTTCTGCACGGTCGTGTAAATGTTCATATCTGTTTTGACCCATACGATTAGCTGGTCCAAATGGAAGCCAAAAGGAGAACTCTGTGAGGGCGTGTGTTTGTGTGCCACGGTGTTAATGAGTGATGATACGCAATTTTTTTCATGGATAATGCCGAAGCATAACAGCTGGAGTGTATTGGGTGTTCTCATCTGGTGTCTTATCTGCATGATGCAATTCGCACAGTTGAGTCATATTAGGACTACACTTTGTACATACATGTATGTAAGTTCTGATGGCTCTGGTGATTGTGAGATGTGTTACCATAATTCTTTAAACTCAACATGGGCTAGCAAACAGCAATGATCGCAAATAATATACAAATAATTAATGTTTATGTGTGCAATGGACGGATTATTTCATGAGGTGAAAGATGAAAATGATCCATTCAATGAGGCGCAACCGAATTTAATGGATAAATAATGTTATCTTTCACCAAATGAATTAGTCTGACCATATTGCATGAATTACAAACATTTAGATGTTTTATATAATGCCTAAAATAGATCCTTGTAATTTGATGTTTTATCAATTTAGAAACAAGAGTCTGAGAGAGAATCTGAGATCGAGAGAGTGCTCACTGAGCACACACACTGCAATCTCGGCTCTCGGCGTGCGTGCAATGGAGCAAATCGTATGGATCCAACATTGCACGGATGACGACGTCATAGTGAAATGGGACGTATGATCAATGTCAAACAAATGACAAGGATCTATTTAGGCATTATATAATATACAAACAATGAATTTTTATGAGTGCAATGGACAGAATATTTCATGAGGTGAAAGATGAAATGATGCATTCACAAGGCTATCATAAAAATATTAAGTTGTTTACATCATACTTAGAATTTAGCAGCAACTTTCTATATCAACAGTCACACAACCAATTCTGTATTATCTACAAAATGGTAAGCAACACATAATTGTCAAGTACAAGAAGGAAAGTTTAATAAAGACACTTTATTAACTAATACAGTATGATACAGGTTTGTATAAACATGTGCATATTCAATATACGACTGTACATGTTACTCAACAAAAATATACATACAAAATGTTTACGAGTCAAACCAAATCAAGTCTTGAATTTCAAAATGCATACAGTTATTGCTTTCACAGAGGGAGCAGGAAATAAAAATGAAAGCTCTTGATGATTTTTATATAGACCGAGCATATCACATCCACAATTTGCAAAAATAGTACTCCCGTGATTTTCTGCTATTTATTAAATTCATTTTTTCTACTTGAAGATCAGTGTACGCTTTTTAGTCAGTACTAGCAGCATGCAGACGTACATTTGTCCTACAACAGTGCATATTTGATAAGCCCAAGATACAATATGGATAGAAAGTGACAAAAATTCAACATTACATGTCTGTATATACTCTCTTGATGAGCAATAACAATAAAGTATGCAATAGATATGCACTTTGGGCCCAGAATATTTTTGTTACAGGTGTCTTCAATTACCTATTTCAACATTTAGCATCCAAAGAGCACTACTTACAATGTAGGGCATGCTGCTATCTCTGAAGTACTGCCTGTTTGCTTTTAGTGCAAAGACACTTACATAAACAAGTTAAACTGGCCTTGGTAGTGCGCAAAAATATTAACTCATAGAGAGAAAAATATTCACTCATAGAGAGAAAAATAACAAAAATGCTTTCATTGCACATGGACGTGCTATAGTTGTAGATTGGGTGGACTCTTCATCTGAGTGATTAAAGACACTTGAGCAAAGTTATCTTAAAGGCCAAATCTAAACCGATAATAAATTGTCACCAAATGCCCCCTGACAACATGCACTTTGTCCCCTTTAAGTTTGTGCCAGCCATCAGATAACAGATGACCCAAGATGGACTAAGTAGCCTACTCACAGAATAAGTAAAGTACCAATGCATCTTCAATCTGCATGCTATTTTCTTAGATCTTTTACTTTAAATACATGCAGTGAAAGATTATTCCTACTCCCTATGGTGGACTGTCTTCTTTTTCAATCAACTTTATCAATGTCAGCAAAACTTGACTGCCAGGTAACATCAGAAAGTTGTAACAGTGCAGCAGATTCACTTTATACACACTCCTGAGAAAGGTCTGTATGCTAACCACAGGGAGAAACAAATACAAATGTACCTACAACCCAAAGTGCAGTATCAGTCATGTGCAATATATTTCATTCATATGTACACTTTACAAGTGCAAAATGCCTTGTACAAATCAGAGTTGCATTGGTGGATGCATTGCATGCAATTAGGGAGGATTTTTTTTTCTACTCAAAATAATCATAATATACAGGTTTGTAGTGAAGTTCATACATGACTGACAGTCATAGTGAATTTATTAAGGGCTGCCTATTAGGCTTGCTTTCATATCTATGTCAATGCAATATTTTTCTTTACTTGGGTGGAATTTGGAAGCATTACTGTAAGATGGACAATGTAAATTCATTGCAAAATTCTATGAGAGACAAGTAGAGAGAACCTCTGTGCAGTATGGAATATAGCAGTAGTGACAGCTCCTTCATATGTTTGCTCAACATAAAGTCAATGACTGCACTCTGCTTCCTAGTTGATATACCAAGTTACAAAAAGCCAAATATCTTGTTTGGATAGTTTTAACCCAGTACAGTAGAACCTCGTTATAAAAGCGGTCAGATGTAACATATAATCCTCTTTGTATGATGAGGTTATTTTGCAGGTCCCAACTCCTTTCATTTCTTTGTTTTTTGTACCCTGATATAGTGAGAAACCTGATAGAGCAAGATAGCTGTCATGGTTTCTAGGTCCCCCTTGTATCACCAAACAAAAAAACATAGGGCTACCACAACGCTGCATCATGTTTTTGTTTGTTTTTATCTTAAGAAAAAAAAATGTCGCTCAAGCTGATCAGACGTATGACAGTATGCAATAAAATCATACACGTACAAAAAGTACACATGGATGATTTTCCTTTCATCCATAGCAAATGTACCGAATGCAAGCAAAAACAACACTCAAACAAAGGCAAAGCGGTGATTCCAAGTCTTTGCATTTGACAGTGTGTAAGACAGTCAAAAGGAATGCATACAACTAGCACCCTCAGCTTCCTACACCTTATATGAAAAGAAGCACTCCATGGATATCTTGTACATTGGGAAGGAGTTTGTGCAAGTTATATTAACCAGCTTTGAGGGTCATTGAATTATGGTATTAAAGCAGAAGCACACACACACAAACGCATCACCTCTAAAATTTATATGTAGAGTAATGTCCAATTACATGCACATTGCCACTTGGAGTTTAACATTGCAGCTGCCATTGAACACTAAAATGTCTTCACACATTATACAAACACATTGCAGTTGTAACAAGCCAAATATCCCCCTTCTTAACCCCCTTCCCAAGCATTTCAAGCTCTTCATTTTCTTAATCAGTTTTGGCCACAAAAAGCTTAAGAACAGAATTCAATAGATCCCACCTTGCTCACTACAACACAGAAAAATCACCTGTCTTCAATACCAATGGCTTTGTTTTCTTCAAACAAATATTGAAACTGGATCTTTCTAATCTGGAAAGTACTAAGCTGACACAGAGAGACCTACGTGTTTGTACATTTTGTGCATATAGGCTTTCTGTTATCTATTTTCTTCTTATTGACTTCCTTCCACACAAGCAAATAGGCTAACAACATGTACTGATAAGAAACACATATACCACTTTATAATTCATGGCATCAGACTTTGTCAATCAACTTCCACAACGACTACGACCATCGTACGATGATGAGTCCGCCTATTTTCTAATATGATGTCGTCCCTCCATCCTGAGTGAATCCATAGCCACCTCACAGTCATAATACTCGACTGCCCAGAGTACGTCATCTCTTCATGGTCACATTACACAATGTAAGGCATATGTCATCACACACGATGCAAGGTGAATGTTCGTCAAGACACAGTTAGTCTGAAGGCACCGTCCTGCGATGCACTTGTCACGAGAGGATTCTCGTTCTGAGGTAAATCGTCCCGCTCAGCATCTCCTCTCGCTCGCTAGCTGTCCACCTTCACAAAGACTTTCCGCCGCGAGAAAATCTTGATGGCCTCTTCCACCTCCGCCAGCTTGTTCTCTATCTCTGCTTTCCTATTCTTCGCTCGAAGGGTCTCGCACGACAGGGGGAATTTAAGAAGGTCACTCTGGAATTCCTTCTCCTCTGTTCACAGACACAAAAAGATATAGAGAGAATCATATATAACAAATTTGATAGGTCTCACAAGAAAAAAAAAAATCATCCTCTTTTTTTCTGAAGCAGAGCATTTTGACACCATCCCAGCTTCAACATATGGCAACTGGATATGGCACTTGGGTTAAAATGACCACTGATTTGATGTTAAAATGAACGGGGTGGGGGTATGCTTAAGTATTTCATCACTCCTTATCAGAGACTGGTTTCAGTCAAAACAGGTTTACAGCAATAAATGACACACACATGTAAATAAATAAATAAATAAGACAATAAATCACAGCTCTAAAATGACACATGTACATCTTGACAGTTTTTCCTTCTTGTTTTGTGTTGTTTTTTGTTTGTTTTTTCATTTGCATCTTCTACACGAAAGAGAGGATGAATAGGACAGTATTTACTACCAAGTCAGCTGGGGGAAGCCACATGGGGTCAGTATCAGGAATTCATTTTAGAGAGACAAAAATCATGTATGCGAGTGTGAGCATGTGTTGCATGAAGTACTAGGCACTCTGCTCTTCACACGAAGTGCTCACAATTTCAAGAGCTCATGAGCGCGATCCAGATTTCTGTTCAATCTGCAGACAACCAAATTGTGTAATGACAAAAGCAGAAAGAAAGATGAGTAATGATAACGTATATTAATATCATAACACTCTGATGATAGCAAACAGCGAGACTCACTCTCTTTGAGGATCTGCAGCGTCTTCAGCCTCTCCTCTTCAGGCATCATCCTGTGACCCGGAGGCATCTCAGGATCTGGCATGTTTCGTATCCTCTCCTCCTCCTCGTGCTGCCACTGTTTCTGCCGGCTCTGGAGGCTTTTGTTTGTTTTTTAATGAAGGATGGAAAAGAGACACTGGACTTTGAATGGCGATCTTGTAAACATCATCATCAATTCACTGGCCCAACAAATACACACTGTAACTTCACCAAAACAATACAGCTCAAAAACTGGACTTGCGTTAACCGCTCATAAAATGTTATTTACACCGCGTGTTTGACTAGCTCTATTCTTCTTCTTTTTTCAACCCAGATGATCACAGGTCAAGCAGGTATCTGATATTAGGACTGATAATGCCACAAGCAAGGAATTTTTTTAACTTCTTGAGGTGAAAGAATCAGCAACAGTACAAGCTCTACATTGCTATGAAAAACAAAAACAGATGATAAAACATATGAATGGAAATACTGCACAAAAACTTTTCTGTCAAGGACGATTCTGACAATGTCTTCCATTTACAAACTCCTATGCTTCACACACATGTTCATGAATTCCCATTTATAAAACAAAGTTTAACTGGGTGACATCTTTTACATTTGTTTTGTGCATTGTTTGTTTCTTTTTTGATACCACAAAAAAGGCATGATCCTTGAACTGATCCCATCCTTTACTTACTGGTACCTATAATTAATTATAATGGAGAAACAGGCAAAGCAACAAGAACAAAACAAAGCTCAAGACAGAACATCCCCAGATGCTGATTACCCCCGACCCCCCCCCCCCCCCCCCCCCCCACTTCATCTTCAGATGTAACACAGTGAGAGGACCTACTATTTTGGTGTTGCCCCTCTCTTGTGCCTCTCCAGACCCTCCTGCTGCCTCCTCTGGGCTGACTCCTGGGCCACGACTGATGGTGGCCGCTGCGGTTTCGACTTCTTGGCTAGCTTGGCGTTGTGCGCGATGAAGTTGGGCTTGCCCTCGATGCACAGACTCACCTGAATGCAAATAATGTTATGTGTCACATGGGCTCATAGTAAATGAATGATTCACACATGTGAGGCCAAGCTATTGTGCCATCAATTATGCACAAGTCCTACTTCTCTTGTTACACACAAAAACTTACACACGCACCACACACATAAACAATATGATTTATTTTCTTATCAGCTTTAAAAATTTCAACAAAGCTTGTTTCACATTTCTAATCTGACACACACAAACAAAATTGCGACATGCTGGTCTTGTTGCATCAATTGTTGTGTCATTTTGCCTCTGTTTGTATTTCATGAAGATTAATGACATAAGAACACCCTACATCACTTTATATTCCGTATAAGCATTGCACAATTTCTTGTTACAGCTACACATACCGGTATGCAGGGCTGCACACTGGCGCCGGTCCGACGGTCAAAGACCGGTAAAAGTCACTGTCGGACCGGTAACTTTTCAGAAAATCCACAAGTTACCGGTCCGACATGACCAGTAAAAAAAAAGTTTTGGTGGGGTCAGTAGAAAGAAAAAGAGCAGCCCCGATCAGGAAGAAACAGAATGCAAGATATCGCACTGTTCAACAAGTTTTACGCAAGTTTTCGTTTATGTCTACCGGTGCAATTTATACAGTAAACATATATTAGTTTTGAGCACTTGCAGTCGACCAGTTATTCGCGCTCGCTCGCGCATTTGGCGCTGCTCACGCACTGCCATGCAATGCAATACATGCAAAGCATGTACAGTGTAACTGCTTTTCGTTTGCTTGCGATCGGCGGTCATGCCAGACAAGAAGCATTGATAGATGCGCACGTATTTCTGGGTCATTTTACTCATGATTTTTAAACGCAAGATCAATCCGATCCCGGCTTCGCAGTAGCGTGGCAGTTATGTTAGAACTAATTTACTTGTGTTGATTTTTAGAAAAAGTAAAAAGACATTCAATATTCAGCGATACAGTAAATGGATCTGATTGCGTTTATTTTCGTTTTTCACAGTCATTTCACAGATGAATATTTTCATTCGTTCAGAATGGTCTCATAATGAAGATAGGCGCAAAAAGGATCACGAAATCGGCCCTTCCGTGTACTTTTTAAGAACGCATGCACAAAATGTGAAGAGATAATACTAGGGAGAAAAAAAAAGTCAAGAAATCATCGCAGTCCCGCTTACATATTTGAGGTAGAAATCGTCCCAAAAAGGATCATGAATTCGACCGGCCGCGTCGTATCTTTCAAAAGCTTATGTACGAAATGCGAAGAGATTATAGAGGAGAAAAAAAATAAATAAAGGACACATTTGGTGAGTGCATCATAAAAGATTACAGCCGAATAACAATTCATGAAATCAACGCAATCTCGTTGAAATTTGAGAAAATAATAGGCGCAAAAAGGATCTTGAACTCAGTCCTGCATGCCGTGTTGGTTATCAAAAACACATGCACAAATGCGACAAGATTATCTGGAGAAAAATAAAAAACACATTTTTACCTTTCTGGTGCGTGCATTACAAAAGATTACATCTGAAGTAATTCATGAAATCGCCACAATCCCGCTGATATTTGAGGTAGAAATAGGCGCAAAAAAGATCGTGAGTTCGGCCGTGTCGTATACCTTTTAAGAACGCATGTACAAAATGGGAAAAGATTAGCGGGAGAAAAATAAAGGACACATTTTCACCCCTTTTGGCGCTTGCATCATATAGGTTACAGCCGAATAGTAATTCATGAAAATTTCGCAATCCCGTTGGAATTTGAGTAAACAATAATAGGCGCAAAAAGAATCTCAAATTCCCCCCTGCATGCAGTGTATAATTTTGCAAACGCATCCACAAATGCGAAGAAATTATCGGGAGAAAAATAAAGAACGCATTTTCAACCCTTCTGGTGCATGTATCACAAAAGATTACAGCCGAAATAATTAATGACATATCGCAATCCCATATTTGATGTATAGTCCATGGGCCAGGCCAGATATTGGTACCATCTGAGGTGGCAATACCTTTTTGGTGTCATTTTGTTTGTCGGCCATAGATATGCCTATCAAGCTATGATAGCATTTCCAAATGAGTAGCTTAGTCATAGTAAATGAATTTTAAACCAATTTTGTCTCGTTGTTATATCCCTCTACTTCTGAATCGAGACCAACCGCTATACAAAGAAGAGCACTGTCTTCTGTATGTTCACAGGTGTTCTGTTGTAAACGCGGTGCGCTTAGTCTTTATTCAAGGCAGCGAAGGGAATATCCAAGGGTTATGATGTCCACGGCGCTTAGTTTAATATTCAAGACGGCGAAGGGAATATCCAAAGCTTACAATACAGTGTATATCCCTTTATCTAAAAAAACAACAACAACAAAGCAATTTCTCGTGAATTTTAGCATATTTTTCAATTATTTATCATTTTCCGCTGAAAACGCTACGGTGAAAACGCTAATACCATGCCGATGTCGCTTTATTTCCATTCAGCAATGAAAGATTATGCAAAAACAATGTACCAGTACACTACAATACATTGTAATTAATAATGTTGTAAATGAACAGAGTGATTTTTGTTTATAACTGATGTATTTGTTGAGAGGGTGGTATAAAAACAGTATAGATAATCCCTTTTATTAGGAACTTTAGATATGATAACGGTACATTGTTCTAGATAAAGACTAAGCGCACCGCGTGACAGCTGTGGACATCATAACCCTTTGGATATTCCCTTCGCTGCCTTGAATAAACACTAAGCGCACCGCGTTTACAACAGAACACCTGTGGACATACAGAAGGCAGTGCTCTTCTTTGTATAGCGTTAGTTTCGATTCAGAAGTATATGGATATAAAAACGAGACCAAACTGGTTAAAGATTCATTTATTATGACTAAGCTACTCATTTGGAAATGCTATCATAGCTTGATAAGCGTATCTATGTCCGACAAACAAAATGACACCAAAAAGGTTTTGCCACCTCGAGTGGTACCAACAACCCATTTTTCGGCTCTTGGCCCATGGACTAGTAGAAATAGGCGCTAAAAGGATCGTGAATTCGGCCGTGACGTATAGGCATGTACGCAATGCGAAGTGATTATTGAGTGAAAAATACAAGACACATTTTCAACCCCTTTTGGCCCGTGCATCATAAAGATTACAGCCGAATAATAATTCATAAAATCATCGCAATCCCGTTGAAGTTTGAGGAAACGATAGGCACAAAAGAATCATGATTTTTGGCTGTGTCATGTATCTTTTAAGAACGCATCTACGAAATGCGAAGAGTTTATCGGGGAAAATAAAGGACACATTTTCAACCCCTTTTGGCGCGTGTATCATAAAAGATTACATCCGAAGTCACACATGAAATCATCGCAATCCCGCTGATATTTGAGGTAGAAATAGGCGCAAAAAGGATCGTGAATTCGGCCGTGTCGTATACCTTTCAAGAACGCATGTACGGAATGCGAAGAGATTATGGGGAGAAAAATAAAGAACGCATTTTCAACCATTCTAGCCGGTGCGCGCATCACAAAAAGTTACATCCGAAGTAATTCATGAAATCGCCACAATTCCGCTGATATTTGAGGTAGAAATAGGCGTAAAAAGTATCATGAATTCGGCCGTGTGAAACATCTTTTAAGAACGCACTTATGAAATTCGAAGAGTTTATCGGGAAAAAATAAAGGACACATTTTCAACCCCTTTTGGCGCTTGCATCATAAAAGATTACAGCCAAAAAGTAATTTATGAAATCGTCACGATCCCGCTGATATTTGAGGTAGAAATAGGCGCAAAAAGTATCATGAATTCGGCTATGTGGTGCATCTTTTAAGAACGCACTTACGAAGTTCGAAGAGTTTATCGGGAAAAAATAAAGGACACATTTTCAACCCCTTTTGGCGCGTGCATCAGAAAATATTACAGCCGAAGTAATTTATGAAATCGTCACAATCCCGCTAATATTTGAGGTGGAAATGGGCGCAAAAAGGATTGCGAATTCGGCCCTGCATGTCGTGTACCTTTCAAGAACGCATGCACAAATGTGAACAGATTATCGGGAGAAAAATAAAGAACCCCTTGTAGCGCGTGCATCAGAAAGTATCACAGCTAAAATAATTCATTAAATCGTCGCAATCCAACTGACCAACAAGAGCAGGTTACGCAGCAAGTTCGTGCGCCGATGTTTAGAAAAAGTCACAAACGCATTTGATACAATCTGATTTTGTTCATTATCATTTTACACTGTAATTCACATACAAACATTCTATTTTTTTCCTTTCTTTTCTTTTTAAATTTCTTGTGCAATAAATATAGCAAGTTTTCAAAGAAAAATATTCATCTGTAAAATGTACATGGGTGGGGGAGGGGGTACGTCCATAAAAAACAACAAAATAAGTTTGCAAATCATTTAATTTTTTTTTTTTAGGTTTTCGTTGTTGACCGGTAAATTTTCTGTTCGGACCGGTAAAAAATGGTAAAGCGGGGTATTTACCGGTCCGACAGAGACAGGTTGGACCGGCAGAAAAAATGGGTTAGTGTGCAGCCCTGCGGTATGTCAAATTAAGCTTACTGTTGTCATGTAATAATGTCATTATTCACTATAGTATACTTTACGCCTGTGCTTCTCTACTCTTTTTAATACGAGGCCCACTCTGGCTCCTACAAACATTTTGAGGTCTAGTTAGATTGAATACAAATCTTTTTAATCTTATTATTGGCCGACATCAGAGCCCACCTGAGAGAGCTTCATGGCCCACTAGTTGAGAAGCGCTGCTTTATACCATGTAAAAGCAAATTGTATTCATATCTCATATCAGGTTTGTGGAAACACAAGTTTGCAAAACATGGAATGTCAGAGAGTGAGAGAGGGAGTAATCATCTGGTAACAAGTTAGTTTGAATTAAGAGTGATTAACAAAAAGTGTTCAGATTGTGAATTTCACACATGTGTGGTATCCATACCTCAGATGATGCACTGCTAGGGCGGGGTGCTGGGCTAGGCGATCTCCCCCTGGGCACCCCACCAGTTCGACTGTGTGATCTTAGGAAGTTTGCTGAAGATGGCCTCACTGGGGGTGGAGAGTTCTACGGTGGATTTCATGGGGAAACAATTAGAAGAATTGTGAGACCTATTAGATAATATTACAAACTGGTGTTAGAAAAATACTTCGGCATGCAAAAACATAAAGAGGAGTAAATACAATCGCTGTGTGCAAAGTTCAACCACAAGCTTATGCCAATATAAACCAAGAAACAAACCAAAAGTTAATAGCTAAACAAATGTATATTTTGATATTTTCTTCAAAGGGCTTAACATAATGTCATTACTTGGCTGACAATAGTACAAGAAAAGTTAGAAATTGCTATACTTCTTGCTACTCACCAAAAGTGAATTCACATATTTCGAGAAAATATGGCCATAAAAATGAGAAGTATGTCAGGTGGCGATCTGGCATATATTTTCAATCAGCCACTTTCATAGCATACTCAACAATGATCTTCTCTCATAGTCTCATATTCCTGTGAGTGCCGTACATGAAACAACAGCAGATCCAAAGAAATACTCAGTTATTTCAACTGTAGATTGGATGTATAAACAGGTATCTAAATTTTCGTATAAGCCCTAATTATTGATACTAAAATATTCCCTTTGGCAATGGGGAGAGACACCTTCAGGTAGGAATACTGCATTAAATTTTAATCTACAGACAAGAATATAAAAGTGAACACTATTCTGTTTAAAGACGGGGTAGCATGGGGATTTAAGGGTGGCCTGATTCATATGCTGCCTGCCAGGGTACATCGGTAATGCCAAATTCCAGTCAAGATTCTTTGCCTGTGTATGTACTTGGGCAGGTGTCAATGATACAGCCATAATTTGTTTGGGGGATTCTCACACTTTAATACATCCCAGCTGGGCTAGCCGTCCTACTCCATGGCATCTCCACGCTGCCAGATCTCTAAGTAGTGCTACGTAAAAGATACTCGGACCTACATGGCAGGATATTGACCTCGAGGCCTTTAGTATGGATCTGATGATGCCTCACCTTCAGCTTCTCTGTGACCTTGGACGGTACCTCCTTGTACTTTTGAGACTGGGGTAGGACCTTCATGGGCTTGCTCCTCTCAGCAGTCTCCTCCTGCTGCTTCTTCCTGCTCTGCGCCTGAATCTGCCGCATCCGCCTCACGTTGTCCCTGCCAAAATCCTTGGGCTGGGGCTCTTTGAAATCATCCAGGGGTGGGGAAGAATAGAAAATAGATAAAGACAAAATTGTAAGTAAATGCGTGACGAAATAAGTAATGTATCATAATTATTTGATGATAATATTGATAGCAAGAATTGTTTTCATCATCATAATTATCAACATTATCATTATTGTTAACATTATCCCTATTATGATTACTATCATTAATAACATCATTATTATCATATCATCACTAATATTAATTTAATCTTAATCAGTCATTAAGACATAAAAGATAACATCACAAAAACTGCCTCAAACTCAAAGTCTTCACCTGTATGAAAAGTATGATGTGACATTTAAAATTTTAAGCAAACACGATACTTGGTACTATTGCAATCGTATGCTGTACACTGCAGCGTAAAACCAAAGATTTTGCATGCATGAATATTTCCATGAACTTGGTGAGAAGTCACGATTTGCAAAAGTAAAATGCACACAAAAGTGTTTTTGAATGCCAGTGGCAATTTGCAAAAGTTTCAGTTTCATGCTGCGAGAAAGGCTTTAGGCTCCAATTCGCAAAAGTTTTATGCCGTGAATCTTCCTGGTTTTACAATATTCTGTTCTTTACTTTTCTTGAGTGCACAGCCCTGATATGCACATATTAAATCTTCTTTATCATGGCTACTACCAAAACACTGAATAACTGAAGTTTATGTCAATGTAGGGCAATTTGTCAATCAGTTGCAATAAAGCAACTCAAGACAAGAATCATTAATTTGAATACAGCAAACTATGTGTTTATGTGCTATGTAAGCATTGTTTGGGTCTTTGTTTTAGTCCATGGACTGAAGTCAAACCATGGATTTTATTTACAGCTGTACCATGTACACAACCATTGTGGAGTCTGGCCAATAAATCTTTGACACAAGTATAAACTCCAATGTGCTCTACTACCCTTCTATAAATACTTGTTGGTACTAGAATATCACAGAGAAAATGAACAGACAAAAATTGAGGCTTAAAAAAAAAGAAAGGTTGTTAACATACTTTGTCGTGATGGTGGCCTGTAGACATTTTCCCCTGTTACAAGTAGCAGTCCAACACTGCCCTTTGCCTTGGTGGCAATCTCCTCAGCCTCGGGCTTGACTCGCGGACGAGGAGCACTCGACTCCGCTGACCAGCTTGCTCTTCGCTCATGCCCACCCCGACGACTAGATCCATACCCTGGGTCCGTAGGGATCGGGTTTGAAAGCATCATCTTTAAAGGGTAATACTACTGGTGTACTTTGTAGGGCGATCAAGGGATGCTATGCTAGCACAGACGATTGCTGCACTACTCACTTGCGGTCATGGTGAATTCTGTAAATGAACAAATGGAGCCAGAGTTGAACAACATTAGATACTGATTAATGTCACAGGTCTGAAACATGTCTGCATGGCTGTGCTCTCT
Organism: Diadema antillarum; assembly: GCF_040938485.1. Lineage (NCBI taxonomy): Eukaryota > Metazoa > Echinodermata > Echinoidea > Diadematoida > Diadematidae > Diadema > Diadema antillarum. The sequence goes on along the minus strand of NW_027271018.1, from coordinate 1,452,743 downwards.
TGACACTCCCTACTGATAGCTAGAACTGTGCTGAGTTTGCAATTTTGAGAAACCAAGAGTTGATCAAAGAGAGAAATTGCAGTGTAAGCTGTACATGTACTGTATGCTCTTCTTGTCAGATTCGACTGCAAATATCAATTTGCAAATTAATTTCAACATATTTGTACCAACGCTCCTAAAACCAGCAGTCAAACAGAAAAATACAGTTAGATCCTGTCTATAATATTTTAAAAGATGAATAAATGAAGAGCGTAATCATAATACTGAAGTTGTCATAATCTGTATTGACAGATGTGCTGACATAGACTTCATAGATCATGACAAAGATAATATATTACTGTATGTTCTTAGAAATTGTAAACCATTTATTTAATCCTCTATGTAATTTAACTACAAATGACAATCTAATCTTTAACTACGATACTACCAACTCTATCCAGCAGTATTTAATCAGATTTCACTTCATGAGTTTTTCACCAGAACTGATTTTCTTTTTTTGTAATCTCTCTCTCTCTCTCTCTCTCTCTCTCCAGGCATTTGCATGCATGGTGGTGGAGGGTCTGTTTTTAGTTATCAAGGGACAGTTAGTACGCAGTGTATGCCACTTGAGGGAAACATAACACGGCAAATAACCCACACAAAAACAAGGCTAAAATTATGTTTATGAACATGGTTTGAAATGCGATTCTCGGGATGCCACATTTAATTTAATGGTGATTCAAGTATTGTCACTGTGGAGCAGCCGTATGCCATTCAACCTGGGAAGTAGAGCTAGAGGTCAACCGAGGCACTCGCTTTTTGTAACTGACGGGGTGTACAGTATGCTGGAAGTTGACCTTGGCAGCTCAGAGAAATGGGCTATCCTGGGTTTTAGGGGGCTAAATTATTTCAGGCTTCTAACTTCAGCACAGCCCCTAACCTAACCCTAAAAGGCTAAACTCTAACCCTATTAATCCCTACAGCCGCCTGAATTTAATCATATTACCTTGATACATATCACTTAATTGTTTGGAGTTTTTTTTTCAATTTTAGCGGCAGTAGGTCTAAATTCCATATCTTTCATGTCTTTGGCTGTGCTGAAGATAAAAGCCTAATACAACATAATTTAGCCCCCCCAAAAAAACAAGGATTGCTGGAGAAATGCGTTTCAAAATAGCATTGTGTTTATTATCTCTCACAGCACAGAAAGGTAACCCCGGGGCGCTACTTCCTACACAACACTTCGCGTTCGGGCTGGTTGCAGCTAGCAGAAAGGCAATCAATATCAAATGAGTTTCAAATCGCCCTTTGGCTTTGGGGCTTTGAATGGTGTCTCAAATCAGCATTTCTAATCTTCTAGGCTGTAGCCAGTGTAGAGTTTTATGTAGGCAGTCATGCACTTTATGGTGATTGCAATATATATTGTGGTGCTTTGTTTCAAACTAATAAAAAAACTAAGGTTAGTAAAATAATAGTAGAAGACCCCTAGAAAAAGTGTGTTTAAGAACATGGTTGCATTTTATCTATCACCCCAAAATGCCTTTTTTAAAATACAAACGTAGCATAAACAATTAGGATCGTGAATACCGCGACATGATGAATCATTCATGATTCTCATTTCTGCCTCACGTCAAGTCAACATTTTTTAGGTCAGTCTGTCAGTTAGATCTGAGATAGAGCCTATCTCAGTCCGGGAAACCCGCTCATGAGGACCGCTCCCGCGTACGAGGACTGCCCCGCCTCATGAGGACCGCCCCCATGCCTCATGAGGCCCGGGGGGGGGGAACGCCTCATGAGACCCCCTATTCACTTCTATTCATCTCACATCTGACGTATAAATTGTCGCAACTTTGCACGGTGATTTTTTGTTACACACACATGTCCACTATCCATGATGAAAAGAAGAAAAAATCCTATCTGGGTTTTTTTTTGAAAAATCGAGTTTAAAACTCGATTTTTGAAAAAAAAAACAGATCATAGGATTTTTTCTTCTTTTCATCATGGATAGTGGACATGTGTGTGTAACAAAAAATCACCGTGCAAAGTTGCGACAATTTATGCACTTGTCAATGTAATGACGCACCCCACGACCCCCGGACATGGGTGCGTCATGGTCATTTTTTGACTGACCACACGGGGTTTTTGACGGACACCACAGTCACTTTTTTGACGGACAAAACGCTGCAAGTGACGAACACCACAGTCACTTTTTTGACGGACAACACGTTGAAAGTGACGCACACCTCGGTCACTTTTTTGACGGACATCCCGGGTACATTTGACGCACCCCCGTAAATACTGAAACGATTTTTGTATACGTTTTATTCACGCAATTTCATTTTCTTTTGGTTCGTAAACATAATTTGTAAAAGTTTCGGCAAGTTTCCCTTACCATGTAAGCACCGTATTGTCATTCACCGTACATCACGCTGCTGCTACGATATTCCGTACAGTAGTATGTATTCTGTGCATGCAATCCATACATGACAATCACATATGTGCAGATGCGCTGTGTGTGCGCGGCCATTGCTAGTGCGGTGGATGCATACTGCTGCAGCGCAGGTACACACCACGCCACGGCATTCCCGCGAATAACTACATACAGCCTAGTCGCTGTGTACGTAGAGATTCGCACAGCTAACAGCGTCGCGCGTCTGGTCGGGCTATCCCGCGAGCAGAAAATGGCATGCTGCAGGCAGTTTCTTCTGCTGCCGCTTCTTTTACTGTCAAGAATTCGCCTTTGTCACCACAGATTTCATGGGTTTGTTGGAGGGAAAATGTAAGGAGAAAAGGTGGCTTTTAAATTATGTGCTTGCCAGATTCTGGCAAGCATTTTTCCCTCTTATTCCAAAACACTTCCCGAATTTGATTTTCACTTGCCGCGGGACACCGCTCACTGTAATTTCACTAGCGGTACGTGTATCCGGCACTGGTAGCGTGCAAAAATGCGTGCAGTTTTCCATAGCCAAGTGACGTACCAGGACGCACCCCTTGGTTTAAAATAATGCGTGTAATTTTCCATAGCCAAGTGACGTACCATGACGCACCCCTCGGTCAAAAATTTGACGGACAAAGCTGGTAAAATGACGAACACCTGGGTCACAAATTTGACGGACCAAACGAGGAAATGACGCACCCATGTCCGGGGGTAGTGGGGTGAGTCATTACATTGACAAGTGCATTATACGTCAGATGTGAGATGAATAGAAGTGAATAGGGGGCCCCATGAGGCGTTCCCCCGCCCCCCCCCCCCTTCCCGGCCTCATGAGGCATGGGGGCGGTCCTCATGAGGCGTGGGGGCGGTCCTCATGAGGCGGGGCAGTCCTCGTACGCGGGAGCGGTCCTCATGAGCGGGTTTCCCGGACTGATCTACCTAACGTTAAAGTAAAACTAAAAAGTAAAATATGAAAAACGCACCCATGACCCTACGCGTACAGGTGCCTGCTGCACAATTTATTGTTCACTCCTATGTAAATAATGACCGATTAGTAACCGTGCGTTCAATGTCGCGATAACGATGTAATTGTAAACTAAAATAGGTATGCACCGCCAATACTGCCACTGGCACTGCGTAGCTCGCGATCTGGGCCGCCGATGCCACAGGGGGATAATTTCACACTGTTTCGCACGTTTATTTTACCTGCGGTAACTGACACACAGCCGGCAGGGGCCGGGATAACTCGGCTAGTTTTAAGCAAAGAGCCTTCATTCAGCATGAGTAAAAAAGACCAGGATTAGAAACATACAGTGATACTTACGCATTGTTAGTTAGTATATAGCTTTTGTATACCAACAAAATGTGATTTGCAAGCACAGAAGAGTCTTCGTCCTTTCCAAACGATAATTGAAAGCTGCATTGCTTTACGTCAGTAATCAACCAATCAGCAGTCCGGACGAGGTGACCTTAGGTCACTGAGCATGCCCAAATTTCCCTAGCAACCTCGACAACTACGCTACGTTGGTTGACAGTCGTGTCAACGTTTGTGTGCATTATGTATGAGACTGTGTGTTGTTCAATACGAGAGGTGTCGTAGTAGCTGTTTCTCATAGTCCCACCCGTTTGTGAGCAAGCTGGGAGCCTGCTCACTCGGACAGGAACTCCGTTAATTTTCATAAAGCATTATCGGCCGTTCTCAAAATGTAGTCATCACCGCAGAATCCACATTGATTGATCATACTGATTTGGTGAGTTTGGTGATGAAATACATAAAGTATTGAATATTTTAGCTTAAAAAATTAAGAAATAAAGAATTCATGCCGGATCCATCTGATGAATATTCTGATCATGCTGACATGCAAGCATTTTTTTTTGTTGTTGTTGTTGTTGAATGTTCACATGGGGCTTTATTCGTTCCACACTGACGTAGATTTAACAACAGTCCAGACTCTATTAAGTGTGACTCAATCATTGAAGAAGTGGTCGACTCAAAATGCACAGACACTTGTTGACAGCTTTGTTGACTGAGCCACTGCACTGGAGTGTTGCCAGCGTTGGATTGGCTGTCATATTGACTGTCATTTGTTATGTTATTAAAGGGGAAGGCTAGTAACTGATCAGTGGGAATCAGTGGAAATGCTGGGAGATGATTGTTCCAATCCTTATGGAATTCATTCAAGAGTTCATTGTATATCTATTGTGTGAAAATGATTTGCTTCAGAATGGTCTCGTATTCAACTTTCAAGTAATGTGCAGTTTAATGCTTCCAGGTGAGCGTCCCTGGTCAGTGACGGAGCATTAATCTGCACATTACTTGAATATGAGACTGTTCTGAAGCAAATCATTTTCACACAACAATAGATATACCGTGAACTCTTGAATGAATCCCATAAGGATTGGAACAATCATCTCCCAGCATTTCCACTGATTCCCACTGATCAGTTACTAGCCTTCCCCTTTAATGTAGCTAGATTGTTTAGGCCTATAGTATTACTATTAGCCAATTCAAGAAAGACCAAAGAGAAAGATCTAATGTTAGCAGATTCTACTTCAATGAGTATGGTTGAGTGTCTAAACTCTAACGTTAAATGCAAACATTGACACCGGCCTAACATGGTTAGTAGACCTAACGTTTTTCTATCACTAGCCTGACTAACGGTTTGTTACTGTTAGGCTTTAGAAGAAAATTCACACAATTTGCCTGAAATTTTAGTCGCACGTTGATAAAAATAGCCCAATTATTCACAAGCGCGCGAATGCGATATGAGCTACAGGGGTGGTACAGTATGGTTGGGTATCCAACACATCGACACCCTAATGTTTTTCTATCAATAGATAGGCCTACTTAAAATATCTCACAATTTGCCTGAAATTTTACTCACATGTGAAGAAAATACTCTGAATTCACAAGCGTGCATTGAAATTGCTATTTGCGGTCGCAGTACACGCTCTAAAGATAACTGCTTCGAACGCGCGCGTGGGTTGTTGTTTTGGATTAGGGTAAGGGCACCAGTATTCGGTCACTTATCAGTAGTCACCAGCCAGTAAGTTCAACTGTCACAACACATGCAAATCACATCATATTTCACATACTTGCACACTCATTCACAACAGGAAACTCCCATAGCCCCCTCCAAAAATCCATCCAAAATCCCAAATTTTACCGTCAAAAGTGCAGAATTGGCGCTACTTTCCAAAAGCGCGTGCTGATAAGGCCCAGTTTTAAGAGTACGGGTCACCGAAAAAGCGCTAAAAATCGAGAAATACGCCGTTCTCTCGCGGGATTTTTTGCTTATCGCAAGCTTCAAATGTAATGGTATCCTCAAAAACGCAAAAGAAAAACAAAATTTCCGTACGTGCCGATACAGTGTCTCAATGTACAAGGGTTGAATGCAAGTGCTGAGGCCCCAGTATTCGGTCACCAACAGTCGCCGCAACGTCCCCGATGCAATTTTGCGCCAACAAGGTAGCACGCGCGCGCATTTTTCAGCTGCCTTGGAACACACATTGACTTTGAACGCGCACATCGCGTGACCGAATACTGGTTGCGGTGACCGTATTCTGGGGCCTTTTCAAGGTGAAATATTTTGGGATTTTGTGCAATTCTGTGAGATATTTAACAAAATGAAAGTTGAGATTAAAGAAATTTGATATATTTCACATACATTGCTGTAGATATGATGTATGTATTATTTTAGTTTGAAAAATATTGCAAAAAAGCTTAAGTGACCAAATACTGTGGATGTTACCCTATCTATTTTAAAACCAACACCCCTACCCTCTATTGACAATACATGTGAAATGCACATAATGCTTTTCCTATGTGCCATTTATAATCTACAATATTATTGTTTTGTTGTTGATCTTGTTTATTATCGTTTTTTCAGTAGAAAATACTTTGACATCAAATCCCCAGTGAAAAATGCAAAACCACTGCGCGTGGTCTCATGCATGAAAGTTGTTCTTTACACGCAATGCGATAAATAGAGGGGTGTCGGTTTCAATGTACAGTGTCAATGTGTTGGACACCTACTAGTCTATGTATACACTGTAGAGGGTCTACTACACGTTCAAAGAAAACAGCTTCAAACGCATGGCCGTGGGGTGTTATTTTGACGCAGTCGGTTGCGCCATACTTTGAAATCGATACCCCTACCCTCTATTGCCAATATGTGTGAAGTGCACATGATGCTATACCAATGTGTAGAAGCTCTATTCATAATATATGGTATCATTGTTTTGCTGTTGCTATTCTTTATTATCGTTTTCTTCTTTTATAGTAATATTTGGATATATTTAAATCCCTAGTGAAGAATAAAAAAACCACTACAGGTACATACTGTCTGTAGTCTCTCATGCATGCATTTTCGTTCTTTACGCGCAATGCTATAAATAAAGGGGTGTCGGTTTCAATGTACAGCGACGGCATGTTGGACACCTACCATACTTCTATTAACCCTACCTAGATTCTGGTGTTTCTATTCTAATTTCAGCAGGTAAGAAATATAGAATCATGAGTCTTTATAATAAGAGATGACACTCTGACCAGAGGCCACTCTGGAACAGTGTTTTACACCTATCCCAGTTTTGCAATATATTGTTTGTCTTACTCTCAACAGATGAATCAAGTCCAAACCAGTCTTCCCTGAGGATTCATCGTCTCCAATATTGCTGTCAAGTCATTGATTGAAAAGGAAGAGCCCAGACATGTCGCGGGCCACAGTATCAAAGTCGCGTTCAGACAAATCCAAGGATAAGGACAAAGACAGGGGAGGGAGTACGTCTGTGCCAGTGCCACCAGTAAACTCTGATGTCATACCGGGCAGATTCACAGAAAATGATTGGTAAACATGATACTTTCTTCTCTGGGCTGTCTCATTTTTGTTTTGTCTTAGTTTTGGATTTTTGTTTTGTTTTGTTTTGTTTTGAGTGTATGTTTTATGTCTTTTATGTGTGCAGTTTGTTTTTATTGGGGAGGGGGGGGGGGGGGGGGTAAAGGGATTAATTTTTTTGCTATCCAAAAAGCAAATCATGTAATTATTTCAGTTTTTCTTCTCAATGTACAATATGTACATGTGTAATATCGTTTAAATAGGTTTGTGTGCTTTGCTGGTGCAATGCTGATTTTTTTTTTTTGCGTGGATGTTGTGTACTACTTCTACTTATTGAATCACTGTCAAGTGTTCATTACACTTCTGAATCTCTTTCTTTCCTTTTTTCTTTCTTTTTTGTTGTACTACTAGTGAGAATTAAACAAAAAAAAGAAAACTTAACAGCAAGAAACACATTTTTAGTCATGACATGACATTTGAAGCCTATGATCCTTGAGTTTAAAGTATGTCATAAACTTGTTTTGTTATGTGTCTTTCTTTTGTTTTTGTTATTGTTTTTAAATAGCAGAGAAGGGAACCATGTGAGTTTTGCAGCAAATGAGTGTTATCTTGTTTTGTCTGGTTTTGTCCAGCTTGGATAAACATAAATGATATCTGCAAACATATCACAAGTGGCTTGATTTTGATTGATACAGGAATTTCATGCTGGACAAGGAAGATGGAGAGGACTTCATTGTAGACATTGTTGGCAATATTGTCGATTCAGCCTTGAACGTCATTTACAACAACTACATCGAGAAACAGCTCTACCCTTACACAGTCACTCAGGCAAGGGATGCCATTCTGCAAATCATTGAGGTGAGTATCACTAGAACTTAACTATCCTTTGTATTGCCACATGATTTGAAGGATTTACAGCTTCATTCATTGCAAGCTGCAGGCAAAAGCAAACCAATAAGGTAGTGCATTGTTTAAAAAATTGTTGCATCACTTGATACACAATGATTCGTCTATATTGTGCCCTTTTAGATAGTACTTACCCTCCAAAATTTAAAGGACAAGTTCACCTTCATAAACATAAGGATTGAGAAAATGCAACAATATTAGTAGAACACATCAGTGAAAGTTTGAGGAAAATTGGACAATCGATGCAAAAGTTATGAATTTTTTAAATTTTTGTGTTGGAACCGCTGGATGAGGAGACTACTACAGCTTGTGAGTCATATGCGTACAACAGTATAAAGAAAATGTAAAAGAAAATTCAACATGTTTTCACTTTTTTCGCATAATAAAAGAGCACTTGACTTGCCTCTTTCTAAAGGCAGGGGGAATAATATTACCCATAACATTTGTCGGTAACGAGTCAGGGGAATGTGAACTTTTTTCAAAAGATGGAATTTTGTGAAATTCTCTTTATATTTTCCTTATATCGTTGTACGCAAGTTATTCATACACTGCAGTAGTCTTCTCATCCAGCGGGTACTGCACAAAAACTTCAAAAATTCATAACTTTTGAACGGATTGTCTGATTTTCCTCAAACTTTAAATGATGTGTTCTACTAATATTGCTACATTCTCTCAATCCTTATGTTTATGAAGGTGAACTTGTCCTTTAAAAAAAGAAAGAAAGAAAGAAGAAGAAACACAATGCACACCATGTTTTATACATCCTTTTCAACAATGGATAACTGATAAGAATAATAATGAATTAAAAGGCTTCCCTATCCATTATGAATTCTAGGGGAAAGATTACTTTTTGCCCTTGTCTGTTCGTGATATGAATGCTAGATTTTCTATGTCATCAAAGAAATTAGATGCATTTCAGTACAAAATATGATATCATGCTGATTTTTTTTTTTGACAAAATGTTTCTTACATTTTAACAGAAAGGTCAGACACTCTGCAGATGATTTTTTTTATTTCTGAAATATCCATGTTACAGTAATAAAGGGCAGAAATTTCTCCAGATTGCGCATTAATTTAGGAGAGCTATAAGGGAGGCCACACTTGATAGCAAACAACATCCTTAATACCCTATTGCAAACACATGCCACTAAGGGAATCACTTCCCTCGGCTTGCTGCTGGACTTGAATGATTCAGTCGTGCTTGTGATGAATGATTTGAGCATGCTTGTGAGGAAATTAGTTTTCTGTTTGTTTGTTTTTTCAGTATCATTGGATAATGTTAATCATACAGCAAGAGCCAACTGAATGATTTTGTTGTTGTGTTTTGAATTTGTCTATTATGTGATATAGTGGAGGTTCCTGGCACGAGATGAAGGAGAGGTGTCTCCAGAGAAGGATTCTACATGGCTTGAGGAAGATGGTATGAGATTCAATTCATTTCTTCATCTATACCATTAAAGGGGATGGCTAGTAACTGATCAGTGGGAATCAGTGGGAATCAGTGGGAATGCTGGGGGATGATTGCTCCAATCCTTGTGGGATTCATTTAAGAGTATTGTATATCTATTGTTGTGTGAAAATGATTTGCTTCAGAATGGTCTCATATTCGAGTAATGTGCAGTTTAATGTTTCCAGTTCAGCATGCCTGTACAGTGACAGGGCTATCGTTCATGGCCCGTTAACGATCGCCCCGCACTGTACAGGCATGCTAACCTGGAAACATTAAACTGCACATTACTCGAATATGAGACCATTCTGAAGCAAATCATTTTCACACAACAATAGATATATAATAGTACTCTTAAATGAATCCCACGAGGATTGGAATAATCATCCCCCTGCATTCCCACTGATTCCCACTGATCAGTTACTAGCCATCCCCCTTGTAGCCCCTTATAACCACTTCTGATGCGAGCAGCTGCCTAAATTAGTATAATTGCTCTCCTTTAAACATACAAGTTGAAAACTTGTTATAGTAAAATTACTGCATCCACCTTGTAGTCTTGTGACAGAATGGATGCTCAGCAATGATACCTGCACATGTTGTAAAAGCTCATTGGATCACATGTTTTCACAGGCATCAGACACTTAAAAAGCTTTGAAAAGTGTCTTTGCATACCACCTATAGTTGTCTAATAGGCATGTTATTACTGACTGCAGCAGGATAGGAATTTCCGAACAATTTTCAGAACCTATGTTGATCTGTTAAGCAGTTGTAAATGACAAGAGAATTTTATAATTGCATGCAATTTTCTTAAGCTCTGGAGGACGTCTTTCCTACCATATTTGACATACTTGGGTCCTTTCAGAAATTATTTTGAAATATTGAATAAATTATTGCGTACCACTCCAATTGATTAATGCTTGGTAAATGGAATGTTCACTCCATTCAAGGGAAAAATATATTGCTAATTATGAACTTATTTTTGCATTGTCGCATTTCACCAATCTTTGTGTTTCCAGAACCAATGCCCTGTGTGCCTGATGCGTGGGCCCAGGGATCCGTACCACAGCAGGACAGACCCCTTCCCTCACCACCACTCTCCGAACCGGCAACAGACATCACCGAAGTCAGCACCATCCCTCACCCCGCCATTCTGGAGGACGTTGTGTGTGCATCCCATGCCGACATCGAGCCAATAGAGGAGCACGTTGCCGATGACGGAGCTGCAGAAGGTGCAATGGCCGAGGAGGCAGAAGATGCACCAGCAGACAGGGAAGGGGAGGAGAAGGAGGCAGAGCAGGCCGAGATGATCGATCCATCTGAAAGGTTGGCCGCTGCTCCTGAGGATGATCAGGTTGAGGCCAAAGGAGAGGAGGTTGCCGCGGATGTTATTGTTGAGAAGGAGGAAAAGGTACAGCCACATACTGACACAGATCATGTTTGCATAATCTGTTGATACTACAATTTTTCATAATTCTCCTTTGTCTGTCTGTTTGTTTGTATTTTAAATGTCATCTACCTGCTAACAATGAAAACAAACCTCCACCCAGGGAGGTGTTAGTATAGAGAAGAAGAAACAAGAATCTCTCCTATGTACCCATGCTCCTCACTGCTTAGGAGTTATGCGCTCCATCACAGGTGTTGATTAATTGCTCAGACAAAAGACAGCACATCTGTTTAAGTATGCATCACTCCTCCATCACAACAACTGAAATCCAATGAGCAGTTGTTCACTGTCCCTCGTGATAATTTTGGTAGCAATTATTTAGTGTGCAGCGAACAGACACATGAATAAAAATCAGTAAAATAAAAAAAACATACTTCTTTAATGTGTAAAATGCTACTAAACGTGCAGAAACATGCAGTAGCCAAATGGGATTTTCACCATTTCCCCTGGAATACAGCCGAAAAATTGTTCAATCAAGAACCTCTTCTTTGGGCTCTATATCCAAACTCTATGGAAGAGCGGCGTGGAGTATGAAACAGCAAAGCCAGCAAAATGCTAGGCATTCAATTCTCATGCTTGAGAACCTACACATAAATTTGCACACATTGCGAAGAGATTCTACTCCTTCTCTGAACACCCCCTGCTTCACCCTTGTCAAAAGTATGATATATATATGAGACCCAGTTCAGACACAGTCTGTCATTTAGGATTTCTATATTGATGAGTTACAATGAGTCTGCCTTCTGTCTGTTTGGCCCATCATTGTAGAGTGTAGCCCCGTTACTAGGGCAGGACTCGCAGAGGGTGCTTTGCTAGTTTTATCCTATGCATTTCGGTAAACACATTTTCAGTGAGCAATGGTGAAGTGAGATAGTTGCTTAACACAATGAAATGCTATACACAACTGACTTCTTGGTATCTTTCAACGTCTGTTTACAATAGGAGACTAAGCGCCAGGTCAAGCCCCACAGGCCCAAGTTCAAGCCCCACAAGGGGCGTGTGCGCTCAGCGGGCCTCAGGGACATGCACAAAACCCTGGAAGAGACAGAGCGGGAACTGCTGGAGGCGGAGAGAAAAGCCAAGGAGCCCAAGCCTGTCGTCAAGGACTCCATTCTTGATCATATGCCGTCATCATGCCACTCAATACTCAAGGTATAGTTGGCAGTATTCAAATCACTGTGTTAGGTCTTATTGAGTAAGTATTGTCATTGCGATTGTAGCTGCATTGAATATCTCAATATTTAGTTCAGTTCAGTTCAGTTTGTTTTATTTTAGCACAGGACCTGCTTCGCCCAAAAGCTGTTCTTCAGCTGGTCCGTGTAGTTAAACCAAAAAAAATAGATAGATAGATTTAAAAAAAATACATTGCATTTCATTTATTAAAGGCATAATTTACCATTTGCAGAAGAAACAAACACCCAGCATTAGTGCTTTAAAATATGAGTTAGGGATAGAAACAACCACTGTAAAAATTTGGATCCATATAATCGATGTGAAGTATTGTTAAATACACGAAATATGAACAATAGTTACAATAAAAACGTTTCCAGACTAAACCATCTACAGTTACGGTTTAATGAGAAAAATAATGATATCTCCTTATATTTTAGGGTTTGTTGCAAAAATTTTATATGGTAGGATATGTTGTGATACAACAGACCTACACATATGCATCAAATGTAATGTCTTGAACAGTTTTTAAATCACTGCTCCCAAAGGTAAACATGACCTTTAAGTTTCCACACAAATCATACATCAATAAATGCGAGAGCATTAAACAGGAACAACAGAAATTAGATAATTGAAAATCATGCCAAAACAAAAGATATGCTAAATTGATAAGTAACCAAAAATACTTAAAGGGATCTACCCACCCCTGTTCATTCATAACAAAATACTGAATCCTTCTTTATATATCTGCATTTTTTTTTTCATCATCAGATATACATAATCAGCAAGAAATTATGTACTTTTTGGCCTTTTCCCCGGTATTTCCAAGCATGTGTCAACATAGTACTCTCAAAGTTCACTTATTCCAAAAAATACCTTTGAATTCTGGTACGTCATAACATGTCTAATTTGCCAGGCATATCTGGAGCACTGTGAAATGTTGTGTTAAAAATGGAAAGGATGAGAAAAAAATTGCTATTTATGAGAACATATATGTACTCACTTGGTAAAGTTGTTACTTATGCTTTTTGTTCATGTAATTCTGGTGACTTAACTATGTTTGTTAACCTGTTGAAGACTAGTCCCGAGTATACTCGGGCTCATGTCGTCGGGAAATATGTGTTATAGCAAAATCAGCTCGCCTTCAAGAGGTTAATGGGTGGTGCATATTACAAGTTGTAGGATTTGCAGACCACACAGTGTGTCTCTTCAGTGCCCATGATTTGATTTGTACAGGAGGATTGTTACAGAGTGTATGCAGAGAAAAAAAAAATGCCAAAACAAAAACAGTTATGTGTAACTCTGCCTGGTATAGATTTCGGTATGATTCCACTTTATAACATGCTATACTCGTCTCATTCTCAAGAAACAAGTGACAAGTGACAGCTTCATCACTTTATGTAGCGAACAGTATTGGCCAACTTGTGCCTCGATCAGATAACAAGGGACAGGGTGTGCTTGTTTTTATATTATTTGTTAGAGGATAACCAATAGTTATTATCTTACAGGTTCAAGCTGGCAGACCTCCCGGCAGCAAAGATGTGAGCTATGATGAAAGAGGGAATGTCATCTCGGTTATAAAACTCGACCCAGAGAAGCTGCCTGCGCACAGGTAAAATTTTCTATGTAGTAGTGCAAAGCTATCAAAATCTTCTAATAAAAGTGCTACTAAAAGCATCTTTCAGATGGTGCTAAAATTCTTGTAGCATAGGAATAGTGTTGTTTATTAGTTAAAGTCCAACAGTAGAAAGTAATTGTTTGAAAAGGTACAGAATATTATTAACTCATTTGTAGCTCAAATATGCAATCTAATAAAAATATGACATTAGTAAAGCATACGTATAATCAAAATTCTAAATGAAATGCTGTAATGCAATGTGGAGTACCATATTTTTTTTATTTTATCATCACAGCATTATTTGTTGAGTTACTTGTTGTAGAAGACAGCACCGGGTAATAGATGGAATTTTCTGAATATTCAGTACTGATGTACATATGTAGAACTGTGTTCTAAGCTCAAGTCCTATCCTCACAAATGTCTAGAAACATTCTACTGGAGTAAATTATTCGCCTAGCCAATTCCACTCTCTGATAATTAGATGCCTTTGTTTGCTTATGTTGCATTCGTCTTGCCCCAGGGTGCGGACGCAGTTTGCCATAGTGGACCCGGCTGTCGAGGCAGCCCACGCCCGCCTAGTGGCCATGAGGACCGGACGCTACATCTCACAGCAGAAGGCGGCGATGGCCAGGCAGCAGGCAGAGGTCAGGGCAATGACCAAGAGCCACCACGGGGCCCACACGGCTGATACCACCAACAAAAATGGTAGGGGGATTATTCTGACATGGTAGAGGTGGTAACCCTAAAGGGAATGTACAGTACTGGTTGAGGTGGGGATTCATGTTTTGAACATTCCTAAGTGAGAGAATGAGAAACCTCTTGTGAGATATGAATGAACATGTAATTTAAGAAGGATTCAACATTTATTTGATGAAATTTGGCTGAGATATCAGAAAAAAGTGATAATAATAAAAGGCGACAGGCCACGCCTTTTATTACGATCTCTTTATTTCACCTTGTTTTTGGATATCTCAGCCATTTCAAAACTGATTTTTGTCAAATAAACTTTTGACACCCCTAAGAATTGCATGCTCTTTGACATCTCATAGAGTGGTTTCTGCATATTTCACAAAACGTTAAAAGCTAAATCCTCACCTCAACGGGAACTGTACACACCCTTTAACCCCACGGCACAGTACTTGATCAAACTGGTCCTACGACTAGAGGGGCAAGCCAGGCCATACGACCAGTCGCACGACTCGACACTGCACACTATACAACCAGATTACACAGCTAGGCTTACAACCGTTCTGGCTTCAGTACAAAATTCCAAAGGGTGTAGAAGCGCACGCAGTGCACACTGCATGCACTTGCATTATAATGTATTTTGATTGACTGTTGAAAGCCCACAACCGGTTGTAAAAATTTGACATGTCAAATCTCTACGACTGGTACTAAGACCCAGTCGCACGACTGGAAATTGGCAAGGCTGGTGATGTCACACTTCCGGTCATAAGGTCGTATGACCAGTAAATCATGGCAAAGTCATGTAATGTGCGGTGGGGTTTACTATAAGAATGTCTTCGCATATCAATTGGGGATAAAAAATCAGCTGAAGCTGCCGTCTAGGTTAATGAAGAATTTTCATTTTCATTTCTTGGAACATTTTCAGTGGAAGGTGACTTGTAAATAGTGAGTGGGCCATAATCACCAGATGTGGGTTGTGGGTTTCTCCACAAGTTTGGATATCAGTTTCATTGTTTCATTGTCTTCCTGTTGTAATAGCATTTTGTTTACATTTGTTCTTATTCTGTTTTATTCAGCAAATCTGTATACAGTTCCTTTCAACCCTAAGTCATTAATATTGTTTTTTTTCTTTTTTGCAATGTGCATTCAGTTAGAGTTTGCTCTTCTTTCTCATCGTGTCTTTATTATTACCACACAGCTTAACTGTGGTGTATCTTCTTTTTGTCTTTAATAATACACTTGTATCTACATTGGAATAATAACTATGAGATATGAAGATTGAATATATTGATTACGTGTGGCTTATTAGGATGCACTAAAGTGTAATTTTTCTTTCGTTCACATTATCATTTGATCTGAACACAATTGTGGCAATTCCTGCTATAGGTAGTATGTGGCATGCGAAATGTAGCTATTTTTAGGAGACTAATGCCATTGGTGCCAGTACTGTACTTTCCATTCCTATTACAAATACAATTTTAGCCCACTTTGTCATGTATTGTTTGTGCATTTGTATATGTGTGTGTGTGTGTGCCAGGTCTGCGTACAGTGAAGCCTGCCACCAGTGTAAATACCCTGGCCAGCAGCCACCACACACAGGGTTCAAGGAGGTTACAGCAGTCCACTCTTCCCGGCGGCGTCTCCCCACTTCCACCCCCACTGGTGAGCACCGAGTTGAAAAACTCACCCTTATATCGTCGCCGGGGTGACAAGATCTTGTATCTGCAATTTTGGTGAAAATGATGTTTTTGGATTAATGGTCAAATAATGGGTTAAGTGATGTCCTGTCCAAATCCCAACTGTCTTACTCAAAAAATGAAGCCACCATAGCATGTCAAAGGAAAGGCTATCCCATTCGCCACAGTGCTCCGGCTGCCATGTTTTTTGGCTTTCCTGAACATTTGACATTTTGTAGATACGAGGTCTTGTCGTCCCAGCAACAATATGCTACCCTCTACTCATTCAAAAATCTATTTAATTTACATGTGCAAACAGGGATTTCACATCGAAGTGGGCAAAATAAGTTTTGTCTGCCTCGATTGAAACATAAAGTTGAAAGGTTGCAGTCTTCTTTGTATTTACTTCCAGTTGGTATTACAATGTATTTTCTGTCAATATTTCAGATTCTCTCTCCCAGGCATGCATGACAAAATGTATGTTATGTACACTGAATTCATATATTTGTACATGTCAAGATTTTCCCAATGATCTTGGACTGAAGACATGGGGATGTTTAGGGTTTATGTATATTTCAGATGATTTGCTTCCTCTTTACATTCTCTACATTGACATGATGAACTTTTGTCAATACTTTTCATTATCATCATCATGAACAGATAAATCAGAGTTTTATTCCCTGCTATGAACCATCAATCTTGTGGGCATGTGTTACTCTTGAAAGCAAGAGATTATTATGCAGAGGGGTAAAGATATTGGGTATGAGTTTTCTTCAATTTGTCTCCTATGTACAAATGAAATTTGTAAGATCGCAACTACTGATCTACATAATTTAGCAAAATAGCGTTACTCTTACATGCCATGTCTATGACTAGATACATAGTAATTTAGATGGGCATTGGTGTACAAATGGTACAAGGGAAATGAGGCCAGAGATAATTCTGCGAGTTTCCATGATTCCGCGGTCGGAAATGGTTCACATGACCATATGGGGAAACACACATACACATTGAGAGAAGTTCACACACCTGCACACATACACAAAAAAACAAAAACAAAAAACTATATATAAAAAAAGCTGTGCATTTCCTGCTCACAAGCAGTGGTGCTAAAGGGGAAAGAGAGGGAGCGGGATAAATCATAAACTGCTCTCAAAACGTGCTCTTCTTTCCTTTATCTGCACAGTTTATTTTTCAGTTAATTCCTATTTATCAATAAAAACAAGACCTCTTAAGGCAAGGTCATAGGTGATTGGCCAGTTAGAAGATTTACCATGTCCTAGAAACATAAAAAAATAAAAATGAATGATAAAACTAAAAGGATATTAAGAAAAAAAGATTAACATACCTCCACCATGCAGTGCCACTGCGGTGACACATTTCTGAGTTGTCAGTTTGTTTTGCTGGATTTTGTTGTTGTTGTTGTTGAGACTGACTGTAAGTACATTTATTATACAAGAAGCTCTGAAAGCAAATCCCTTAACAGGGGGGGGGGTGGAAATAGCAATTTACCTGTTTGATATTAGAGTAGATGTATTGCAAGTAAGAGCTCTGAAAATAAACAATATTTGCTCCTATCGGAAAAAGACCAAATTTAGTGAAGGACACAGAACAATAGCCTGAACCATGAAAATGACACGCTTCCTAGTAATAAGTCATTTTCATTACCTGTTTTTGTGTAGCATCAAATATCAATCACAAGTTTAGATTGCCACCTGTTAATACCCCCGACCCCCCCCCCCCCCCCCCCCCCCAAAGAAATAGGCCCCATTTCCCATTTTCTGAGTGGGTACTCTTCCAGTTAAATTCATTTTTATGAATAAAGTCATGAAATGAAAGGCATTTTTTTTTGGGGGGGGGGGAGGGGGTTCATATACTGTTTATGTCTCTAAACTTGAATGCTTTTCACTACTACAAGGGGACTTGATTCAAGACGCTCAGTGACTTTCTAACTGAAATGTGAGGAGATTTCACCAGTTTCTGGAGAGTTCCATTGCAGCTTACTCTAAGCACGTGATCAACACATTGATTTATATGTCTGCTGAACTTTGGCCCAGTGGTGATTGAACAGCTGAGACACAGCTGTGGCAGAATGCGATAATAGCACCGGCGCTATAAACAGGCGTTACATCACCATTCCCTTTTTTTTCCCCCAGTATGAAAAACATGAACTTCAGGCTTTACGTTTTTACACGGATTTCCACCGTTTGCAGCAGGCTGCATCCTGGAGTTGAAATATGCCTTTCAGCTCCGGTAGTACGGTACTTCCTCTCCTTGCCCAATCTAAGAAAATGTGTTATCAGATTTAGCTCGGGACATCCTCTTCAAGGAAAGATAAGATGGAAAGGAAAAAGTAATGAAAGGAAATCTTGCTACCTTGCATCGTGTGTAGTGTATGTTATGTATGTTTAGTAAAGTTGTATCATATAGCTGTTTGTCTGCAAAAATTGTACATGACCGGTAATGTAATATATAGGTAGTATGTTAGGCATGAAAGCAAACAACAACTCACAAACAGTAAATTTATCACAAAAAACAGAGAAGCATGGGATTCTTAAACCCCAGGTGGAGAAAGACGATAGGACTTATCCGTGAATGTCCTCTAAAATAAGATGTTAATAGATATTCACTGATCTTCCTTTATGGCAGCTGTAAAGAAATTGCATTTATTTTTCTGAATGCACAACTGGTGCAAGAGACTTAAAGACATAATTTACCATTTGCAGATGAAACAAAAACCCAGCTTTAGTGTTTCAAAATAGTTCTAAAATGTGAGTTAGGGATAGAAACGACCGATGTAAAATCTTTAATCAGTATAATCAACATTGAGTTTTGTTGAATATATACAAAATGTGAATAGTAGGTATGATACAATTGTTTCTAGATAAACCATCTACAGTTATTGTTTATGGAGAAAAATAGTGATATCTTCTTAAATTTTAGGCTTTATTGCAAAATGTTTATATGGTAGGATGTTTTGTGATACAACTGACCTACACATACGCATCAAATGTGATAACTCAAACATTTTTAAAATCACTGCTCCCAGTGGTAAACAATACCTTTAAGTGTAAATGGTAAGGATGTTGGATAGTAGGCGGGGCCACTTTTTGAACACTAACATGTTTTCTTCATTCCTGTTTGTAATATAAACACAGTGTACACCACACTCCACTCTCCATAACCAAATTTGGTCATGTAGCTGGTACAATCACCCAATAATGTGGAAGAGGTATTGAACATCACAGAATGTTGGCACGGTAACATTGGAATGATAATGAAACCGCGACAACAAATAAATCTTGAGATTGTCGGCGTGTGAGCCGGTACTGCCGACCGCGGCCGAGGTGTAAAATCTTTAACGGTTTCCTGCACCCTGGTTTCGTCCCATCGCCTGTTCTTCCTGTGCCATGAAGTTCAGTTTGCAGCCCAGTACTTCTTATCACAACCATACTAATTGAAGATCTCCACCCTTTGTAGCCAGGAGCAATACATGTTGTGCAAGAGATGGTCGTTAAATCAATGAGATGGTTGCATCATGTATCACAGGGCTATAGAGTACCGAGGTGTGATGTCATAGCCATTCATCGCTGTGGAAACTGAGTCTAAACAACCTCACATGGCCCAAGTGTTTGTGTAATCACCTGGTTCCAACTCAAGCTATAACAAAAGACTGTGATGTCATCACTTCTGTACTTTTTAAATGTTCGCCTTTGCTTCTGCCCCCCCCCCCCCCCCCCCACACACACACACATACAGGAAGATAGAGTGGCCATACATATA
The DNA here is from genome assembly GCF_040938485.1 of Diadema antillarum. NCBI lineage: Eukaryota > Metazoa > Echinodermata > Echinoidea > Diadematoida > Diadematidae > Diadema > Diadema antillarum. Next base: position 1,432,764 of record NW_027271018.1, on the reverse strand, counting down.
CTTTCCCATCTTGCTTCTAGTTTGTGAATGAAAAACTTAAGTTTCTCTCAAATTCCATAGACTTTTGAATGAGATCACCATTAATCATATCGGTCCAAACAAGGTGTTTCATATTCTTTGTTTTGTTTGGGTTTTTTTTGTTGTGTGTGTGTGTGTGTGTTTGTGTGTTTATGAATATATCTCATGCTTATACATGTGATCACGACCTAAAATGGAACATTGTGAGATTAAAGAACTTGCCTTTTAAAGAACATTCAGCTGTGCATGTTTCAAACCTCCACCCCATGCAAACTCTCACTTCCTCTGCAGTTAAGGAAACCATAAGAAAGAATGTTTTTCAAAGCCTTGCTTGTCTTCACAAGATTAAAAAAAAAAAAGAAATGGTTCATATGCCATCCGAGTCGAAAGGACACAAGATGCCATACAAGATTTGTATTAAGATTTTCAACAACAACAGCAACAACAAAAACAGTAACTCCCCAATTGATATGGTTTCTTCTTCATAACAATTCACTGGCATTTTCAACAATCAGCAATCCAGGGCAGAGTCTTCCAGCTTTGTACTACAGTACCAAGCACTTCACTCGATCTGTTATGTATCAAAACTTCTTATCCACCCACAGCTGCAAGATTTATCTTACCCGACAGTTGTGTAACCGACGATCGTATTGACAGAGGTTTAGTGTTCAAGTTATGTTATTCATGAACGTAAAGAAGGCCTAAAGCGTGAATGACTGTGCTCTGTTTACATCCGTGTTCTAAATCCTGCGTGATTATGGGGCAGGACACGCAGATGTTGTCCTTTAATGTGTCTTGCCGTGATCCCTTTGATGAATCAGCCATGTGCATCCTGGTTTGGTAGCAATGGGGTTTGACGGGTGAAGTTGCCAATCACAGTCACTTTTCAACGTGTGGCAAATCAGAGCCCAACGTACATCTGCTCAGAGCGGGAGGGAACTTGAATAGTTTGTGATGTTTGTCCCATCTGCCACCTCAAATGGATGGAAAAGGGAGGCGTGTGTTCCTAGAGGCAACAGTCACTGTTGCTAAGGCCCTGCAAGTCCCTCCAGATCACAAACCTGTTGATTGCTTTTTATAATGGAATACACAGGCGGAATTTGTTCGATCAGATCTTTAGTGCCATCCTGTTTTTGCAGTCAGACAAAGTGATTACATCCCCTGAATGTCCCATTAGTGATCCATGCATTAAGGCCTGTACTCAAGATAGCAACCTGCATTTAATGAACATTATTTATTATGGAATGAGGGAGTCTTTTGTAGAAGATGACCAGCCATCATAGAAGCTGACTGATTGTTCATACCTCCAAACAGTATCATGTATATCAGTGTGGCACAACTTTCCATGTGATACAATGTACTGTAAAACGAGGAATTTTCGCGTGCATTTTAATTTCGCGAATTTCGCGAGCGCCAAAATTCACGAAATTAAAATGCACACGAAAGCTTTTGTCTACACTACATACATTGAATGCCAGAAGCATTTCGCGAAAATTTCATGCCATGAAAAAGGCTGTCGGCTCCAATTCGCGAAAATTTCATGCCGCGAATATATCATGTTTTAGAGTATGTGCTCATTGTGTGATTAATGTCCAGGTTTCCAGATGTGTACATCAAATATGAAAAATTTAGTATTTCTGTGTGGAACTTACTGGGGAAACAACACAAATGAGGAAAGAGACTAATACGAAATCCAGGAAATATTTCATCAGTTGCCACCAAATCCATCCTTGGTGTGAGCTGATAACATTTGCAAATGCTGTTCTCCTAGTTAATGCCCTCTGCAGCTGAAATTGGGTTGAAATTTGGACTCTTGCACTAGCCAAGGACAGCCACTGCCATTCAGATGTACAGTAATGATGTTCTCATTCTATACTGTGAGTTGTATACAACAAGATTGTGTGTTGAATGTTTGGATATGTTTGAAGGCAAGCCACTACTAGTGCATCCCTGTTAAATGAAGTCTGAAGGGATGTGTTGGAGTCAGTGTACTTCAGATAGCCAGCTGGTCAGCTGATCATCTTTAGTGATATTTTTAATTTGTGCTGTTCAAGGACATCTCCCTGTTTACCCCCCCCCCCCCCCCCCCCACATGCTCTCCAAAGGACTACAACTATCAGCAGGCCTGAAAATATAGGATTCTGTGCAACTGTCTTCGAAGATCATTCCAGTCACTTCCACAGAGAGATACAATTTGAGCCATTTCTGGTAGTGTAGGAAACCTTCTCATATGGCACTATGTGCCCGCTTGATACTATTAATTTTGCTGACTATTGCTAGTCACCAGGGTCAAACCAAGAGGGTTCTGCATCATTGCCCTTTTTCCTTGTGTGGGTAGTTAGGTAGAGGAAATACTTACTGTCTACATATTCTATTGGTTCCAAGAGACAACTTGTCTATGTTTTCACATTCTTGTGTCCTTTTCAAAAGCAAGATGTCCTATCACCAACGCTTCTTCTCCATCCAAAGTGAATAAAATGGCAATTGAGCAGGGAGTTGCGCTTGATGTCGTTTGTTTTGGCATTGGCACACCAGAAAAATGGCAGCCAGTTAGAATGCTTAGTAAGGGGAATATTAGTTGGATACTCTGCAGATGCTGGTTGTATACCAGTGACTAGCTGGAGAACTGCTAGAGCCTAATTGCTGTGATGTGCAAGTAACCCTTTATGTCGAGAATACAAGATAGTTATCAATATTCTGGGGTGACTGTAGTTGGGGGGGGGGGGCAAATTTTCAGTAGCTTCAAGTGGCACCAAAGAAGTGGATGTTGCAGAAGTATTGCTCTTCTTATATGATCTTTTTCTGTGCATACCCCAACTTTTACATACACTAAGCAAATTAACCCTCACAAAAATGGACAGTCGGTCATTTGGATTTGCTGAATATTTGTTGTGGGCAGCAAAGGTACATTTGCAGGCTGAGGCAAATCTGAGGTGTCCAGGAATCTCTAAATCATTTTACGAGAAAAGATGTTAAACAGACCTTGTGGCCAGGCTACTTAGCAATGAAGAGAAGTTGGGTATGCAGGAGTTTTGATTGGAAACTGATGGGACACGGTTTGTTAACGCTTGTGGCCAGTGGCTGTGTTGGTCTCACTCTAGGGCTTGAACCAGGGACATCTAGCGCACAAAGCCAACAAACTGCTAACCTAACCAGTTTGACCTTGAGATTGTGTGTGTGTGCGTGTGTTTGTGTGTGTGTATGTGACTGGATGTTTCTTTGCTGAAAGTTTTTTCTTGATGGTAGCCTATCACCAGTGTAATGTTATCTGTGTACATGTATGTGGAGAGGGAAAGGCAGGTAGATAGGTAGATGGAAAGATAGATACAGTGTAGGTGTGTGTTTTCCTCATTTCAGTTTTTAATGGGTCCAGTGCAGACAAACCATGGGCAAAGTTGTGAAATCATCTGTTTTTCACTCTGCTCTCATCAGCATTCTCAGTGCAGTTAGTTTCTTGTGAGTGGGTGTCCTGCCAATGCAGTGAATATCTGTCAGGAAGCCAGCTGTGTTTTTCCCACGAAACATGATTAAATTATACAGACTTCAATATTCTGGCATTTGTCCTCGTCAATGTGCCCACTGCTGTGCTCTATAATGTATGTTTGTATTATTATTTAGACCAACTCCATTCTCGCGAGTTAATAATCACTGGACATCATCTTTGTCTTGCTAGCATAAGTTTGGTTAGATGCAAGTACTCTATACGTGAACACAGCTGGAAGCAACCAGAATAACAAACAAGCAAAAGAAAACAAAAGAAAAATGTAGTAGCCTTGGTTTTGTTTCACCAGATGCACTATGTTCATCTGAATTCTAGCTTTATGTCATAAAATAATCCTTGAAATGAGGTGTGAGTGGTTTAAAGATCAAAACTCTTTGGGGGCGAGTCAATTAGGATGTGGATGAAAAGCTGACTTTTTGTTTTGTTTCCATTCTTCTCTGTCAAAGCCACTTTGGCCACATGTCCTGTTACAGCATAAATGTACTTGTCCGTATTCTCAGTTATGTAACTCATCATCACCATCATTTTTCGTCTTTTCTCTCTTTAATCACCGCCCCAGATTGAGTCGATGGAGCTGTCACCGGGTGTGGTCGTCAAAGAGGGGAACCGCATCAAGCGAGGTCCCAAGCCCCAGGTCCGCTACCACGACTCCATCACCTCGGCCAAGCTCCGCTCCCTGAGGCCGGTCAACCAAGTGGACGTGCGGGAGGCCCAGCTGGCGGTCTCCGACATCATCAACACCAAGGGACCCCTGCTCCGCCCCTTACCCCTCAACGACCCCATCCCACCCATTGCGACCCGCCCCACCCCACCCGCCCAGAAGGCTGTAGAAACTGCATAGACGCTTGAATTCACAGGCACCGTGTTCTGTTTCTTCAATGAGCAGATGTGAGCACATTTGATGGAAAAAACCCTTTAGCATACGTGTGAACAATTGGTATGTTTGCAGCCAATGTGTGATACCAATTTCTTCATTCATTTTCGAATAAAAGGAAAGTTTGGGGTTTTGTTTTAGCTGGATAATGATGACATCTTTAATTATGTTGACATGGATTCTTTATTGAGACTTCCCTAAAGATATATTTGCATTCCACTTTTCCCTCTGGTTTCAAATTTTCATGTCACCATGCTAAGTTGTTTGGTCTTTTTTTTTTCTGGAATCTTCCTGTTAATTTTGCTCAGAGTTTGAGATATTGGGCTACTTTTAACATGCCTTTTGTTCTTTTTGATGTTGTTGTGTAAGGACAGAAAATTGTTAACTTTTTTATATGAGAGCACTAACAAGGGCACTGTAGAAGGAATCTTAAAGCTACTTCACCATTCAAACAGACTCAAGAAAAAGAAGCTGCCTGAAAAACTTAAAACAAAAGAACAAACAAATGACCAAGGTATGTTTTCATTTTTGTAGGGACATGAAGTAGGTAACAAGCTCATGTGAGCACCTGTAACCTTTGATCTTAACTACTAAGTGCTTTGGGGGGGGGGATGGGGAGGGGGTTTCTAACTGGTATCCCCACACCTGTACCATGAGTCGGTCGACAAAGTGCTATAGACATGCATGTGTATTCCATTTAACTGTAATATCATTATTGATGTATATAAAGCCTTATGTACTTTGATCAGGAATTGGTACTAATGTGTTTGTGTACATACCGATATATATATATATTATGATGTATATCATATTGATGTTGGCAATGCACCCATCCATCCGTGTGTATACTGTGTAAAACTGTGTACAGTGCATTCACAAGAAAGGGTTTATATAACCTGTGGGTCACAAGAGAAAGAAGAAAAAAAGTGTCAAGTAAACTGTGTACAGAATTGTCAATTGAAAGCCATTGTACCTGTGCCTCTTGAAGTGTTGGTGTAGTGATGAAATGAGGTCAGTTGATTAGTCACCTGATTGGTCAGCTGACTGGTCACCTGATTGTTTGCATGCATGAAGAGATTGAGAGTACCTTGCTTTGTTCAGGAGACAATTTCCTTTATAAAATATTTCACAATTTTGTTTTCTATGTAACGTCTTGGTTTTCACAGCATACATAACTAGTCAAGCTTACATCCTCATCAACAAAATAGATTTGATTTCATATGCCACCGTATGTGGGCGGAACAATTCTGTTAAGTACATGAACTTAGAAGGTAATTTTTTCGATGCTTTTTCTACCTGTGGTAAAGATGAGTTGTTCCTCCTTTTTCTCTCTCTCTCTCTTTCCCCCTCTCTCTCTTTCTCTTGCTGTCTCTCTGGCTCTCTTTCTGTTTCTCTATACATCCTTACTGATACTTCAGAAAATTAAGCTCCAAGTTACACAAGTTTTGCCTTCCTATGTGACCAACAACAACAAAATCGAAGAAGATGAGAAGATAGTTCTGACAATGATGAATGAGCATTTGTGTGCTTGTGAACAGGTGGAAGATGGTGAAAGAATGAAATTGATATCTTAATATTATAATCATATCTTTATATGAAAGCAGAGTTGCCTGGAATAGAGAAACATACCAACACATGAATCACAGAGCTCACAATCAAGCAAGAAACAAAAGCAAACAAACAAACCAATGTAATTTGAAAGAGGGAAAGCAAAAAGGGGGTTGAAGTAGAAAGAGAGGTAACATGTAACTTACTGAAGAAAAAGAGTGGAAGATCGAGAGAAAATGCACGAGAAGATGTGCAACTGAATTTCATATATTTCACCCTTAAATCTAAGACCGGTAGAATTAGAGTCAGATAACAAGTATTCGATTTCATCATTATCGCAACAACATAGTGTATTTATTTTGGAACATATCCCTTCGATAACAACAAAAACTCACAGCTTGGAAAGTTCTTTTTTTTTTTACAGAACATATTTGCATGCAAATCAAAATCTCAAAAATGTATATATGAATACATCATGCTACAAGCACAACCACGTTTAAAACTCGGTTTATACATCTGTTAATCATGGCTTATTCATTTCTGAGAGCAACGCTCTTTGCATTAATATATTTCAGCCTACAGTTTCACGCAGAGTGTTGTCGGGCGAACTGGTTTATCACGAATAGTCGACAAGAAGTACACGTCTGTAATTTTAAGAGACTACATCAAAAACCAGTGTGCACATGAACACTGTTGCGTGAAGTTGTCCCTATATCGCAAAATATATGTACTGTACCTCGTCGAATGCGAGGTCGAACGCGTACAGATTGTGTTCATTCGTTCTTCATCAACAAGCCAATCTACACAATATCATTTTGTAAGTTCGTAAACACCGCGCGGCATTTCACTTTCATAGAGTTCGATATGCATCTGTAGGATTTTATTCTTGTCTAAATAATGGACGATGGCGATAGTACTGTAAGCTTCATACCAGAATCTCATCTCATGAGATGTAACATATTATTGTCTACTGTAGGATGTGAATTGTCTGTTACAGGGCAATTGAATATACCATTGCCTCGTTTACTCGGGTTATAATGGATCGTCCGTGTGACAAATGGGTTGATTGCTTGGGATTGGTCACATTAATCTTCGTCGACCATAATAATCTGCTGCCCTTTACGATGTCACAAGAAGGGGTCGAGAAGAATCATGAATGTGGACTCCCTTGAGCAGGACAGAATAACAAATAGCACAGGAAATTACACGTCTTGCGATAGATAATGATGCAATTACGACCATTATATTATCTTTGTATGAATGAAAGAACGGGAGCGTTCAGCCCACAAGAATGTATGCATTTTCGAGTCGAAAGTTGTCTATGCAAGATGCCGAATTACTGGGAATAGTGGACATTCGCTTTGAATTCAATACATGTTGTGCAGACCTGTGTTTAAAAAGATATTGTATGCATCGTTGCTAGTCCATTTTTTTTTTCATTTTCATCATTTAGACTAAGTAGGCTACTTATCGTTCTTTATGCGTTAGCTTGGAATCAAAAACAAGTATCAAAGGCGACAAAGTCGTACTACAAGTGTTCTACACACGGCAGAAGTTTGGTTTGACTTCACCAGTCACACGATAGCCACAGACAAGGGAATTGGCTATTTCTTTTTTCTTTTTCTTTTTTAGTAATATTTAGATTATACACTATTCTTACCGAATGATGTTTCAATATGAAACCAATACATTTGATAGATACGTCATGCTCACATAAAGCAAACAAACAAGTGTAGAAATCACGCACAAACAAACAAAACAAAACAAACAAAACAAAGCAAACAAACAAACATACAATATTAAACATTAGAGGAAACCGGCAGTTCAAGAGCGCAGGCGTGGATAAATTCTTAACATGAGACGCAAATGACATAAAGATTGATGTGAAATTCAGGAGACACCCCAGCAATTGTTTGTTGATGTTTGTTACCGTTTCTGTTATTCGAGTACAAAGAAGAAGTGCGATCAAAACATATTGGGCTGCAATCGATTTTGGTGCCGGAGTACTTTTTCTCACGGTGCGGTGTTTATTGGACGCCCACGCCGAACTAGCAGACCCCCCTCAAAAAACCTAATTTCAGAAGTTCGAATCACGCGACAAGCCAATGGCATGAAAATCTGGACCTGGGTCTTTCCAATCAACCCAAAGTTCAGGGACCCATCCTCATGAGTCACTTTATCCAACATTGTTCTCATGGCCGTGGCCACTGCACATTCTATACAGCGCCGGTTTTACTGATAATTATCCCGGGCCAGACTTTGGTTTCCGATTTATCACCACCGTAGCATGATTTTGAGGCAATTTAAACGAGAAAGAAAGACGAAGAAACATAACAAAAACAAATACAAAGACATTCGTACAACAGTTTGATGACCCTGAATAATCTACTTGGACTCCTTCATTGGAATACTTCAGTAAACACCTCATGATTATGTAAGGGGGTTTAGATGTCTCCAGGAATGAATTAAGTTCTTTTCTCATCCTTTCATTGTATGTAAATAACATATTTTATTGTCAATAATATGCTCTCATTTTCTTTGAAATGTAGTTCTACTGATTTGTTCTTCGCATTTACCACCCAATCATACAAATCTGAAATGATACCCCCCCCCCCCAAAAAAAAAAAAAAAAACTCTTGAAAAAATGTTGAAAAAAGAGGTATCGATTAAATCTTCATATTCAAAACTTTCCGGCATTACACAACGATCACACTGAATGACCAAAGTAATTCATAACATACAAATACCCAAGGTGAAAGATATACACTGTAATACATGTATCAATAATTTGCCGGACTCCGTGTAAGTATTCGTCACGTGGTCATTACGTCATTGTATGTATCGCACGCAGAACTCTCTGGCTACTAAACAATATACTTGCAGTAATAATTTGAACATTGTAATAACTCGAACAATCACACCCAAACATTTAGGCGCAATATTACTTCAGACAGATAGGTCAGTGCATTCATGCAACCGAGACCAAAGAAAGGGTGCACAGTTGGCATTCCATGAATGCTGAGAAATGATGCGGATAATGTCCAATAGATTTAACGGTACTTGAGTAGTTGATAATGTAACTTTTATACACGATCAGCCGACATTTTCTTCACTTTTCACTGCGATCACCACATAAAACATTACTATATATTTTTTTTTCACTTCGCAATTCGCAAATGAAAACGTCATAAAGAAGACATGGAAAATGTGACTATAACAACAAATAACTATATTAATGCTTTTAATAAATTATGGTTTGATAATACACAGTACTTTACAGAAATAATGTACATGTACAAAGTTGTATAAAATATAATATAGAAGTTCACCTGCTTCATGATATATCGAGATTATCCACATGTACTCTCACATAGACCAGCCTGTACAAATACGCGTGAGAGAACGGAATATTAAGACGGCGCTACCATAGTTTCAGCATAGTACTTTAGCCATTTTGCTTTCACACAATCAAAAACTTTAACATGTTTATAGACAGAATGAAGAAAAGGTAAGGATATTAATGCGTTTTTCACGGTAGGGTGATGACGTCACAGTACAATCGCTCCTTCTCGCCCGACAGAGTCCAGTCCATCTTTAAAGGGCAGCGATGAGCAGGACTGATCATGAAATCAAACAGTGGGAGTGGACGTGCTCAATTTAGAGTGCGACACGACCTTATTACATGGTTATAGAAGAGCCCGATCTCCTCTCACGCCACCTTAAAACATTTGGTGACGTCACGGCTTTACAAGTAACTTCCAGCTAACAGGTGTGAGGAGCACGCGCAAAGCACAGACAGAAGAAAGAGAGAGAGACAGACAGACAGACGGGGATATTTTTTTCCCTCTCTCTCTCTCTCTCTCTCTCTCTCTCTTTTCCAACTAATCAAGGAAAGGGGCCTGGATGTAGGCCCTATATCCTGTTGCAATGCCGGTTGCGTCACTTCCGCCACGCGTGATTCTTGAAGGATTTTTTTTTTTTTACTTGTCGAAAAGAGTCAGTATTACAAGCGTCACGTGGTTTCGGCCTCCCTCCTATCATACCTCGCTCTCTTTAGACGTGGAGTGCGCCGAATGGTTGGAGCCTTTCCTGAAGGGCGGGTCCTTCAGCTTGAACGGCTTCGACGAGTCCATGTTATTCTTCACCGACACCGTCAGGCCGTATTGCAGCTCGCATTCATCGGTGAAAGTGTCGGCCTTTGTGACCGGTAACTGGAAGAAGGAGAATGAGGGCGAAGAGAAAAAGCAAGAAAAATAATATTAGGAAGAGTGATTTTGTTGTTGTTGTTGTTGTTGTTGTTGTTGTTGTTGTTGTTGTCGTCGTTGTTGTTGTTGTTGTTGTTGTTGTTTAATAAAATCAACCCTCTTTGAATAAGTTTGGAAGCGAGCTGCAGCTCTGATTGTCAACATAGTTGGAACATGAGAAGAATACGTGTACGAGTATATTCCTTGTAAAGGAGAGATTTGAAGATAACAACCTCCTCATTACAAGTCGCCGAAAAGGTAGCTCGATCCTTTCAATTTCCACGTTTCACAAAAGAGTGTGTGTTTTTTCTGACGCATGTCAACGCTGTATTCATTCTATGCATCAAAATAAGATAATGCATCAAAGTAAGATATCTAAAACAGAATTCTGATTAAGAATGTGTGCGGGGTCTGAGGTTGTAATATGAAGGAGAGAGACAAGTCCTTGAAAGCACTTCACATTTGGTAAGAATATCTTCTATCAACTATCATACGCGAACGAGTCACGAGTTATAAGACGAAAGTCGAAGCTTTGATCACTTTTATTGCATCACCTCTCCGCGCCGAGGGGAGCTATTGGTCGAGTCAAACAAGTCGTGTCTTACCCTCGTGTATCTCGCAGACGACAGATTCTGATTGGCGTCGGTCTCGTGCTCCAGCTCGCTCACTGGGTAGTTGCTCTGAATGTATTCGTCAACCGCCTCCTGGTACCGCCTCTGCGACGCTTCCCTTTCTTTCTTCCTACAGGCAAGGGGAGAGGACAATCATGTAGATTAGATCCCTAATTCTTTTCTTTCTATATCTATCTTCATAATTATATTGGGTAGACAGATAGATAGATAGATAGATAGATAGATAGATAGATAGATAGATGGATAGATAGATAGATAGATAAAAGAAGGGATACATATAGATAGGTAAGAAATAGGCAGATGGATGGATACATAGATATATAGATAGAGAGAGATGGATGGATAGATGGATAAGATAGAAGGATAGATAGATAGATAGACAGATGAATAGATAGAAAGATAGATAGATAGATAGATAGATAGAGGTGGATTGACAGATATATAGATTGCTAGATGGTTGACATGCGCATATACCAATACAGGTTTATATCTAGAAACAATTAAAAGATTATCACATGATAGATAATATTTTTTTGGCAGGAAGCGCCGATGAATATCCACCTTAACTACAAATCATCCACGTTGTTTCTATCATTGATCAGATGCAAAATGATTATAAACATTATTCTCCAAAGTGGAATTGATTTTAAGAGGCATATAATTTGACCTATCAAATTATTCATCCCAACCGAAAGAGTGAAAGGTAGGGACTTTAAAAGCATAATTTACCATTTGCAGTTGAAACAAAAATCCAGCATTAGTGCTTCAAAATAGTTCTAAAATGTGAGTTAGGGATAGAAACAACCACTGTAAAAATTTAAATCTGTATAATCTATGTAAGTGTCGTTAAATACACAAAATGTGAACTATAGTTATAATAAAAATGTTTCAAGACTAAACCGTGTACAGTTACGCTTTATTGAGAAAAACACTGCATCTCCTTATATTTTAGGCTTTATTGCGAAAATTTTATATGGTAGGATGTTTTGTGATACAACAGACCTACACATATGCATCAAATGTGATATCTTGAACAGTTTTGAAATCACTACTCCCAAAGGTAAACTGGACCTTTAAAGACAGCGCATAAAAAGACAATGTAAAACTTGGTCTTTTGCAGATGTATTTGTAGGTAATCAGCAATCAGCTATGTATACAAAGCAATACGGCGATATCCAAGTATACGTTGTTATCAACGACGTGACTATACGTGTACTCCACAGCTGAGTTTCACCATCCTATAAAAAGACCGACACATGTTTCCTTTATTCAACGAAAGAGGTATTTGCACCGTTGTGGGCACAGTGAGTAATTTTGATTGTCAACATTCCTCTCCCGAATGCAATCTACAGATAACATTGATGTAGAAAAACAAAAGAAGGAACAACTAGCTCTACAACAAAGTCAATGACCACAAAAAATATGGATTTGAACGATCCCTTTCGAATCAAACCTTCTTTACACCCAAGTGTTAAAACGAACAAAATAAGGCATGCATGGTAGAAATATAAACACAATCATAGCTTTACTTGGGGCTATTACGAAATGATGTATTAATAAAGGCAAAATCAATAAAAACATAAAGGCATGAATGAGCTTTGGTGACTTACTTCCGCAATATGTATATGACGGCCACTATAAGACTCAAAAGAACGACAATGCCAAATATCGTCCCTATAACGAACACTTCCCAATAATCGCCGAAAAGTTTGCCTAAAAAGGGGGAAAAAAGAATGCAAACAGAAAATACGAGAAAGAGAACATGAATGGGTGAATGAAGAGGAGATCATTATTCAGTCTTTTTTTTCAGTTGACATGGATGATTATTATCTTCGTTAGGCATAAAATTGATTAGAGAATGATGAAGATTGACATGATGAGGTTTTACATTTACAAGAGAGTCGCAAAATAAATATACACTGTTTGTTAATATAAGAGCATGGAAGGTGAAAACAACGAATTTTATTTTTCTTTTAATCATGGATTTAAACAAAGTGAAATGCTGATCATTAATTGTGACAATTTTCAAGAATTAAACTGTGATTTCTGGTCATGATATGTTGTATACAACGATCCCCATGTAGATATTTATCTTGACAGCGATCTTGTCAGTAACAAAAATTGTCGAGGGTTCATGGACCCTTTTTATTGATAATATAATCAGTGTCATAAAACACAAAATTCTAAAAGTTTTGACTAACTATGGGGCAAGACATGACTTACTCATATTTTCCACAAACAACACAAAACTTTAAGTGAGTTTCGAGTATTTTGCAAGTTAAAGGCGTATCTATCTATCTATCTATCTATCTATCTATCTATCTTTCTATCTACCTACATATCTATATGATATCTTTTTATCAGCTGGGAGATATAACAAAAGAATGTATAATCTTCCATTTGAAAATCTATTCATTTGTTTGTGGTTTCGTTGTCAATTTTTTTTTTTTTTTGCCCAAGCTGTTCCTTTGTTCACGTTTCCATAATATATTAGTTCCTCTCCATTTTCACGTTGTTGGTTTTGAGGTTAACATAAGTTTTGAGGAGAGTGTGTGTTTGAGGATCGAGGCGTATAGCGATGATGTCACGGTGTGAAAAGAAGCATGCATGGCTCAATCATTAAACTCGACATTGATGATTGCATCATCAATGTTGTGTGGATGAATTCTTACCTGTCGACGTGCCTATTAAAATCTTCAGTTCGCATCTCTCTCCTTCGTGTCCCTGTGGGCACCTACATGGAAAGGAAAAAGTCGGACATCACTTACCATGGAAACGGGCTTCAGTATAATCACTGAGATAATGGTATTAATATATTTTGAGCAAATTTTTTACACAAATGTTTACTTTTCAATGAATGTAGCTTAGATAGATGAAGGGCATTTTTATCTTTGCATCCCCGTGATTATAGGAAAAAGGAATAATGAACTTCATCACAGATCTCCGGTGTGCGACTTTTACAAATCCCAGTACGGTGCAATCTTTGAATGAAATTGAAATATGTGGTCAACACTGATATCCTCTGTAATCTTGTGTCTAAACGGTGCTACGTTGATTCAGCGCTTGCAGACTAATCCTTTATGATTTGTTACCCTATTCCACATCACCGAATTCTCTTGAAATTCAATTTATTTTGTTGGGTGAAACATGATCACTGTATATCAAACATGGTTATCACTAATCATGTTTCCTTTAAAAATGTATTATTTCAAATTGCATCATAGCAGTGCGCTAGAGTGAAGATATGCCACTCATTTTGAAAACTATTACTTTATCATATGCTTTTAAAAATATGCAGTAGAGAAAAGATGGAGGGAATAAGAGAGGAGAGATCGGCAAAAATGGAAAGAGATAGAGATATGCCTAGATAGAAGGAGAGAGAAAAATAATAATAGAGAAAGATAGGTTGATACAATGCGACAGAGATATCTATATCTGTATCTATATCTATATATAGATATTTGGTTTTTCATATATATATATATATATATATATATATATATATATATGTATAATTGTATAACTGTTTACTTAAATAATTATATATATATATAAATATATATATATATACATATATATATATATATATATATATATGTAAAGAGCGACAGAGAGAGGGAAAATAGGAAGAGAATGGAAGTATACGATCAATAAGCCACATAACGGCCCAGGTTGCTGACTTACAGGCACGACGGTTTCTGAATGCCGGACACCCATTGGCACGTGCCGCCATTCAGGCAGTAGTGAAGGTTGTGAGTCTCGGGGCACTCCTCCAAGTGGGAACTCGATGTCTTCGAGACGAACTGCGTCGTATTCGTGGTCATGGCGTCGTCTGCAACGAGAGGAATGCATGATGAAAGGAAAATGATGATAGAAATACAGGAACGATGCGCTACATACTGCACTTTCATTTCTATTATAGGATATAAGAGGATAAAAAAACAGAATGTTTTATATCAACATGTAATTGTATATACACCAGTATGTTTGTGTGTGTGGTTATATAGATAGATAGATAGATAGATAGATAGATAGATAGATAGATAGATAGATAGATGTGAGATACATAGGGAGATTAAGATATAACAATGTTCGCTGATGTAGTATATTCATAATAATACTTTGATATTATCATGCAGATGGGCGTCATGGAGCGTGTAGCTTTAGTGCAATGACATTTGTTTCGTTTTGTCCGGGTTAGCTTTCTATTCCATATCTTTTGTATTTCTTCTTTTTTTTGGGGGGGGGGGGGGGGGGAGGTGGTGTCTGTTAAGTGATAGGCGTCGGTAAATGTTTGATCAATGGCCTCCTCGCCATCAGGCGGCGTCATGTTTATCACATCTATATTCTTTTTATTGCCATCATTGTCTTTTATGGTATCATACACCTAAATGTCCGCGGAAGTTAAGGGTGTGTATACTGGCGACAGTTGCGCAGACTCAAACAAGTGAGTCAATAATTACGATCAGACGTGATTGTTTTTATTTCAGTATACATGTAAATTGTATAAACTATCATCAAGGTCGGTGTTGTAAGAATTCCAATCTCAATTCCATCGCAATCTTAATCATATGATTATATTATATCTATAGAGCTATTACAGGAAAACTTTGCATTCTTTTCACAAAGGCGATAATCCTACGACTTTGAGGAATTTATAGATCGGGGTCATCACCCACGTATACCCGTGAACAACGCCATTTCGGGACATTCCATCATAGTCCGCCATTCAAGAGGTGAATAGCACAAAGCCAGCATATTTGGCACTTGGTTCGCCGGGTATGGCGCCATGCCATATAGGGGCACAACACTCGTGATGAAAATCCACCAGATGGCTTAAGATTTAGATCATGTTTATATGCTATATCATGACATGGTGCTCACCTTTCTTTACTGTTCCCTCGCCCACTCAACGAACGGGCAAATAATAATCATGTTTGCTTGTCTATGACATGATCAACAAAGAAGACGAAACAGGCTTGGTGCTGCATTTTTTTCTTCTTCTCCTATAATTACCCAACCACCTACACACAAAATAGCATACATTCTTGTCTGAATGAATACTATTTGGTGTGTAATTGGCGTGAAGGTATTAGTGGGTACGCCATTCAACAAATAGCACCGACAGTTAATGAAATAGGTACAGATGTAATGTTCAATATCTATAGTCTACGGGCACATAAAGTCAATTTTAGCACAAGCAAGTTCTCATTGTTATAAAAAAAAAGCAACCCCCACCTTTCTCCACACCCCGGTCCATTGATTCCTTGTTGATTTTTTTTTCTTCAATCTTAATACGCAGACTGGAAGAACGGTTGTCTGTCCCGTTATATACAAGGCATCAGCTTGATCACGATTCTCCCCTCGACCTCTGCTGCCGCCCACCCCCCACCCCCTCCCTTCCAGACAGCCAGTCTGTGAAACCTTGTAGAAGCATTTTAGTATTAATAGTGCAAAAAAAAAAGACTTGTATTTCACGTAAAGATGCGCCTTCCTTGTGGTACCATGGCTTCTTATAAAGATGGCACCGGTCGTGGCCATAAAACCAATATGGCTTCACACCAAGTATTAACCAGTCAATATCTACTCTAGAAAGGAAGTAACCACAAAACAAACACGTCATGTGTACACATAAAAGAGGGGGAGCTTATCGTCTAGACTTCTTACATACGAGATAATCTCCAGAACGAGCTAATTACATAAGTTGTATATACGTCACCGGAATTGGAATTATGATTTCATGGTTGGACCGATGTTTGTTGATATCCTCTTAAATCAACCATCAGGAGGGTGACGTTACATACATTTTGCAAAAGCTTGTCGTACAACTATCCCGACCACAGGGTTTAGCGGATGGTGGGAAAATGGACAACAAACCAATCAAATGGAACGAGGTATTTGCGGTTTGATCATCTGGTAACACAGGTCATTATGGGTGTTGTTTTTTTTCTTATAATCCGTTTGGTTCTTATAAGCGGAAGTGTCATATTAGAAGTAGGAACACATTTGTTTATACAAAGCCAAAGGATTATAGACATGACAAGGATATAACGGAATACGCTTGGGGAAAGAATTTCTTTGTTACAAGAGGGTGTCTTTGAAATTAGGACCAAACATGGAAACAGAAAACGCTAGGTGGTAGCAGGGACAATTTTCTGCAGATTTCAACATATTTCGAAATCATAGCAGCGTTATTGCTTTTACGCTTTGTCCATTTATATTAGCCTTCTTCTATTAAGTATACTTGATGACGAAGAATAGAAGGAGAACATTTGCGATGAACTATCATCTTATCATCAACAACAATACGATATTCTTCCTGCATCCTATAGCAGACACGGAGCAAAAGATCATGAACATGCAGTGCTATGAACATGTGCCTTTGAAAACTTAAAACTATCGAACTGGCAGTATCGATTTGACATTCTGAACATATCAATGGTTAGGTACCGTTATAGACAGCATCCGGCCGTGTCAACCGGTAATAGCTTAATGTCATGCTGCCATGGCAACCCAGCGAAACATGGCGTTCACGCGCCTGCGTTCAAACGCTGAAATTTTATGAATGGAATTCCACGGGATAGGCTGACGTTCGAGCATTATCAATCACTTAAGGTAGGAAATGAAATATCATTTCCGGCAAGGCCTATTGCTTCCGCTGTTATGCTTTTAGAACCAGTATAGTCTCTAATAGTAGCCCCACCCATCGCTCACGTTAACTCTTACAGCTACATGATATTGCTCACTCGCCCTTTTCTGAGTAAACTGCATGATTAGTGTTCAGACTAATATTCATTATTAGGCACTTAGGCTGGCATCTGATAGAGAATAGATTGGAAGTGAAAAAACTCAAAGCGTTGTCCCTATAACGTTCTCACCTTGAGATTCGATTACATGAGTGAGACATAAATAGCTCTTCCTGTCGCTATTACGCTAATTAAAGAACTTTTTCAGATTGAAATTGAGAGGCAAATGATTAAATCCCGGCTGTACCGATGCTGTATAGAACGATCGGGTGAATTTAGGTTTCATTCTCGATAATAATAGCGAGGATCTCCGTCGAAATGTATAAGTCGTAGTTAAAGACAATACGTTGCAAAGAGAAGAAAGCACGAAAGAGAAAGACGGAAGAGAGAGAAGAAAAAAAGAAAGAAAGCCTCCAGATTTTAGTGAAAAGTGATAATAGCACGATATAACACCCGCCTCGCGTTTCCGCATTTAGCCCCTGTTTGATCAAGCCATGCAGGGTTGGATAAAGGACGTATAGGTATCTAGCACAATCAAACAATGTGAATGGAATCTTCAGACATTAGTGAACAAACTCTTTTCTCATTCTTTACCAGTGACTCATCACTTCTATTCAGGCAGAAATTCCAGGCCCATTCTAATAAAAGAAATTTTCGAAATACGCACGATTGATTCCGGGCGGTATCTAATGACAGGTTCATTCACACACCACGTAGTGACATCCGCATGCTCTGCATGTATACACACACAAACACACACTCTCTCACGCTAACAGGAAGTAGAAAGATATCAGAATGTGTGAATACCAGCATGATAATAATATGACTGAAACTCAATACTATCATCTATGCAAATCTGTTTCTTTGTTTCGTTTTGACTCATTCAGTATTCCCCCTAACTTTAATAGAACAGCAAAGAGACAGATCATTGCAATTAAGTCACTTTAATCCTGCCAGTGCCGTCATCTGAAAGGGCTTAATATGAATGGTAGTGAAGGAGTTCGTAACCAAAGAAAACACATATCTATTTAGGACATTTTAATTTCCTCCATGCTTGTGACGAATATTACAAAATTGAACATACAAGTCAAATATCTGGAGAAGACAAAGGAAAGATAAAAATCTGCCAGCTCAAACTTAGAATATCAGAGCTACTCTTCATTCTGATGACATACAGTTATTTGGAAAAAAAAAGGGGGGACAGGCTGCTAAAAGAGGAGTGGTATCGAGGGCTGATTCAAAGGCTTTTGTGTTACCATAAATATTTTGCATTATTCCTTTTGCTCAAATTCATACAAAACTGAAAACACGTTTGGGCAAGTTCCTCCGGAAACGAATACATCTCATACAAATCGTTGTTTGACTTTCAGATGACGTAGCAGACCTACTTCTGTAGACCGACTGACGACCGGACGTGTAATTGCCACAATAGTAGCTTTGATGCATGGCTGCAATTCAATGGTTAATGGAATGCAGTACAGACGAGTCCAGTGTTTCGGTGTCCAGAGCTATATAGAGTCATTGCTTTGACCGTCTCGCTTCGAAGGTTTACCTTCCTCTCTCTTCGTCTCTCCTTCTCTCTTTCTCTGCCTTTCTTTCTTTAGCTTATCGATTAGCGTGGTTCTCTTCCAACAGGACACCAATGGAACAATGAAAATACATTTTGAGGTAACTCGCCTTAGCATATATACCACCAGTTCGCTGTCCAATAGCAAGCATATCGATTTCGTGCTGCACCGAGTATTAAAAACGCCGTGTTACCATGCGTTGCCGTCTCATTCGGGTTCATTTTATACAGAACAGCGTGCAAAGAAAATTTAACACTTTTCTTTTTTGAAAAGATATAGATTAAAAGCTGTTTTCTATCTTTTTTTCAAAAATCTTTTCTTTTTGTTTGTATCGCAACATGATTGATGTTAAGTAATTGTTTTTTTTTTTCATTTTGTAGATCAGCAGTAGATCTTATCTTGTACAGAGGGCTTACAAATTTCATTTGTACAGAGGGCAGACAAATTGAAGAAAACTCATCACCTCATATCTTCACCCCTTTGGCTTGATAATCTCTTGCTTTTCAAGATTGATGTTATTAATAATACGAAATTTGATTGATAATGTTCTAACGAAAGGGCGATAAGAACGAACTGATCGTTGCCTCTCTCAATTCCCTAGATACTTGGCATGCTTGCATAGCGTCACGAATTATATTGTAAACAGTCCTGTAGCTTTTTCCCGGCGTTGTCTTTGCTGCACACGGTCACTCCCATATTGGGATCAATGTCAGGGATTTGACCTTCAGACCTCAAAAATAACTCGCTCTTATTGAGTGCTCTCAAAGTTCCTGTTTACTGTTTAGAAAGCAAACATGACCCTCTATATGCTGGTCTCATGCTTTGGCCCTGTATTTAGGTAATATTGCTCTCTACTCCACTTTCGATATTAACGGCGTTACAATCAGAGTAACGTTTTTATATCTTCTTCATCTTTTTTCTTAAAACAAAATTAGAAGAGTTCAGACAGTTCATCAGTCCCGAATTTGCTCGGGACTGATAATTGTTTTGCAATCAAGATAAATATAAGATACGCACAACAGCCAATTCTTTGCTTTGCTTTGATATCATCTGCAAATTTCCGAGTTCTAGGAAAGTTCGGTTAATTAAATTCATATCTTTTAATGAGCACTGCTCATTATGGGGTTACTGCTCATTGCGGGGTCAGACTTTATTTAACCCTTACCTTTGATTTGACTATAGTTCGTTGCCTGTGAATAACCTTGCATAATATCCCGTGTAAGCATGTTATTTATATATATATATATGTATTTTTTTTAATTGATGATATTAATTGATATAACTAAATGTGTAGAATTACTGTGTAAATGAACAGAAAAAGAAACATTCACGAGCTTTCTTTGAACGTCGTTTAAATGCACACTGCGGTTATACTCCCACAATTACAAAAGTGTTACATTGCCTATAATCAGCATCAGAGAAACATGTACCTGTTGAATTGGACAAGACTTCTGTACACAAGAGTGTGTATTGATGGCCCGGAGCTGATCAAATATGCCCCGAAGCGACCTTTATACTCCCCACTTCATGATGAATACCCTATACGGGCTTCGACATTGTGTCATTATTGTGACATCAATGTACACAACTACAATACTTTTAACAATTCGTGGTTTTGGGTACGATCACCATCACAAGCGTATTTGAAGTTATCTTACCATGTCAGAAAGTTCAGGGCGGAAAGGCGTTGTCTGTGCGCCAAACTCTGAGAACCGAAATTAGCTTTAAAAGTCGATCGCTTATAAGTTGTTTTATACCACAAGGAACATGATAATGATGACTAAATAAACCTTTAAGCTGACATTCTGTCGTAATGTAATGTCGGCCTACCTGATTATTCGTAGTGCATATACCGTGGTAGAAAAAGAGCGTAAAGAAGTACAGCCACTGGCAAGTATAATATCCGTGTTCAGATTCAGACCGCGTCTGACACAAGTGAGCAACTTCTCCTTTTACAGTCCGCTTGTATACAGCCCACAATTGGGGGGAAAATGCTTATTCAGATGATAAATCAGTGAATGATATAACAAAGCATTCTCATGCATGGGTAAGCTTAATTCATTTCGCCTGATCCCCCGCGTTCTGTTTGCGCATACTTTGCCGGAACGTGTTTGGACTTTAGACTGTAACTCGTTAGGCGTGTAAGAGAACATTTTTAAAAAAAAAGTCAATTGAACGCATGCTGTTTTATTGCTACAGCAGCTTTCTGCTAAAAATTATAAATCGATATGAAATTTTTTCCATTCTGCAATACCGCTTACTGTTTAATCTCTTGAGTGCATGTTCTTTTGTGGTTCTAACAAAAATATATTTCTTTCATTGCCTTTTTCTTCTTTTTCTTTGTACGAAATATTAACAAACCATGCATGTATTGCGTGGGATAGGTAACGCGTATGATTGAATTGGCTACATGCACAGATAGGACTGGGTCCCAGGACTGAAGGGATGTCGTCACTTATGAGCTGTCAGAGAGAATTGGGGAATGCTGATAGACTTTAAGGAACCAACATTCTTCCAGATATTACCCTGACGCTGACTTCAAATCCGATTTTCGTCGTGCAGATCGAGGAATTAAACGCAACTCCACAGCGACTAAAACCCCATAAAAATCGTCTCCTTTTCACTGAAAAACCTTAATCTCTTTCCCTCGTGATAGCAATACATGAAGGCACAAACACGTTAACTTTTACATAATACCATGTTTAAAAAGTAGAAAAACAAATAGGTTAGCCATTCTAATGCACTCCTTTTAACCCCATGCGTGTCACATTCTCGCATGCTACAATGATACGTAAAAATGCATATTACAAAAGTTAAGTCAACTGTATGAATTGAAAAATAGAGATACCTCCTCTGTAGCCCATGTCTCTTACTCAAAGGATGCAATATACGCACCTACAGTCTTTCTTGCTTCAACAGTGCGATGGTAGGACCTACAATAGTTTAACTTTGGCTCTTGACATTCAAAGAAATAATACCAGCATTACACTTAAAAAGTCCGCACCCTGACTTCTATGCGGTTCTCCAGCAGTTGAAGAGCTGTTTGGTTTCCTATGTACAGATGATATTGGTTGCGTGTTCTTCACTTTTCAGAGTGCTAACCCCACGAGTGGAATTCGGTAAACCGCACGTTCACGAACTCGGGGCGACGTGTTTCCCCGGCAAAATACCGGAAGCTTGCGGTATTGTGCAATAGTTCACGCTTGCGACGATAACGCCGGCTAAACTGAATGATGAATGCTTATATTGATTATTGACCAAGCATTGTCCATTCACCATGTCTCCGTTTATATTCCTGACATGTTTTAAGTTACTTCGAAAGAATGTATTCTAGTAGACTATGTCTATCAAACTACTGGTAGTTTTCCGTTCAATCGTAATGTTGTGGCAGTATTGCGCCAGACGATATAGCTTCAAAATCTATTAATATTCGCTAAGGGGAATTTATTTCCTGACTAGATAAGTACCCTTCCGTCACGCCAACGTACGCGAAGGCATGTGTGTGTCTTTATGTGTCTGTGTATGTATGTGCGTGTGTGTGCGGTGGTTGGACGTGGGTGAATTAAAAAATGTGTGCATGATAGTGTATACACGTGTGTAAAAAGCATTATGCAAGCAGACGACTTGAAATATGGTCAAGTAATGAAATTGAAATATAGTAGTATATTAAACAAAGTCTGTTCAGTTCACTAAGTATGAAATTTTGTGGGATATGATAGAGGCGCATATTTGAGGTGTATCCGCTCGCCAGTAATTTAATGCCATTAAATTCAAAGCCTTACCTGCTGGATTTGTGCCATAAATTGAAGTCACAGCCGCGTCGTTTGTTTCCACGTCAGCCATAGCGAGAAATTTCTAAATGTTTTTGAGATCTCCGATAGTCAGCTAAGACTGCACCGTTGCGAACCAGACAAAGTTATCGATCTGTGTTCGTTGGAGTTCGCTCACTGGAAGCCGATTCGTATAACTCTAGAATGACCGTGGCGTGAGCTGCTTTAAGCAGGCGTATCAGCACAGCGGCAGACGATCAAGTCAACTTCGGCGTTTTTAGGTTCGTCGGTGTGGATAGTGGCGGGCAGACGCTGAGCGACACACGTGCGCGCAAGCGGAGTCGTCAGTTCTCAATGAACATGGAGAGAGTAGATATGCGAGTTTTTATTTATAGGTGAGCTTCGCTCTCGGGGCTGCGCTGTGTGTCGTTTTGTGGGGGGAAAAAAACCTCATCGCGTGGTACACGCGCAAGAGAGCTATAACGGCTTTAGGTTATTGTGGAGTAACCATAAAAACAAGATTACTATTTCCTTCCTTTCTGTTTTTTTTTCATATCGCCACTCCACCTACACATCTAAAACAACAAAAATGATTATCATTTGTATTCCATGTGTTGTTTGTCGTTTTATTTTGCTGTTGTTACGGCTGTTTCTTCATCAGGACCTATCTTTGTTCATGGGTATACCTTTATCCAGCGGAAGCGAAATCTATACAGGAAATATAGGGCACAGGGAGCGTAGTTAGGCCGGAACGTACCCTAGGGTTAGTGACGCTTTTGACATCACAGTCCCACTAAGTTACTAGTACCCGGACATACACGACTACCGTCCCTCCCACCTTTGAAGTGATAACGCTGAAATTAGGTGTGATCTGACGTCCAAAATTTCTTTAGAATCTTCTGGCCTCAATCAGAAAGAAGAAAAATAAAAACATGATTTTTTTTTTACCACTACCGGCACTTTATTAAACCAACGGGGGAGGATATTAACATTATACATTCAATATGTAGGCCTACTCTATGGTACATTTCTTTTCTTGCCTGTTTAGGACAGTAATTTTCGCACTTTATATTCGTTACAATGTAATTAATGATGTATTGTATTCATCAATTATTGACCGGGGATCCAAGACTTCATTGTCTCTATTCGCTCCAAAAAAAAATTGGACCCTCAGTTCACAAAAAGCATCAAGGATGCCTTGAACAGGAATTTACACACGACACGTTGAAGATTGCAACTATGATTTTTCAATTGACACAAACTTCGCATGATACGATTCATGATTGTGATTTAACGTTTGAATGAGAGTTAAATCTTCAGAATACCCAAAAGTGTCATAACAATCAGGTAGATTTTGAGATAAAGATGTTAGCATCTGATTTTTTAATGCCCCGAGGGTTGATGTGACGATGATGGTTAGTAAACTGTAGGTCGCACTTTTCCTTCAGTAAGATCATACAAATGTCTCCAATCCAATTACATTTGGGACTTTTAAAAAAGAAATCATCAGCTTATTTTCTAATTTGCGAGTGTCTTTGCTCATCAACTTTGTTGTTGCTCTTTGAAATGATATATATAGGCTTATAGTATACATACGTGTTTAATGTGGGATCGGGAGGTTCTTTATGGTAATAACCCTTTGGGTGAATTCGAATGATACATCAAAAGTGGCTCACTTTTCAAAAAAAAAATACAAAGTTGACTGTTTCGCCCATTTCACACGGACTCTTATGGTTTTTTCTTCTATCCGTATATACGTACCTCTACTGAACACGTATGTAATTAATTCTGTGACATTTTCTGACAGCCATGAAGAGACCCGAACCCTCAATATTCCGATCTGAAGCATTATTATGCATGTACGTGTATATGATTGACTTGTGTCATCTAAAAAGTCGATCTTAAAAGTTAGTTAAGTTCCACTGAAATTGTGGCATGCCAGTGGTTTCCCTGTATATTAGTTTAATTTGCAATTTTCAGAATCCACTTCACATTGTTATAAAAAATTATAGACCAATTCCTTTTTTGCTTATAAGTTTATATTTAGTGTGCTGGTACTCATATAATTTCTTTGTTTATTTGATGGAAGTGGAAATAAATTTGAATCTTGTATCTTGAATCTCATTTTGTACACACGAAAAAGTTTCCAAAATGTCAATTTTCGTCAGGTAGGTAGAATACCATTTAAGACGTATACAGCATATACCATAATTTTAAGTTGATCTTAACTATATAAGGATCGACTTAAATTCTTTGTGAAACACACCCACATTATATCTGTTTTTGTGCAAATGGGTTCGCCGCGGAAATTCATCATGTTCTTGATGGACTTGTCTTAAAACCATCGTGATAATTCCTCTCTTTTTCACCTTTCACCCACTCCCAAAGAAGTCATATATTTGTATTTGAGGTATCCAAAAACAAATCAACCCTAATAAAAGGTGGGACCCATCTTCTATTAGGAGATCGCTTTGTTCTACTTTATTTTTTTGATATCTCTGCCATTTCAAGACCAATTTTCATCAAACAAACTTTGAATTCAATTTCTCTTGGAATTGTATGCTCCTTAACATTTCGTAATTGGTTTCTAAGCATCTGGCAAAAAGTTAAAAGCTAAATTCTCAGCTCAACCAACACTATACCATCCCTTTAATTCTGCTTCGGTCCTTTAATTGCCACCCCAACGATGAAAGTCTGCATGGTGACGTCGCCGAACACTGCTCTTTTGGCTTTGATATTTTCTTAAGTCTGCGAGACTGTAAGCTTTTTAATCATACAAATAATCATAATATACCCTTCTTTACGTCCAGCCCCTATACACCCCTATACACCCCTATACATCACAAAAGATACAAAACTTCCACGACCATCACAGACAGTCTTGATAACGTCACCTTCGAAGTTCAAGCGTGATGAAGCTTCGGGAATTAAACTCAATAGGCAGCGTAGAGAGCACAGTAAAATGTGTCATATAAACCGAAATACTTGAAATTTCAAATTGCCCTTAAAAATTTTGGTAGGTGTACCTACAGAACCAAATTTCGATGTTTTAATTAAACATCAGATTGTTCATATTTCAACGGAATAGCCATCTTTTCGGGTTTCCTCGTCTTTCTATCTTTCTGTCTAATATTTGATTCATTGATCAATCATAATGAAAAGAGACGTATATATTTGTTTATCTCTTCCTTAATTATCACCACCCCCCCCCCAAAAAAAAAAGGGGAAGGGTTTGTTAAAAGTAAGCGTCTGCATTCATGTTGCAATTTATGATCAATCGAATATGTAAGTCATATCAAAATAGGTTTTTGTGTTCATATATGTATATCATTTTATATGTATAACGTGGTCAAGCTAGACACATGCACAATACCTGCCTTGCGGTGAAAGTGGTGCACAATAGTATATAAACAACAAGAACTGACGAAAAGTACATTGTACACGCCTATCAATATTTCCATCACAACATGTTCTGTTGACCACTCAGATAATCGACCGCCATAACCACTACCTGTGATACCCGTACGAAGATTAACTTTTATTGATTAAACCAGTAAGGCCTTATACGATATGTGACGGCGGACCCAGCTTACTATCTGGGACATAAAATGGTTTATAGGCCAATCAAACGGATGGGGTGAAGATGTAAAGGTACATCACGGCAATGATGACGTAATAACCCTGCGACTAATCCAATCTTATCATGTTTAATGGAGATGATTCCGGGCATAGAAAGAGAGTGAGAGGGGTTGACGTTTGACCCGGAAGTACATGGTTTGGAGGTGTGAACTATATCATACACCCTTGTGTCTCGATTGTATCATCCCTGTAATGCTTTCGCTGCATCGTGCAAGATTAGTGTACTTTGTTTTCTAGTTTATTTGTCTGTCTGTCTGTTTATTTATTTGTTAATGTCGTATCCATGGCCAGGGTGACATTCTTGCGACTTGTCGGTCATCAATAATTCCTTAACCATGAGTCACTCACAGTATAACCCAGGCTCTGCGTACGTAACAGTGATAGAGCGTAATAGTTCGTGTATCTACTTAAGATGTAGGCACATCTACCGGCTTGGAGATATAGTCTTGCATAATGAATTGTCTTCAAGGCATCTCAATCGCCGTTAAAACTATTACGACGAAAAGAAACGACTTTCGAACACGATTTCAAAATGAACAAGACTTCAGTGGAAAAACAAGCAGCTAACAACACCCAAATGAATAATTTTGAAAACTATTCCATTGTGTGATTAAGGCTTGTATAACGGCTGTCATCCGCGCCTTTTCGCCATTGTAACCAAATATCGTGCAGCTAGCCTCTTCTGGTCACCTGAAAAATGTGATAAAAGTCCAACCGTCCGCTTTATCTGTAACCTGACTTCTGGTGTGAGGTATGCACGCTGATTTTTCGCCGGAAGCTCATCCTATCGATATTATGTGTTTGAGAAGTTATCTGCTTATCTAGAAGCGACTACCAACGCCTGACACGGGGTCTTTGTAAGGAGATATAAATGTCTGCTCTTCCAATCTACCAGCAGTTGCTTTGTCAAGTTGAGGCCAGCTACAATTACCTGTACCTGTGTTAAAGAGACGCTTGTTCCACTACTCCACGCACTGCGAGTTATCGCATGCGAGCGAATGTGAGCAACTCGGGCACGTTGGGTGTCAATGTGTATTGGGTATATTATCAGCACCATTTTAATTGAGTGCTATACGCTGAGTATCAGTACCATTTGATTGGGCATTGCAGACTTCCATCCTATGTAACTAGCACATGTACACAGTTTGTTGCCAATAAAGTAAT
Organism: Diadema antillarum; assembly: GCF_040938485.1. Classification (NCBI taxonomy): domain Eukaryota; kingdom Metazoa; phylum Echinodermata; class Echinoidea; order Diadematoida; family Diadematidae; genus Diadema; species Diadema antillarum. The sequence continues at coordinate 1,405,059 of NW_027271018.1, read as the reverse complement.
TCTGCAAACTTTTTTTTCAAACTTTGTTTTGTATACTTACTCAGAGCATCCTGATTAGAAGTTGTAGAGGGATAAGTTGGGACAGTTGTAGTTCTCTCCTCCCGGTTGACTGCGTCTCTTACTGATCTTAAAGCCTTTCTCGAATATTTGATTCCATCGTACACCATCTCGTACTTGCGCCTGCTTTTCCCGCTCCGGACCAAGAAAACTATGTACTTCATCCTCTTCTTTGCTCCGGCGAGACACACCGATGGAGCTGTCTCCATGGTAACCGTATCGCTTTGTTGAGACGGCGGCGGCGTCGTCTGCTGTTGTTGCCGCGGGCGCGTTGTGACGCTAGGTCGCACGATCTTGATTTTCTTTTTCAACAGTGACTGGTCCCCTTTCAGAACCTCAACGACTCGGAACGAGTAGGCTTGTCCGTCCACCTGCTGAATCTTTCCCGACACCACCGTCGGAGATCCGCTAGTCCTCTCGGCAATCCCCAAGGAAGGGTCCGGCACACAGTTTGCTAACGTAGATGTCGATGTAGTGCAAGATACGAGCAAGACAAAGAAGATGATTCCAGGAGACACTGTCCTCCGGGAGAGACTTCCTCGAAAGCATCCTCCGGTTGCCATGTTGGTTATTTCTAAGTCTGCTGACTTTCGAGAGAGAGACATCTCTCGATCAATAAGGAGCTACAAATGTTCCCGGTTCCCTTTATCTCAAATTTTTATTCTAAAAAAATTGGTACAGCGCATACGAATTCCTGGATTGGTGAGTAATCGATGCTCTGTCGCAATACAATGACTAATTCCTCTAGTCTCCAATTTCTACTGTTATCTGATACAAAAATGATTGATATGATCTCAATCCAGAGCTCGCTGGAAGGCTTGCTGTTGAAATGGTCTTTCTTGAGTAACTTTAAAGGCACAATTCCCGACTAAAGAAAATATTCGCTTCCAAATAGTGCTGACGACAAAAATTAGTTGAACTTCGTCGTGGTAGAGAAAGACGGGTGAGTTTTACGGTGGCTGTCGGTGTTTTCACAGGCGAATACCGACAGATACCACTTCATTAATCCAAGAGAGGCGTTTGTATTGCACTAGCCCAGATGAGATCATAGAGAAGAGAAATATCACGTTCTAATCCCTATCTCACTTTCCTTTGCAGCATGGCAGGTGGCATGAGGTTGGCTGAGAAAAGTCATATGACTGAAAGTGAGCGGTGACAATAAAGATAATGTCCAATTGTTGAGAGGTTAATGCGATAACGTTTGTTGAGTTCCCTCTGGGCACTGGGGAAGTCAGTCGGTGCTAGCTATCTAGGCAACTTTACACGGGATACAGTCGTGAGCAATCAAAGCGGGACCAGTCGCTCGGTTCAATCTCGGCGTATTGATTTTGGGCAAATGACTATCGCGTGCGTCGGTATGCACGCTTTTCTATCATGCGGCCTACCACTCTGCCCACAACGCGCCCTCCGTTGTTCCCAAACGATTACCAAAAGAGAGAGAGGGAGAGAATACGCGAGAGAGGATCAAGGTTGCTACCACGTCCACGTCGATTTGTTGTACTTCCTCCCGAGTCACATTTCCTACTAGCCGTCAGTCACCCACCGATGTTTTGACATCAAAACTAGTTTTAGAAGTGAGAAAAGTCCAGCCCACCGCCGTGCTATGAAAATTTGACGCTGAAGAGCATACATAGCAGACAATCATCTATCCATTACATCTACGCCCGCCCCCGGAACTACCCGCTTGGCGGACGTCCGATGGTCACGGTTGAATTCTCTCGACACCTTTCCTGGACTACACAGCTTGAGAGATAGCTTACACAATGACAGGGTCGGTTAAATTCCCAAGATGTCCAAGAATAGAAAAAAAAGAGAGAAATAATATAACCCTTTCACGACCGACCTGTTAATATTTGATACGAAGACAGTCAGAAACTAGACGTCAGCTTATGAGTCAACGCAAGCGGCGCATTCCTGTCGACTCCCTCCTTCCATTTGCGTTCGGCTTTTCTTATCTCGACGTCGTTAAACCCATCCTCCGGGTGCATGCAGAGTCTTGCCGAAGCAAATTTGATAAGGAGCTACCCGTGTCGTTGCGGTGAAGCCACCTGCCGAAGCCGAATTAATCGCTGATATTTTGTCCCCGTTTGACTATGATGTCTCCCTTTCGGCAAGCCTCGTCGTTATAGGGCACGACCTCACTGGCGGCTTGCTCCTTCCCAAGAAGAGGACTCCCCGTTCCTCTTCCTCCTCTTCTGCTATTTCTTTTTCCAGGTTAATTCTATGCTCAAGCAGACACCGAGGGGCATCAATACGGGCTTTGTATGCTAAGCATCTCCCGACTCGACGGGGCAGCACGTACTTCTGCCCATCATGCCGTCGTCTGTTCACCCTCTGTCTGTCTCTCTGGGTGTCTATCGCTAGCAGGCATCGCAGCGCCGAAGAGCGCGGGCTTGCCGATCGGTTCCCCTCTATCACCGAAAATGATGCATAATTGAATCAATGACACTTTAATGACTGCCAGAGTATTTCATATCATCATCTCCTATACCCGATGAGGTATCTCGATACAGAGAGAGAGAAAGATGTTTGGAACATCGACACAGCACCTTCTGGTCTCGATCGGTGTATACAAGTCGCATGGAAACAATGTTGTGTCCTCAATCCATCATGGAAATCCATTTCTATTCTACTATTCACCCAGCACACAGATGATGGGTTTTAGTCCTGATTGCTTATTGATAAGCTGTCATCAATTTGCTGCAGCAGTCTATAAGCAAATGGATCGTGTTATATGCTATCTAGAAGTTGCAACCTGACACGATAGGATCTTACAAAATATGCCTCTGTCTTGATTCTTCCTAATCTCTCCCCCATCTTCATCTTCAGGCTCATCTACTTTGCAATTTTTGAAAAGCTTTGCCTACCCCTTTGTACTCTCTTTTCTACCTCCATTTTTCTCCTTCATTCTTTGCCATGCTTTATACAGATGTAGTTATAAAACACCCATTGTAACACTTTTTCCCCTTTATATACGCTTTACTTGCCAGCTATATATTCACGGTGACATATCCTCTCGGAAGGAGATTCCGACAATAGAATCCGTTGAATTTCCTCCTTTCCCAACCCCTGCGCTCACATAACTAAATACATGAACAATCACTCAACAAAATGATAAACACGACTTTCTAAAACCACAAGTGTTGTGTTTATGTGTGTGTTTGTGTGAGTGTCATTTTATATCTAGCTACTTTGCACAGCGGTTCCAGTTTATAATATTGCATCAAGATCATTGAAAAAAGTGTGTGTGTGTGTGTGTGTGTGTGTGTGTGTGTGTGTGTGTGTGTGTGTGTTTGGGATTTTTATTTTAAGGTTCATGTACTATACTCTATATTGTATGTAGGTTCCGTAAGATTTAAAGTTTCGGGGGGAGGGGATCTGGTTTGTTTTGTTACTATTATAGTTCTGCAATTAGTCAAAACAACATCCTCTGTGTAGCCTATGTTGTTTAATGACTCATGTATAGGATTTCTTAACATGATAATACACTAACAGAATTCACGCTTCAGTGTCAATCTAAGTCCAAATGCGGCTTCACCACTCGTCAATGCATGCCCGAGAGTAAAAAAGACTGCAAGTCATTTTAGGTAAAAGGAAAACGTAGTCTAGGAAGAGCAATGCCTCCAATGACTAGAAAACGGGGGGGGGGGGGTTGTTGCTTATCACAGTATAGAAACGCATGTAAATGTGTAGATATTATATTAAGTACTGGAGCGCAATATAGCGAAGCTGTACAAGTCAGGTGTGAAAACAAAACCTATAGTGTCCACGTGACCCTCGACCTTTCAGTCTTACTACGGACTCGATCGCGTCAACCAATTTGTCGTTATCAGGGTCACGCTAAATATTTGATTCTTTAATCAACTGAGGCATTGGTAGTACATACTAGTAATTATTCTACCTGTGTTTTCAATTTGTTAATAACCTAATCGTCTCGGTGAAGAAAAAAAAAAAGATTCTCATCAGAAATAAATTCTGGCCGGGAGACGGCTTGAAATTTGAGCAGTCAACACAGCTCGAGGGAGCCAAATAGTGGTGATAATGGTGATCAAAATATTAAAAACAAATACATGAATAAATAAATAAACAAATAAATAGATAAATTGTGATGACAATAAGAATAACGACAACGGTTATATCAACGATAATGTCATCGATAAGAATGATAATGATAATGTCAGTAGTGATGATGATACCGATGACAACAGTTGTATTTGTCTTCTAAAAAGTGGCCTTCCAACGCGTTTTACTATAATGAATTATGATTACCCGAGTCAACGTAATGAAGCAAGCGTCTTCAGCGCACTCGCTCCTGCCTATTATGCTGTGCATTCCATCCAAGACGCCAATATACAAAGCACACGTGCTAAATACAATCACAGTAATCTTTAAAGGGAGTGATACCCAAATATTCCATTCCAATTCCAATCTATTTGCATATTTCTCAGTGAACAATAACAATATGCGTCAAATGTAACGAAATAGAATGATGTATGATATCCCGCTTGAAGGCAAAATAAAATATTACTAAAATACATAATTATAGAACATAGAAAACATATTTGTGAATTAAGAAAATGCAGTGATATTCACTTTCATTTCATTTTTATGTATTTTTTCATACCCAAGATGATACAAAATAATACACAGAATTATTCAAAAAGTAACAATAATCATTTGCACATAAGTGAAGCTTGAGGAAAATCAGACAATCTGTTTAAAGATTATGATTTTTTCAAGTTTTAGTGCCGCTGTCGCGGGATGAGAAGACAACAGTTGAGGACGTCACTGTACAATATGTCCCCAAAAATTACAATAAGATTTTTCGCATTGATAACACCTAATATGATTAAACTGTCTAAATGCTACTTCAGGGTCTTAAAATATAACATTTTAGCTCTATTTTGCAGAAAACCCCATTCGATTTGGTAAAGCGGTCACAGAGAAATGTGGATTGTTGTAAAGCATATCATGAGTCTGATTCTTCCAAGTTTAGCACTTTGATGATCTTGTGTGTGAATACAATAGACAGAACTTGGAGGGAAGAGAATCCCGACATCCTCTACAAAATTCCTCATTACTCTTTGACCACTGAAGCAAATCGAATTGGGTTTCCTGTGAGATGTGGGCAATGAGTTATAGTTTTATACCCTGAATTTTTCATTTAGATTGATTCAATGTTTTTAAAGATATCATTGCGGAGAGTCCCGTTGTATTTTTTGGGGGGACATACGGTATAAGTAGCCCAAACGATATAGAGAAAATATAAAGTGAATTCCACAAAGTGTTATTTTAATGAAATGTACACATTACCTTGATATGTTATTCACAAAAATCATGTTAAAGGTATATTGTTCTCCCTGCTTTTTGAAACAGATATATTACAGGAGCAATTGCTCTATCATTATTTAAAATCTAAGCTGGAATGCTCATATACATTATTATAATAATATAATAAAAGGACATTTATATTGCGCAGCTACTATAATGATATACTCTACTGCACATTACAAAATGACATGCATACAAGAAATTCAAACAGAAAATACACTACTTCAAGAGATGACTTTTTAACCTGGTCTTAAACTCGTTAATTGTAACTTCTTGTCTTACAAACAAAGGGAGATTATTCCATAATTTTGGTGCAGCGTACAAAAATGCCCTGTCACCAAGAGTAACTTTTGATTTCCCCGATGGATATTTCAATAATGTTTGATCCCGTGAACTTCGAAGATGATAAAATGTTTGAAATGATGTTTTTAACTCTACAAGTTCCTGTATGTACACAATGCTGTACCATGAATAGCTCTATATACAATTAGCAGAGTTTTAAATATGATTCTCTGCTTTACAGGCAACCAATGTAATGCACGCAGTAATGGACGACAATGAGAAAAACGAGGAGAATTACAAACTAATCTAGCACATGCATTTTGCACCCTTTGTAGTTTACTTAACTGATTATCAGGTAAACCATAAAATAAAGTGTTACAATAATCCAATCTGCTTGTGACAAACGCATGGATGATTTTTCAGTACTTTCCCGTGTCAAATGCTTCCGAATATGTGCCATATTAAACAAATGATAAAATGAATTTTTACATACTTCAGAGATATGTCTGTCAAAAGCTAGGCGTGAATCAAACCACACTCCCAGATTCCGTGCAGAATCAACAGGATAAATATCAACATCAATCACTTTCAGGCTTTCAGTGCGTAATTTTGAAACTTGCTGTTGAGTGCCACATATTACAAATTCGGTTTTCTTATCATTGAGTAGAAGATTGTTGGCTAATAACCAATTGTGAAGATGCACAATACATCGCTCTATAATAGACACAGTATAATTTTCATCTGCTGCAGTAGGTGAAAAAGGTATGTACAGCTGTGTATCATCCGCATATGTATGACACATTACTTCTGGGAAATTGTGTTGGATTTCATGGAACAACCTACTATCTTGAGTTCAATATCTGGAGGTGTCGGAATTATCTCTAAACTGAAGTTTATTTTACCTTTAAGCACTATATTTTTGTTCTATAATACCATGGTATTACCATATATTTTTATTGTAATATTGTTTGAGCTAATTGTGGTAAAACTAAAGTTAATCCTATTTTATTATTACAAAAAAGAGCAGTCCGCATTTGTACAGGATCATCTTATTTTGCTAATATGATCCATTGTTTTATAAGTTGAAAACACTAAAAGTGGCTGATATTAATGCTTTTCAAGTCGCAGATTTTATGTTTAAGTATATATTAATAAACAACTGCCTCCATCTTTTGATTTTTTTTTTTACTTTTGATAACAGTATTCATTCATATCCAACTTGTAATGCCAGACATTTTCATCGTACGAATCCAAAATTGTTAGTAGCACATAAATCTATACGACATCATGGGCCTGACTTGTGGAATAGTCTTCCTAATTGTATTAGAATATCTTCGACTTAATTCTCAGTCGGGGCAAATATGAAACGACATTTTTTATCGTTGTGTAATGCAGGGTGATTGTCGATTCTCTTTGTTATTCCATGACAGTTAACCAAATTTGACAGTCTTCTGTTTTTCTCAATTGGATTGTTTTTATTTTATCACTCTGATTTGAAATTTATTCATAAATTAGTCCTAGATTGATATCCGCAACCTTCTGAAGGGTCTTATGTCTAATAAAACACAGTGTGCGGACACAGTTTTAATAGACTATTGCTACGATATACTTTATTCATTCCTCCAGAATGTTATATTACCTGATTCGTGTCCATATATAATACGCACACACAAAGATTAAGTATATCATTTTTTATATGATTTTTTTCTCAAATAGCATTAACAATGATAAAATAAAAAATCTGCACATAAAGATATGCACTTGCACCCTAACTCATTGTTACACTGATCAATGCATTTTGTAGCTATCCTATTCGGTTACACAATTTGATATGTATTTAATGATTTGTAAAGAGGTATAAGCCATATGCTTTCCAGAGGCCGCCATCAAGCTCAAGCTTCAGCCTAAGATGACGGTCTCCTGCATTTTTGTATGTATTAACTCGATTGAATAATCAATGCTTGTTATTGGTACATTATGACTATATTTCTATTCATGTTGTGTTGGATATAATATGTATAGTATTGAAAAATTGTTTGTTGTGTTGTATATACTTTGTGAAAAATGCAGAAATAGATAAATCAAATCAAATTATGCTAGTAAAATGAAAACGTAACTGTTACCGATGTGGTCTACAAAATTGCTGCAGTCACTCACTCCACTAATGTATTTGGGCATCAATCTACATTATGTATTTGAGTATCATTGCCCTTTATCTTCTATAGTTTGTGAAGAAGACATTAAGCATTGTGACTTAAGTGTTGTCCCCAGGGACATCTAATGCAGAATCATTTCTCGATCTCTGAAGCTTTCCATTTAGAGCGAATTGCTCTATCAAGAAGTGGTAATATGAGCAGTATCAGTAGTAGTAGTAGTAGTAGCAGAAGAAGAAGGAATACTCCAGTGGCAGCTAGTAGTGGAAGTCGTAGTGGTAGTAAGTAATAGCAGAAGGAGAAGCAGAAGTAGTAGTAGTAACAGTAGTAGTAGTAGTAGTAGTAGTAGTAGTAGTAGTAGTAGTAGTAATAGTAGTAGTAGTAGTAGTAGTAGTAGTACGCCGTAGTAATAGTAGTAGTGTTAATAGTACGCTGTAGTAGTTGTAGTAGTATAGTAGTACTAGTAGTAGTAGTAGTAGTATATAGTAGTAGTAGTAGTAGTAGTAGTAGTATGTAGTAGTAGTAGTAGTAGTAGTAGTAGCAGTAGCAGGAGTAGTAGTAGTAGTAGTAGTAGTAGTATAAAGTAGTAGTAGTAGTAGTAGTAGTAGTAGTAGGCCTAAAAAAGTAGTAGCAGCAGCAGTAGTAAATTAGGGCACAAAAAAGTTGGGTTAGATTTGAAGTGATATCTTGTTTCAGTTTTGTCCCAAGATGCGTGAAGTTTTCTTCTTCCTCTTCTTCTTCTTCTTCTTCTTCTTCTTCTTCTTCTTCTTCTTCTTCTTCTTCTTCTTCTTCTTTCCAAGGGAAGATGTGGGAAAAAAGACATCCCAAATTAGCAAGAAAGTACATTAAAATGTACATGAATAATGAAAATGTGCTGCATTACGTCGTGCTGTGCTGTTAGTTTATGTAATGTGATGGGGATTTTAATTTTTCTCCGGTTTGCTATGTGTGTGTGTGTGTGAGTGTGCGTGCGCGTCTGAATGTGTTTATGTTACTGTTTGTGCATATTTTGGTGTCGCCTGGTCTGAAGAAATTATGTTCCATTGGACTGGCAGCAGAAGCTGCGGGGAATACCCTGAGCAATCCCTTATAAAGTCAGTATCAATAAGGCCCTCCTTACCTCATGAGGCAAATATTAGGCGCGGTCGGTCACTGAACTCTGCAAAAATTGTCATGTGCGAATCGAAACTGTGTGTGAAATCATACTCTCAAAGCTTTGTAGAATAGAAGCCGCCAATTTTTGACTATGAGCTATGACAGATGAATAAAGAAAGACGGCAATCCTAGATATCTTTTTGATGTACTCAAAGAAAGACAAAATGCTGCCAACATACTGGCGTTCTGGAGAATTCCCATCATAACAAATGACCTAAGAGTTTTAGCTATATGTTTTTTATCTCATGCGGTGCGGTTTGTGAGGAATAACACGAATAAGAGCCTTTTCACTCGAGTTTTAAAATGAACTGCTCCATGACGTCAGGGCATGTGGTCTGATAAGATATGCAGTCACTATTCTGTTTCGATATGGATCGCATTGTAACATGCGAAGCGAGTTTCACCTCGTATGACATTGACACGTAATCGGAATTGTATCAACAACAGAAACAGAAACAAAACAAAACAAAAAACCCAACGACAACAAAAAATTTACCTCAAAGAATGACACTCATTTGGAATGTGTATATTTGAGGCGACGAAAGGGGAGTGTATTATTTGGTGCACATCTTTAATAAGAAGTAGGATGTTCTAGTACGTGTACATATATTTATTATATCATATGTTCATACGATATACACACATTATATATATATATATATATATATATATATATATATATATATATATATATATATCATCACGTATATAATAATCCCAATACTAGTATATATATATATATGTATATATATATATATATATATATATATATATATATATATATATATTAAAAGAAATAACAATGAGAGGAAAAAATCGGACCAGTAACAGGTGTGGGTGAATTCAGGAGGTACTTTATACATTACATATTATGAATTCATGTTTGTAGATGGGTATTTGTGTGTTATAGTTACGTTTTAGAAATGTAAGTCCATTATATAATGGGGCAATCGGAGGATATTGATACAGTTACTTCAGTGGGTATCCATATCGCAACATCATGGTGTGTAAAATTTTAACCATAAAAGTACGTACTTGATCTCCAAGTTGAATGGCTTCCTAGAGGACAGCTTATATAATAGAATAGAAGAACTATACATGTGTGTATGCATATACGATTTTGTATGTAATATGAACATAACATATTTTATATATGTATATACTGTGATATATATATATATATACATATATATATATATATATATATATCATATATATATACATGTAATAAGATTGTCATTATTATCATTATACCATCATTTCTATTTTTGTTATCATCATTACAGTATACATGGGAATACATTTCGTAATAGCTTGTACTATTTTATCCATCATCTCCGTAATTTGAGCTACGAGTTTAAACAGGAAATTCTGAAATCAACTTCCATCCCGCGGATACGTAGAAGTATATGGGATGGTTATCAATCGAGAGTTTGGCATTTTGTGTTTCTGTATGTATGTGTCTGTTTGTGTTTCAAGAATATCCAGAAGTTTCTGTCCTTCAATCCACTTAAAATCTCTTCAGCCATTCGAGAGATTCTCTCCGGCCATGCCAGCGATAGGAAATAACAACTCTTTAACAACAACATCTCTCTTGGGATGAAACATTAAATTGAAGAATGGTCATCATGAGCATACTTCAGAGTGCCGGAATGAGTCGGGGGCGGGCGGGAGAGATTGGCAACGGTATAGTCATTTGATGAGCAAATACAAACTCGAACGGATAATAATGTCTTTAGGTCCAGAATATGAGGGCGGAGATTGCACATGTTTTCTTCTTTCCTTTTTTTTTTTTGTCACCTTGCGGAGAAAACCGGAACGAGTCCAAAAGCACCAAATTGTTTACATCTGTTTGCCACGACAGTTCAATTCTCTTTGCCTAATTGTTGCATCACATCCTATACGGAATAAACAAGCGAGTATAATGCGAATGCGTAGGCCTAGCGCAGACTCAATTTTTAGTATAGTCTGGTCGGCATGTGTAATGCTTTATGGGATTCCATGCTATCAAATCAATTTCCGGTGTCTATGGTCACCTGTTATCTCGTGCCCTTTCTCATCCTTTTAGACTGCATGACCTTTCCCCATAATCATCATTTCTTTTTTGTCGTTCCTGCCTGATAATGAATTTTATGGAATCATAATTCTGCAAGTGATAAATGTACATGCCTACTTTAAATCATGGTATTAAATCATATATAATTATAGTTGATGCAGACATACATGAATGTATAGTTTTAGGTCGGCGATTGCAAGCAGTGAATAAAATAACATTCACATCAATGAGCGATCTATCAAATATCATTTACTCATGTTGCTACTCAAGTTTGGCATGAACATGAATATTGAGTACTATGAACATCGTTTTCACATCATTCACATAAATAGTCATGCAAGCTTCTTCTTAAATTAACAATTTAACTGACGGGATTAAAGAAATATAAACTACAGTAGCAAGGAAAAGAGCAGACGGGCACAGAGAAGTTGAAACGCGATCAATTCACAATAATGAAGTAGAGTATATTAACAAAGCATAATTGGTATTGAAATCTCTCCATAAAAAAAAAGAAATAATATGTATATATATATATATACATATATATATATATATATATATATATATATATATATATATGTAATTCGCCTTAAGGAGACTTGTTTTTTTTTTCTTTTAACTTCAGGTCGAACTTTTCTATCTCATGTCATAAATTAATTAATTCGCTTCTTTGTGTAACCCTTCAAGGAATCTGTGGATATGTTTGTTTGTTTGTTTGTTTGTTTGTTTGTTCATTTGTGCTTTTTTGGCGTACAACGACTGTTAACCCAAGTTCAGTATTAACGAAAACCTCCGATGGACCGCAGAGTTATGTTAATGAGTGCACTTTTCTTTCCTTTCTTTCTTTCTTTCTTTGTCTTTTTTGATTGAGTTCATGTACTGGATGATGCCGAAATTTGAAAATCTTTTGAATATTTACGTTGTACGAAAAAGTCTTTTTGGAAGATATAGGCGAAATGCGGAGAGGAATATTATCATTTAAGATAATCTAAAGGAGACAAACATATGTATGGAAATAAGCAATATTGTCACGAAAGAAATAAAGATAGAGAAGGTGATCATATCATCATGCTACTGTTTATTTATTTGTTTGTTTGTTTGTTTGTTTGTTTGTTTGTTTGTTTGTTTGTTTGTTTGTTTGATTGATTGTTTGTTTGTGTCGACTGGCGCATACTATTACGAACATCCTATGGAGTAACCTATTTTATGGTGAGTGGAAAGTTACAACTTAATTCCGTTCTCAATTCTGTGATGTCTGGGTCACAGGAACTATAGATATCAATGCACGCATCAATTTTGATTTGTTCTCTGCCTAATGCAACATTCTTTCAGCATGCACGTTTTCGTGTTTCGTTAGTCACGTCACTTTATAGTGTTACATGTGTGTGTTAGCGAGAAAGTTTGTGCGATCATGGTATTGTGATGAAATTGATGCCACAAATAGTCTTGCGATTATCATAGATTTGTATTCAAAACAAATTTTTCAAGGTTTTTTATTTCATATTCAACAACGGCGTCGCTAAAAAGGGTCCACTTTATCGTGATCTTCTTTTGTGATTTTCTTTGTTTCTTTTTCTTTTTTTCCTTTGTCGAGCACGATTTCAACATCGCTAGGACAGTCTTGCAGGCTGAAAGTCACCTGTCCAGGCGATGGGAACTCATCGGGTTGAGCCGTGACAATGGCTCGGTCTGATTACTGCCTTCCTTCCATAAACAAATTACTCACCGTGCACCCCGTCACAAACAACCCGCTGTCTGCTGCAAGGCCGAGTCGCGGCGGCGTAGGAGAGCGGAAAGTTCATGCTGCTGTTCCGCTCAACTTTAGGCGCAAAAACGAAAGAGACTTTAAAACGTCAGATTAAAACGAGGACATGTAACCGTTTTGGCAGATAATAATTACATTGAACTTTTATCTAGAAAACAAGCGTTGACGCTTTCGATGTTAAAAAGAAAAGCTAAAATAACAGCGATAAGGTTGAAGTAGCATTTTTGGAAAGTTTGTGAACTCTCTCGATAATGGTATTCTTCTCTCTTTTGCCATTTTTTCCTCTCTTTTTTTTCTAGTCGAGATTGCTCTTTGCCCTTTCTTTTACTTTGGAATCATACATTGCCATCAAAGGAATTAAGTGCTTATCAGGCCTACTATGCTGTCTTTACTTTCTCTGTACTTTGCAATATACTTGAAACATTGCCGTCGAAATATTTCGTTTCATCACTTCTAACTAAAGTATTTTCAGACTGACAACCGTGTGCCGGAATGGGATGTGCTAGATTGGATTTCAAAGACACAAAATAATACATAAATACACATAAACAAACAAACAAACAAACAAAATACACACATACAAATGTCGTGACCACACAGAGACGAGCGATGTTTAACAGACAAACGATTAATCATCTCTGTTCTGAATGTACATGCAAAGCAATGAGTAATGCCTGTCAATGAGATAAGTCTTGTAATACTATAGTATCTTATCATCTTACCATGAAGGATCTTGTGAACATGAACGAGAAAAAGATCTTCTGCAATTAGACGAAAGGTCATCGCAGGATAGACGAGTAGACATTGAGGAGAAATTAATTATTTCATTTTGTTTTTATTCTACACCTACTAAAAAAGGCAATAAAAGTGCATGAAATATGAAAGCTATATAGAAAACGCCTTGACATTCTGACAAAAGACAGTCGCGGTAGGAAATAAAATCAACGATTTCTCCTATCATTACGAAAAAAAAAGCACATATGCGAAATTATTTTGTATGCTCTCTTGGTTCCGGTACCGAAAATCATATTGACATCATCTATAATGATCATGATTTTTTTTTTCTTTTTTTACTGAACGGGGTAGTTCATCATTCATGTAAACCGGCAAATTAGAGGAACTGTGCAAGTCAAGTGCATGTTAACTCATTCGTGATACCCTGTATGCAGAACTTATGAGTTCTATGATACCTGAATCGTACTATTTTATGATTTTTTTTCCATTTTTCTTCAGATTACTGCGATACGCCCACACACACACACACACACACACACACACACACACACACATACACACACATATATATATATATACAAACTTCTAAGCCACGATCTTGTCAGTGAGATCATCTTTACAACGTTGCTAATAAACAAACAACATTGCTAAGAAACAACCAAAGCAAACAAACAATAGAATGCACCTTTCCCTATAGGCTGAGCATGACTTGCATGTTTACATGTCACAAATTTCTGATGTATTTGATGATATCATTTACAGATGACACGAGTGCGCTTTGTTCAATAATTACCTTTATGTACTTCAAAGCAATTTCAGTAAGAAACTTGATAAACCTGTTCTGTTCGTTTGTAATAACTTTGCGATTAATGTATAAAGGAAAACAAATTTTATGATTGTTACTAATGAGCAGATTGATATATGTTATATAAAGATTTAACCTATAAGATTAATAGTTTAAAGAGCTAGTAATTTTACACAATTTTTCGATGTCACAAGTGACAATAAGTTGAGTTGGAATGAGCACTGTCGTGTCATCTGCAGCAAATTAGTGTAAAGATAATTGAAGCTTTTATGAGATTGGTATATCTTTAATGAAAAACATGTTTGATTATATTGTACACTACTTTGGTTCTCCTCATTCAATTATCGTTCTTTGATAAACGCCACTTCTTATGTTAAATCCTCAGAGTATTATTGCTTCATAAGAAAGTTATTTGTACAATGAATCACAGTCATCGTTATTCCCATATACTACTACAATGCTCCACCCCTTAATTTTTTTAATGGTTTCAAGATATAACTCTCAACTAACTTTTTTTTTTACATTTATGTATTTATGTTTTGACCATAATGATTCTGGAAAGTCTTTTAGATTATTTCAAGTTATATACCAATTATACATATAATATGAGAAATGTTGCATACGCTTTTTCTTTTGCCAGAATCCTGCCATCCCCAAAATCAATTTCTGTCTACTGACCTAAAATATGAAGCTCAATATTATTCTTTCAGGTATTCGAAGAGATAAATTATTGCGATTATATCAAAGGAGATATTAGCCTCATTTCCTAAATCAATACAATGAATTTTCTAATTGTTAGACTGTTTTTCTGTGTACATGTGCATGTGTATGTATGTTGGCGTAAAGATATATTCATGTTTTTGTAATTATCAAGCGATATTTTAGTAACATGATTCATGATGTAGGCTAATCGTTTCATTAGGAGACAGGATTTATAATATTTGGCTTTCTGCCTGTCTCATGACACTTTCCACTTATTTTGTCTCCCGTATTTTTTTCATGAATATTGTTTTAATTCTCATGCATTTATGTATGTGTTATTCTTGCCTTGCTGTCTGTTTTTATGATCTGTGTACCTCGACAACCTAAAAATAGATGAATAAAAGGAGGCCTCACAATAGGAATACAAAGTACTAAATCAAGCCTAACGAGAAAGTTTTAATCTTTATAATCAAATTCCCATGAATGTATAACTTCAGTTTTTGACAGGACATCTATGAAAATACAAAGGTAGTGTGGCAACATGATTAACAGAGTATGATTCATATCTTTTTATACATCTAATTGTATTACATCATTTTGATAAAATAAAAATGGTGTGCGCCAACATGATTAACACAATATGAATCCGATTTTGTAATACATTAAATTTTATTACATCAGCTTGACTAAAAAAAAGTGTGCGGAATATGAATGATTCCACTGAAATCAATTTTAGTTCAACAAAGAACGTTATATGATGAAATTATAACTATTAAATGAAACATGTGTTTCTTTCCCTGACCGATCTCCACTATGTCATGTCCTTCCGTTGTGTTTGTGAGTGTGTTTGTTTTACTAAATCGATTTTTGATAGCTATATCACCATCAGGCTTACGGACGTATGTGTAGTGATATCTACGCATTGACTTTCGCTATTTTTTTTTTACTAGAGAGCGCTTCATTAGATATTCATGTGTCCTTTCGATCATTGTTGCCTGACACAATAGATAACTTTTTTAACCAAAGAACACAAACAAAAAAGCTCAAAGTAGGTATGCAAATCGATCCAAATAATTTGTTTATTTTTGTAAGACCTAAATTCAGGATGTATTGGCATTGTGATCACCCACGCTATTGTGTGACCAAAAGGACGTAACTTCCTACCGGCTTTTTGGATGTTGTGTTTGTTTGTTAATTCTGTCCAGCGCAAGAGGTCCGTTTTGTTATGAGGATTCGGTACTATCGAGGTTACCTAAAGACAGCTATGGGAGCGCTAGAGAGAAAACAGAGACAAAAACAAAAGCAGGGGTTGCTGATCTATTTTCTCTCTCTCTCTCTCTCTCTCTCTCTCTCTCTCTCCTTTGACGTAAGCAGGAACTTGACATTGTTAATAGAAACAACATTGCAACACTATTGAGAGAAAGAGAGAGAGAGAGAAAGAGAGAGAAGAGGGATAGAGATATTGTGACTCCCCGGGTATAGCCTTTGTCGTTAAAGAATTGATTATATATCTTTAAGGCTCAAGTAGACATATTTTAGATCTGACTTATGCTTTGCTTTTGTTACTCTACATGTTAGCACCAACTGTCATTTCCAAATGGTTGTTTGGTTGGCCGTTTAATTCTTACCAACAGATTTAAACTGATAACCCCATCACACTAATTCGGAATCAGCACGAATCAAGCAGAACCAGCCGGAATTAAGGATTTTCAAAATTCGCGCCACATTCGGGAGAAATATTCAAATTCTAACAGCTTGGCAGGAAATGCTGTTCGAATACTTGGAATGCACTTCGAATCCTTCTCGAATCATTCTTGCACATTCCGAATGAAATAGCTCTTGAATGCTGCTCGAATGTACTTGGAACGCTGTAGGAATATTCAGAATGCTGTTAGAATGCGGTCAGAATGTTTAGAAAGCACTTTGAATGCCGCACGAGAGCGGTTCGATTGCTGCCCGAAGTCTGATGGTCGGAAAGCTTCTCGAATGCGGTCAGAACGTTCCCCGAATGGCTTCCAAATATACTTTGAATGTTCACGAATTCAAACAGAATGCAGCCCGAAAAAATAGAATACACTTATAATGTACTAGTAGAATGCAACACGAATGTCCCTTGTGTGCCAAGAATGCCGCCGGAATGGTCTCCAATAGCGTATAAAATGGTGATTTTCACCATCAGTCTCAGCCAGATCATCCTTGGACCATGTTGCTTTGCTACAGATTGCTGTCCTCCGGCAAGACCTCGGCCAATTACCCCAGACCCTTTCCGCCCAGTGACCGTAACTCTACTCCTAATCCTGAACCTAATCCTAACCCTAGCCTAAACTCTAACTCCAAACCTAACCCTAACTCTAATCTTCACTCTAACCTTTTCACTCACCAGTATTTAACTGGGGTATGTATGAGCATTTGAGATATTTTGGCATATCAGAGTACACAAACACATGCACACACATACACACAGAGTACACCCTCAAAAGTGAAGGGGTTAATGTCATGACAATTCTACAAAATACTTATTTACGGGACAGAGTATTGAAATCCTGAAAGGGTGGGTGTGTGAACGAATTCATTACGACTTTGATGATATATCCTGTCCAAAAACATAGCCACGCACTCGTAGTGACGTAAATAGTTGATTGATTGATCCACCGATTGACTGATTGGTTAGTTGGTGTATTCCTGGATGCATAGAGGCATGCAAAGATGGATGGTTGATGTACACATTACAATTGTTAACTCGTTGCTAAATGAATATCACACATCTCACTCAACAACACTTTCTAGGTTTTGGAACCCATAGAGTTGAAATAAAAGCACAATACTGGAGACTTTAATGCACACTGTGAAGGGTATTGTAATAAAACGACTCGCGAACATTAAAAAAGAGAAGGAAGCCCCTTCTCCTTGGCCACACGTTGGAAATTACTCTCCTTGGTGACTTCACGGGTTACATGCTTCTTTTCTCTCTTTCTTTTTCTGCATCTTTATTTATGTCACACTCTTCTAAATCATACCAATTAGTTGTAAATATTGCGATCTTTATTTGATTCAATAAATTTAAAAAAAAGACAGAGAAGGAGAACGATTCATTGCCTTGAGCATTCCTTCAGCGACTTATATAAAGAAGCCTTTTTTATTTTGTAACCTGCATGCCGACGAATGAGTGCCCATTTCCCCTCCACTTGTATAGATATTTTGAGAGGTATAAATATATATATATATATATATATATATAATATGTATATATAATATATATATATAATAAATAAATAAATAAATAGATAAATATATATATATATATATATGTACATATATGTATATATATATGTATTTATATATTTATAGATAGATACACACACACACACACACACACACACACATATATATATATATATATATATATATATATATATATTACTCGAAAAACAGCAAGGACCGGTTTACTAACACATTCAAATCTTATGCATGCCTTTCTGACAATGGGTCTTCTTGTCAACCCGAAAGCTTGTCCGATGTTTGTTCCATGTAGAAACCGTTTATATAGGCCTTAACTAAATTTATATGTAAACTAGATTCCTAATATTGTAAAAGTGTTTTTCAAGTACAAATTAAATGAATAGCTTTTTCCTATACGTCAGGACGGGAGAAAATATGCATAAATGTGAATACAGTATATTCAAATTTGTCTTAGTAAACTGGTATTTTAAAGTGGACTCATAACAACCATCACACCCAGGCCTGTAGTCTACCATTACCACCGGGGAGCCGTTTGCGTACAAGATCCATGACGAGGTAGAGTTAACAACCATCTGAACATAATTATAATCACACTCACAGACGGTGTTGGAAATTGACGTATTAGAAGGTCCTTAAATGTGAATCATCATTCGCATATTCACTTTCTTGTTATAATTACGGTTTATTGTAATACGTGGAATATGCAACATAATACAAATACAAACAAACACACAAAACAAACGGTCCCTTAAGTCAATTGCAGAATGAATTCTATTAGAACTTATTGTGAAGGTAACCTTATGTATTGAGCCAGGAAAAGGTGGCTGATTAGCAAATGAGTACACAACAGTACAATCATTTGTGTAAAGTAGGACAGAAATACACTCAGATTACTCTAATGCCTGA
Organism: Diadema antillarum; assembly: GCF_040938485.1. Classification (NCBI taxonomy): domain Eukaryota; kingdom Metazoa; phylum Echinodermata; class Echinoidea; order Diadematoida; family Diadematidae; genus Diadema; species Diadema antillarum. The sequence continues at coordinate 1,385,872 of NW_027271018.1, read as the reverse complement.
ATAAATACTGGCATTTAACTTTCTTACTCAGTAGGCCTATAGTGTGTATGTTTGTGTGTGCGTTTCAATCTCGACCTTTAATCGCTATGCTCCTGGCGAATTGCCTAACAATACAAATAATCAGACAGAACGAACACCAACATGAAGGGGATTTCCAGATTTAGACACAATGCATTGTTTAGGTCGTTTGCCATGGATATATCTATCGGGGTTGTCTATTCCTATCAATGGAAATTAAGCTTTAATCAGTCATAGTTCTTTTTAACTTTAATTGTTTTTTGTTTTGTTTTTTTACTGTTAAAGTCATGATTAGGACGCCCTTTACCTGATACAGTTTGCAGGAAAAAAAATGGGGAAAAAAGACACTTCGCCTCCAACATTTTTTTTTTTTTTTTTGCTATTTGAAAACTGTCGGATAGGGCTAAGAATATTGATAAGGGAATACAAATAGATAAGCGTACAGACACATCGACAAACGCACGCACACACACACACCCATTATATATACATATATATATATATATATATATATATATATATATACTGATTTATCTATATTGTGTTAGTGGAAAATGAACAAAGATCCATTTTCTTTGCTCATTTTCACTAATGAATTATATTCATTTCTAGTCAGTTTCCCCTCTTATAATGTTTATTGAACTGCAAAAACTCTTGCTTCGTCGACATTGCAGAGTTATGAAAGAAGTGACACCACGTTAGACGGGTATTGTAGACCAAAAACCGAATATTCGCCAGAATGTAGCGCTCCCACTATCACGGGCCGTTGCTGATTCAGTGCTGTTTGTACTACACGCTGCGTGTGTTAAAAAAAAGAAACAAAAAACTTTAAATATACAAAATGTAGTGTCAAGGTCGATCACCCGGAAACGAAACCAACCATGGTTCTTCCATAGGAAAGGAAAAAATATATATAAATCTAAATAGTCAAACCTGAGTTTCATGTATTATTTCCGCACATAATTATCTTGTCGAGACTATTTCTGTATAAATACACTGAAAAACTTGTATAAGAAGTTTTTCCTGGGAAATTGTGTAGTTTTCGGACAACGTTCAGTCTGTGAAATAATCTTTTCAAGAAGAGTGTTCATTGGTTCCCTCCCCAGGACGGTTTCTATTTCTGGAAGCCTTCACGTAGGCACCCCACAAGACATCTTTTATATTTGTCACAGCACGATTCCCCTCTGAAAAAGGTGGGCGTGTGACCCCCGCCTTTTGATTTGGAAGACCTTTACTCCGGCGCGATTGTGCCCTAGTAAAATCGGGATGGGGTGTGACCAATGCCACAATTAAGAAAGGTAAAAGAAGGGGGCATTTATCAAAAATTTTATTAGCTCTATATGCACGACAATGAACAATCATATTCAACAATATGTCTTCTGTCCTGGCGTGTACAGGCATGCGAGCAGAAATATGAATTAAATCATTGTTTGAGTATTCTGTCAGAGTAGATTTCTCTTTTTAAAGATTTTTTTTTGTGTGAAAAATTCATAGAAGTGGTATATAAGGTTAAACAAGAGAAATCAAATTCAATGTTATAAAGACATCAAAGATTTTCATACAGACGCACGCAGTCTCACGATACAGCTTTTATATCATTTCGTTCAGAGATCACTGTCACGATCAAGAAAATCACGATGAATAAGAAAAAGAATTATTGCTTTTGAAACAATATCGGAATCATCAATCAGGTTTCTATATTGTGTCTTTAGTTAAGCTTTCCCGCCACTAACGCCTTCTCAGTGTATGTAGAAATATCAATATTCATCTAATTTTTTTAAGGTAAAATAACCCTATTCATAGCTTGAATCGATTTGCAAATAATTAATGTGTGTACCAACTGAATTGTGAGGGATGGTGATAAGAGGAAGGCGAATTACTGTGACAGTGCAGTTATATTCAGTTAAATTGAGCGTTAATCATGGTTCGTTGTGAAAATACGCAAATAAGCGACATCAGGTAAACCCACCTGAAATTATTTCAGTGTTTTATAGTGTAGACGCATCGCAAGAAATTAACAAACACCTATTTTGTCTTATACAGGATTTTCGTGACAGTTTGCCAGAGAAACAGTCGTTTTATATACACACGTTCACCTACGAGATATAATTTATCAAAATGGATTAATACAAGAAATAAATACGTCGGGGGTCACGAAAGACTTTTCCGAGTCGTGTATTCGAATGGCATTTATAAACCATATACAGATGTCATGGGATAGAGGTGGTGAGGTGAGAAGGAGGGGACATAATAGGGCGGAGGGGGTAGAGGTAGGGTGGGGAGGAGGGGTTGAAGTGAAGGTGAGATAATCTGGGCATTTTAGATTCTGTTAATATCATTCTCTTTATGGCACATAAGTTCTTCAAATAAACTTTTCAAGTTAAGCCCTCCTCTATGTAATTACTTCTTTTTTGAAAGGGTGATTTTTTAAAGTTTTATTTTACTTAATTCACTTATGATTTCATAATTTTACAGGAACAGTGTTTATTCAGTTTAGAGGAGGATAGATTAGTCATTACCATAATAGTATGTCTTTGACTCTCTGAAAGTTTGGGGCAGGTTTATAGATGAATGAATAATGACAGAGCCATAACTTCTGATGATTGTGTTGGAGCAGTTTCGCAGAGCAATTACTACAACTTCAAAATTAATGCAGAGACTATTTTGCTTGCCTTAACAAAGAGAATGAGGAAGAAACTGGCTTTCTCAACAAAAATCTCATGTGGTTGCCACATTGGGGTTGTATGAGCGGCAGGGGACAGTTCAGCAAGAGGTCAGCTTGTTCCCTTTTCATTCTCTCGCCCTCCTGTAGAATGTCGTCCATTGCTTGTGGCAGATGTGGCCAATAAGTGTTCCGCAAGAAGAGAGTAAGACTATAATGGCACAAAAAACCACTCCCCGAAGATCAAACATCGTTAAGAACGAACATTTCCGAAAGGGAGAAATAAAGACCCCCTTTTTTTCTCTCTTATTAGATATTGTCGCAAAGTTCAGTCTGCAGTCACTGGGGATGTCTTGTAAGGGGGTCAACCCCTGAGTAAATACAGTCACCACGCTTGAGGTTATTTTGCGGTGAAGTCGATCGAAAAGAAAGAGCAGCAACCGTTAGACGCAAGTCCCTCTTAGAATAGTTTATAAAGTAATCAGCTAAATAACACTAAATAGCACTTACATCATTGCTACGACCTCTTGTTATGCAGGTCAATAAACGGAGGTAGGCCTATATACATAACACTGACGCGTTTGTTGTATCAAAGTCAAGAAATTAAAATCTTTGTAATGTAGTGCTCAGTTGATACAAAATCAAAGGTAGACATAATCAAATGAGCATTAACTGTAATATGTGTCCACTGCAATATCTAAGACGGTCTTTTAATTTTACTGGCCCCACTGTGTGAAAGTCGCTTGGTTAGCTATCCGTATTGATGGCACATTTTTAAAGCAATTTCAGAAGAAAAAGAAGAAAGGGAATGTTCATTTCTCACAATAGTATATTGGTGCTACCTTTAAAGTCAACGACTTATGTGAACACTATACGTGTAAGTTAATATATAAATGACATTGATTTGATTGTAATATATCTTTGTGTAAACTACTGCATTCTACCTAGTTGTGCATCGATATATAGTTCTCAGGTTTTTAATCATTTCATGATTTTATCATGCATGACATCAGCGCTAAACAGCAACAAATTATCAAGTTATCCTGTCTAAAGATATTAAATGGATAATTAAGTTAATGAATGTATAAAAAATGGAATATTCAACTAAGATAAACAAATGAATATAAACCAACCCATCAACATGTTTGTTTTTTATTAAATGACGTCAAGCCCATGAACCTTGCTTATTCACTACAGCATTGCACTGCTCAAACACACACACACACACACACACGCACACACACACACACACACACACACACACACACACACATCCAACAGTATAGACACAGCACGCAATACAGGCACCGATATCATCTCAAGCATGTAAATGGGATGTATGGAAAAGAGCTGTAGATGCATGCATATATAGGACGGTGGGAATAGTTCAAATTGAACGTATAAAGTACTAGTATCCATAATCCAAGTTAAACCAACATTTTGGTGTTGTGGTCAGCGATGCATCATAAAACATGCCAACGTGTTCCGCGCGCGTCAATGAAATCTACCCACCAGCACAATCAGCAAACAATCCACGAAAGTCCATCGGAATGTCACAAATTCCATTTTGATGTTTTTTTGTGTCGCCTGTCGAAATCAAAGCGCAATCAGTGGTGAATGGGGCGATGCCATAATTTGGCGCCAACTCTCTTCCGAAGTAAATGTGCTCGGTTGTCTGCTTGTACTTTTGCTTTTTGATCTTTGTCTCTTTCGCTGCAGTTTAGCCCATCCCTTCCCCACCCCAACCCAAAAGACAAAGATTGAGGAGCGAGTATTTATTCAATCCAGAACGAAACGCTAGAAGTTATAATCCACAACGTAATACAAAGCCGTCGTTGTGGTCTGGCTAGCACATTTTCTACATGCATCAAAATTGTGATAAAAATAGAAGCATGTGAAGAAAAAAATAGAATTGTTGTAGCACTTTTGATACAGCCTTCGTTATGTTGATTCATCGAAGGAATCCCGATCCGTTCAGTCAAATGTAGATTTTCATCGATGTTTCGACACTTGTTACAATAGCGCCGTTTTTGCTGCGTCTTCAATTTCCAAGAAATCACAATCAAATCCACTGCTGACATTTTGAACAGCTTAAAGGTCGAATACATTGCCGTTGGTCCAGCTGCACTAACAAATGGGATAAAGGTGCTCCAATGACTCTCACCCGACATGTTTGATATCAAACAGAAGTGTGACGTGAGAAATTTGACAGGTATGCACTTTAAACACGAGGAAACACACAAAGAACTTTTTTTTATTAATCTCAAGTTGAGAATAAAAATGTTTTTGTCAGTTTCAGTGGTACAGCGTCACATAAACATGATATGAGTGACTTTCACTTTTAAAAGTCACACACGATTTTCTAAGTTACAGGCATTATCCGTACTTTTTTCATTTGTAATCTACAAATTGAATGTCATTTACATACAGTATATACATATATATATATATATATATATATATATATATATATATATATACGTGTGTGTGTGTGTGTGTGTGTGTGTGTATGTGTGTGTATAAAAAGTCACAAGTGAGTACAAATATGAGTTTTCTGCATTTCTGTATCAATTGTACCCTTATTTTCTTCAAAATAGATGCATAAGTAGCTGCACGGTCTCTCTTTTATATCATCTCAAGCATTTGACAGTTTTTCAGAAACGTTTTGAACTTCAATGCAATAGGGGAATCGATAACATCACGCTTGTCCTTCGTGGCTTAAAATTCTACAGAATTATCAATAGACTCGGACCTTTTTCCCGCTAAATTCCATTACGGCAGCCCGGGGGGGGGGGGGAGGAGGAGGAGGATACAGAGTGAGTGCAGCTAAGTACAACCTTTCCATTAGAGTTACCCCCCTTACCCCTCTTCCTCTTGGCACTATAAATATGTCCACACCTACTTCTTTACATGACGACTCAAAAGAAAAAGACAAAGGGATATACGTTAGTGATTTTTTTTTTTTGGGGGGGGTTGTCATTTCTGTTTATTCTTCTTGTATCTTTGAATTAATTCTATTATGCCATCGAGTACTGTAGATAACTGTTGGGTATGCGAAGCGGTTTTCCGTCGTACTTTGAAGAAACTGGTTTTGTTCACCTCTTTTGTTTTGTTTTTGCGGTTGATTGCGACACAATGATAGCATAATAACGTATCTCGTGGAGTGCAACTATATCAATCCTATACTTTAAATCTTGATTCTTAAGTCAATGTTCTTGGTGTTGTTTTAGGCTATTTGAGAGTGCAAAATAAAAGTGCTCCGACGTCAGTTTCTCTGAGTGCTGCTTTAGCTTTTCCAAGAAAATGAAATACCATACATAAGATAGTTTCTTCAACTCTTGAGTCTATTTGGTTCGATAATAAGATTGATACCATTCATCATTCAGTCATTACACGGACATCCGTAATCCTCCACTCAAGTTTCCATTAAATTCTTCTCGTCAAAAAATAAAATAAAAAAACATTGAATTGATACTGACGTTTCCCACGTTTAGGTGTGTGCGAAGTTTACACATATTCGTCAAGATGTAATCGAGTAGCGTGAGAGAAAATACCCCAACTTGTGAGCTCAGTACTCTGATGAAAACACAGATATTCCTAAAAAAGAAAAATTAAACTGAGATAGAGGTGTACAGTAGCAAAGTACAAGGGCTGCTTTTTTAAGTAGATTTAACAACTGTGATCGAGATAGATAATAATATATCAAAGCTCATTGGGTAAATTTAAGCTTAGTTTCGCTTTCAGATTAGACAAAATTCACACGTTATATATTATTACCCCATCAGACAAAAGGGGGATAAAAATAAGAATCATTTCACTGAGAAAGTTCTTCAAAGAGTCTTTTTTTACCTACACGTTCAAGTTGACTATTTCCTGATTGGCCTATACTGAAGTTGATTGTCGTTAAGATGCGAATTCCACGAAAGAAGTAGGTGTTCCAAGTTGGCGGGAAAGACAATATCCGTTCATGTAACGTTTAATGCACTTGGGTAGATCGCGGACAGCGCTAATACGGAACGGGTATTTTGTCAAATGAATGGCGGCAGAAGATTTGGCCGGCGGGCACGGCTCTTCGCTGTAGTGTCAGCGGGTGAAATCAATTTACAACGCCATCTCTCATTGCTCCTAGAGGACCTGCGAGGTATATCTTCTCTATTGTGCGTGCAGAAGAAGTTTGAGCGGCTGCTATTTTTTTTTTTTTTTTTGGGGGGGGGGGAGTTGCTTCTGTTTTTACTTTCGTGATTCTTTCTCCTATTATACTCTCTCACTCTCCAACTCTCAAACTATCTATTTATTTCCACAAGATCCTCTCTCCATCTTTGCAGACTGTTTTCACTCCCTCTTCATCTTTTCCTCTGCTTTCACCATTTTTTCTCTCCTTCCCTTTCTCTGAAGCTCAATCTAAAGTTGCCTCTTTGATCAGTCGTTCGCCATTTTTGGCTTGATTTCCTCCACAAATATATATCTACATCACCTTTGGGTCATGTAACCATTAATTCTTTCCTTTTTCTGAGAAGGCATTTGGTCGTGAACTTCGAAGAAGGCTAGATTCCATTATTTTTCATTACCACTCAACTTGCAGAGAGTCACGCACCCAGAACGGGACGTTTGTGTAGTTGCTTTTCCTCAAGAAGCCCGGCTTCTTAAAGATTATAATGTCCCAGAGTGTAGAGGTTCAGTTATATGCTTATCGATTAGTATCGGAAGTGAAGGCCCTCTTGATTTATGCTATTTATTCAGCAAAGCCCGGAAGTTTTCCTAAAGTGCACTTGGCTAGATTTATAATAATCTTGATAAATTGAAATAGAAGTTTTCATGATTGATCTCCAGTGTATGTTACTGAAAATGTTAGCGATTCTTAGAAGATTTTTGACACGTTTTTGTTACATTATGATACTACTATTCCTTTAGAAACTTCTTCTTGATAAAATTATCAAAGGATACAAAGATCTCCGTTGATAAGAAACTTCCTTTTAAGGTGTATTAATCTCTGAAATAACTATTTTATAGATATATAATGTAACCCGTCTTTTAATTTAAGCAGAAATATACACGTTTCGCAACATTCTTACCAGTGCGTTACGAATGGCTAAAAATAATTATTTTGCAAAACAGTTTCAAACATATAAACATGATGCTAAGAATACTTGGAAAATAATACATAACGCAATAACTTCCAAGTGATATTATGGATCGAGCCATAGAAATATGTGTTGGTAATATGTAATACATATAATATGTAATATGTAATATGTAATATATAACATATAATATATTGCATATTATGAATTATATATTATATATCATATATATTACATATTATATACTAAATACTATATACTATATATCATAAGTTATAAACTATACACTATATATTATATATTATATATCATATATCATATATCATATATTACATATTATATATTATATATCATATATCATATATTACATATTACATATTATATATTATATATCATACATTACAAATAACGTATAATTTTGATAAGACCCAAGTCAAATATCAGAAGATTTCAATATTTTGTTTTGTGAAACTAGGCCCAGACCTTTCTAGTAACATACCACAATCTAATGAACATTTTAGTCAATTTTTACTATTAATGAAAGAAATTTATCATCGATATTTTTCATTCCAGTTGTGAAAGAAGAATTAAAGGACATAATAAATAATTTAGATATGGGAGGGGGGGCTAGTGGTTTTGATTATATAACAAATTTTCTTTAAAGGCACGCTATTAATGAAAACATTTTACCTCTGACATGTTTACCTCTGACATTTTTACCTGGCATCGGTTGATTGACATTCAGTTAGACACTATTTTTGATTAATACTTTGTTTTCTCAACCCTAGAGTCGAGAGAAGTTTGCAATTGTTGTTATTTATTGCAAATACCAGCAAAATTACCATCTTTATTCTCACGGCTGATTTTGTCTTCAATATAAAGGCGTTCAACTTTAGGAAGCGACTTATAATAAACATTGCCTTTAGTTGGTCCCATCATATTTCACAATTTTTATTCTTAACTGACCCAAGCTTTTGTTCTGTCGTTTACTCACAGATAACCTCGTGTTGTCGATTCGCCCAAATGTCATTGCAATTAGTTTTTAGCAACATGCATGTTTGAAAATGTAAATTCATGATTTTGTTGTTGCTGTTGTTGTTGCGTTTGTCTTCTTTGTCATGTGATGTGCATAGTATTCGGTTTTGTTTAAAATGTGATAAATAGATTAAGTTCGACACAATTCATATTTTTTATATTTTTTATGAAAGGTCAAGAGAAGTCAGTAAATATCTGGAGTGCCCCCTCCCCCCCCCCCCCCCCGCATTGGAGATTCCAGAGGGGACGTTGGCATCAAGATAACTTCTATTATTCCAAAACCAAAATGATAATGCTTACTCAACATTTTCAAGTCAATCTTGCTTAGTACGAAGAAATTACTTCATAATTCCAGCATACAATTCTTTCATTGGCTTAAGTATTGCGATCAATTAGAGTGTAATACTAAGGTATTCTTTGTATAGGGTAGCCTCTTCAGTGTTGCCAATGCTCTACCAATGGGTCCTGCCATGATTAATACCCTAGCGTTACCAGGTACCCATTCACCCATACACCTGGGTCTGGAGGAACACGGTGGGGAAAAAAACATTGTCCAAGGACGTTGCAAGCACTGGACGGGATTCGAACTTGGGATCTCTGTCAAAAGTCTTATCGTCGAAAGAATTTTTCCCCCTTTCATCAGCATAACAAGGAGATAAAGTCATATGTACTGTGTAGGACATTACTCTGTGTACAATACAGCACGCAGTATATGACGTTGAGAATTCTCGGTAAATGAAAGCAACAATATCAGGCTCTTTTTATCAACATAACAAGGAAACACAGGTAAATATACTGTGTAGAACATGACTCGGTGTACAATGAACGTAATGACTTGCAGAATTAAAGATAAATGAAGGCAATCAGGCCTATATACGTCTAACGTTATCTTCACATTTCTCGGAAGAGCGATGAATCAGGGAGACTGGGCAGATATCTCAATTAAAAAAGAAGTACTAGCTATCAATGCAATTAATTTAGTAACAAGACTTACTTTTTCATGTTTCCAAATGTAATCTGATGATTTTGTTGTTGTTTTTTCAGTAATGTGTATTGTATTTGCTTTTCTTTGAAATACGATAAATATATCAAATTCTGCTCATTCCATTTTCATCTCTCTAGGGAATTGATGGCAGATATGAGTCATTTCATGAAAATCATAGGAAATCACCTATTCCTTTATACACATCCAATGGGTCAAGAGGGGCATGGTGGGGGAAAATGTCCACAGACACTTGACGGGATTCGAATTCAGGACCTCCTAGTGAACGTCAAAGGTCTTATTCTCAAAAGGAGTTATGGCTATCGTTTTATTTTTCATTAGCTTGACAAGGAGACAAAGTTATATAGGATATAGGACATGACTCAGTGTACACTAATCTACGCAGTATATCACATGAAGAATTCAAGGTAAACGAAGGTAACTAGGCCTAGGTACGTTTCGCGTTACCTCCATACTTTCTTGGAACTGCAATTAATCAAGGGAAATTGACCGGCAGATGTCTCAACAAAAAAAGTACCAGATGATAAATATAGCGGTGATACTTAATGTCATTTGTGTCCTTGTACCGATCAAGAACGTTGAATGTGCATGTAAAACTAGTTTCCAATGATGTTTCAATGAAATTATTTCCAGTCTCACACGCAAGGACACGCAATATATTTATAGATAACAGAGTACTTCGAGCTCTCTCATAGGTCTAGGGCAATTACCCACTGGGCAATTACCCCGGACCCTTCCCCTGACCCTAACCCTAATCTTAATCCTGAATCTAATCCTAACCCTAACCCAAACTCTAACCCCAAACCTAACCCTAAACCTAACCCTAATCTTTACTCAATAACCTTATCACTAACCAGTATTTAGACGAGGGGGGGGGGGGGGAGGGGTAATTGCCCACGGGTGCACGTCACGAGACCGACACCCACGAGTCATATAGCCCACGAGTCATACAGCTCACGAGTCTTACAGCCCATTAATTCGACACTAAGCTAACAAGGCCCACGAGACCGACACATTAACCCGTGTTGTATCTGTCGAACTCGTGGGCTGTTTTTACCGAGTGTCGAACTCATGGGCTTTATTTGCCTAGTGTCGAACTTATGGGCTGTATGACTCGTGAGCTGTATAAGTCATGGAATTGTTTTCAATGTCGAACTCGTGGGCTGTATGACTCGTGGGTGTCGGTCTAGTGGGATGACCCCATTGCCCACGGGGGTAATTGCCTTGATAAGCTTTCTCATACATAGATTAATACATAAATAGCCGAGGCAAGAGCAATCCTGGATGTCGTTTATCGCTCATAAGGTTGTTGCTGTTATTTCATCGAAAATTCATCGAGAGCAAAACAACAGCAAAAGAATGATTAGAAAAGTTCGATAAAGAGTGAATCACGAGCCACTCAATGCGCCTTTCAAGAGTCATTCATGGTCATTTTCAGTAAGGTTTCGCCGACTCCCCACGGGGCGTCGTATTCTTTTCGGCAAGGATATTTATTAGATATATTAGAACTACTTAACTTTGAATAAATTTTATAAAAATATATTATACATTATATCCAAGTAAAGGGAACAAGAATAGCATAGTAGTGTTAATAATAATAATAGGAATTCAATTAGTCCAGATCTCAAGTCCAACACTACACTTTCTCGCTTCAGAACATTATTTAAATAGCATACTTTTAAGAAACTGTTATCCATGACTGAGTAGACTGCTTGCTACCAAATTTCTTCTTCTCTTCACTTCTCTGATCCTGACATTGCTACTGAATGAGTGTGTTGTGTGTGTGATAAGAACATATTGTGTGTGTATAGTGTAGGGCTGATAAGTTTTTTTTTTTGTGTGTGTGTGTGTTTCTTTTTCCTTCTTTTCATTTTTGCACAATATGCCATTAACAACTGTATTTTGTATAATTTTGTTTTGGGCCCCAACAACAAGCATCAGATGCTTTAAAGGGGTCCCGGCATTAATTTCTATAACATGTGCATGTATGTTTATACACATTGCTTTTGTTTTTATTGTGTACATAATGTAATTTTGATTTATCTTGTGCAGAATAAATTGAATTGAATTGAATTGAATAATGATGTGGGTATCTATCTGCTCTTCGCTCCTAGGTATCGAAGAGCTTACCATCACAGACAAAAAAGTATGCCAATATTTTTACAGGGAAGGTTTGTTTTTCCGAAAGTTCGTTAATCCAAAAATGAAATAAGGTTCGTTATTCCATAACACAAAAATTCCCTATACGTCGAGGTTTGTTAATCCATGAGGACTATAAAAAAAAAACCCAAACAAACATGTGATTGTGATCCAGCTTGTAGATACTGAATCGAAAGATTCAGAAAACTTTTCTGTGCCAAAATTAGGCAACAGGTCTGCTCGTAAGAGCCAGTTTGCATACATAGGTTATGCAAATTTGAGTTTGTTTGTTTGTTTGTTTGTTTGTTTGTTTGTTTGTTTGTTTGTTTGTTTTATTGACGAACAGTGTCTCTTTGGTAACCTCTTGTTCCGGAGTACATTTTTATCAACTGAGACATTTTATACTACGAAATACAGTGATTACCTTTCTTTCTTTTTTTTTCTCCTTTTTTTGTGTGTTCTTTTTCGAAGTCTACTTCCACGAAAACATAGCCTTCATTAACCATGAAATGGATATCTGTATAGCTTAAACAAGAGAAAGGACACGAAGAAAAGAAAAGAAAAAAACAACAAACATGCCTGCTACTCGAGTATAGTTATTTTGGTAGTTTTATAGTTCCGCTGTATACTGAGGTTGTATATGAAAGGGGAAGTTTCCGGTGCTATATACGTGCCTTAATTGAAATACAGACGAATCGCGAAAATTCTTAACGAAAGTGTTACGAAAGTGTTACGAAAATCTTATTTCGTTTTCGGAGTAACGAATCTTCGGATTTACGAGCCTCATTCAATTTTCGAATTAACGAGTCTCTGGGTATAGGTAGTTTGTGTGTTTCGGAATAACGAACCTTCGGAGCAACGAGCCTTATTTCATTTTCGGATTAACACACGTTCGAAGTAACGAATATCACCCAATCAAATATATGGAGAAATGCCCTTTATAGATATATTTTGTTGATATCCCGATATAATGCATTACGCGTGAAACGCTACTACAATGTGTATAAGTAAATCATGAATTGACAATTGAGATGATTAAATTTAAGCATTATAAACGCACCCTGTTCCACTAATCTTAACTTTCGTATTGATCAACCACGTTTGATACTTTTGCATTTCTTTTTCCCCTCCCCCTTTAAAACATCCGCTCTATCTCGTGACATTCTGAGGAAGACGAGAGGGCGGGAGAAGCTGGCTTGTCTGCAATCATTATTCCCTGACCTTATCTAGATCTGTCCTCTTCCGTCGGGGTCGCTTATAGCACAGACGAGATTGGGAGCGGAAAAACACGACATTTAGGGTCACCGGTATGTTTTCCAGGAATCGGAGTCAGCTGATCAGCTGATCAGCCACCTTGCGGCGCAGAGTGATCGATAGGACGTGTAAGTGACCGTGTAAGACAGGTCCCGAGATAAAACTGTCTTTGCAAAGTGCACTCGTGAATAAGAGGTGCAAGCAATGGTCCCCTTTAATTATCTACTATTTGAAGTCTTATGTTTGTCTATCTATGAGTGTGCGCGCGTGTGTGGGGGTGTTATATCTGATAAATTATAAAGTTCTATAAAAAAAAAAGAGAGAGAACGGGGACGTATCCACATATATTTCTGCTTTGTGACCAAGTTCAAAGAACTTGGCAAGAAATAAAAGATAGATTAGATTTAAAGGAAATAGATATTGGTGATTGGAATTTAATTTTTATGTGATTTAAGGAAACTCTCATAGAATCAAAATGTGTTATTCCATCATTTTCGATAAAAATATATCATATATTTCTCCAGATCAAAAGGAGTGCTTCCTTCAACAAATGATGATTACAGATTGTAAAGATCAGGGAAAGGAATTAGCGATTAAAACTTGTAAAATAGGGTTATATTTATTGAAATGGGAAGAGTTGAATATTTGGGGAATGCAAGTGTAATCAATTTTAGTGAATTTATTTCTTATTATTCTGTTCAGCAGTCTGTTGTAAGTGTTTGGGTTTTTGTTGTTGATTGTATGTTTGTTTTTTACCTTCCTACACACCCATAATTAATGCTTCCCTGTCAGTATCAGTATACTGTAACTTTGGGATCTAAGTATTTGAGTGAGTGAGAATGTGAGCGGGTTCACTGGACATGGGGAGGGAGGAGGTGACTTCTTCCCTTCTGTTTGATGTGTCCGCCTTTTCTCTATCCTTTTTTAAATACACACACACACACAAATCTTTCTTTTTCATTCGTAATTTTGACAATGTGGAATTTATGTTGTCAAAATGAAATTTTTATTACTATTCAATTAACTCATTTGTATATTATTGTTCGTAAGAAGAAGAAAGAAAAATAAAAGATTGACAAAAACAAGAAGGTGCCTGTTTGTGTATGTGTTGTTGTTTGTTTGCGTGTGTGTGTGTGTGTGTGTGTGTGTGTGTGTGTGTGTGTGTGTGTGTAATAAAACGATACATCTGGTATATATATATATATATATATATATATGTATATATATATATATATATATATATAAAACTTCAACAGGATACGATACATTATAGTACGAAGTTATTCGAACAGATTGTTTGCTCATTATGCATATACCCTTCAGAACATATATATATATATATATAGATATTTTTATATGTCTTTATCGTATGGAAAATGTCCAAACTTGCTCAAGATTGCAAAAGCGATACCAGCATATGGACATAGATGATGGTAACAAATTATGGCTCAACCTCGTTTTTACCCTCTATTTTAGAAATTTTCGAAAATATTGTATTAAAAGATATTTCTTTTTGACCGTTAACTACACACTTGATCAATCACAGCTTGGCTCTAGAAATTTTGTTCGACTGATTTTGCCATCGTACAGTTAATAGATAAAGTTGTATTAAACGGTTTAAAGGAAAATGACAGGAAATGATGAAATAAATGTCGTTTTTAAAACAAATAATCAAACCTATGAAAATAAACCGTATAATCTAAAATTCACTGTGCATGGTATTGACAACTACGAGAGAAACGCATAATTACGCTGATATACCATTCAAGAACGTTCTATTGAAGTCTAACCGTGATAAATCATTTTCCTTGTAAGTGAAATAAAAACCGGCCATTCGCGAATCCCCCCCCCCCCATACACACACACACACACACACACACACACTTGCGCTTTTTTTCCCCTTTTTGGGTGTAAATTCAACAGAATGGCTTTTTAGTCGTTTTGTCATGACGGAAGGGCTGTTGTCTCATCAAAAATTATGTATGTTTTTCCTTACTGATCCTAAAACAAGGAACATGTCATGGAAGAAATATTTAAACGCACCAATTTACTGTATTTTGTATCAAATGATTTATTGAATTTGTTTTTAGAACTTCATTTTTCGTACAAGTCTCTATATTATCATATTTTCGTTTGTATATTGTATTCTTGACCACCCCAAAAAAAATCAGAAATACAAAAACAGAGACTTTAGGAGTAGCAGAGATTTCATCAAACTTGGACAAATCTAGTATGATAGCTTCTTTGTTTGAGAAAACATCGTTTGTGTGGTTTGTTTCAGTTGATATTAGAAATCCGCATATGTATACCAAAGAGAAATCGCTACACGAAACTAACAAAGGTACAAAATTAAATCAATTCATCTGGACTTACTGTTTTAATTCCGAGAACAGAAGAATGGAAGCTGATCAAGCGTCGAAGATTGGACCTGAAACTGCTCTTGGAATTAAAACAGATAGTCCAGATGAATTGAGTTAATTTTGTACCTTTATTCCTTACCTGGATAAACAAGAACTTACACCAATTGTTAATACGAATCTAAACATAACTATACTGAAAATATACAAATTATACATAATCATCAGAGGGATCGAGCAAACGTCTCACGACTCTCATATTGATTTGTACGGAAAGATATTACAAAATAACTCAAGTTCGGGCCAATAACACGTCAGTTACTACTACCACTCTTCCCTCAAAAGCTATACCATTGCTCATTAGTGTAACCCTTGCGATAGATTGACTCGTGAAAGATGAGATGCATTCTTTTTCATTAAATTTCACACGAGGAGTAATTTAGTGAGGATCTGTGTGTACGTTAGTAGAAGACTTATGAGCCAATTGTATCATCATCTCATCTAATTTGCGTGTGTAGTTGTATTTTATAGCAATATTACAGGAAAACAAGGGACGTCATGAATTCCACAATCTTCTTCATGTCTGATCTTCAAGTGTAACGATTCGTTGGTTAGAGAAATTTCCCTATATTTATCTGAGCCAACTTGAACGCTTAATGACTTTTTACTTTGAATTCGATGTTTTACCATCTTCAGGAAAATTTCAGACCCTCTGTCAAGAGAAACTTACGATATTATGGCTATATGCCTTCGAGAAAGCAAACGGACACAGTGAAGAAGATCATGTTCAAGAAAAAAGCAACAACAACAGGTGAACATGAAGGGGTTCGATGTCATTAGCAAAGAGATAAACGTGTGAAGCCAATCAGCAGTGAGATTCTGAAATTCTCATCGACTTTCTACCAGGGATACCGCGTGTCCGTAGCCAATAAGGTTACAGGAATGGTATAGTATTGGTTGAGGTTAGAATTCAGCTTCGAACTTTTTGCGAGATATCTATAAAAACCACTGTATGAAATGTTAAAAAGCATACAAATATAAGAGGAATTCAAGTTTTATTTGTTGAAAATCGGTTTTGAAATGGCTGAGCTATCCAAAAACAAAGTAAATTAAAGCGATGCTAATAAAAGGTGGGTCCAGCCTTTTATTAGTATCGCTTTGTTTTGGATTTAACTCAGCCAGTTCAAAAGCGATTTTCATCAAATGAATTTTGAATTTTCTCTAAGAATTATATGCTTTTTTATAATTATTTCAGAAGAGGTTTCTCTTTATATCAAAAGATAATTGTCGTAAAATGTTGGAAACCTCAAGCCCCATCTCAACTAAAACTGTACCATTCCTTTAACACAACCATTCACCTACTCCAACAGCATGAGACTGATCAAGACAACCCTTTTGCAACAAAGGACCATGGATTCAGACATCCGCAATGACGTAAACAGTTACTGCAATAAAGGCAGACAAACAAAGGAGGAAACAGACAAACATATAGACAAAGCTTTAAAGGGATCGTACAGTTTGGTTGAGACCTAATTTCAGGTTTCTAACATTTTTGGTGAGATGAGAAACTTCTTATGAAATATGAAAGATTATGTAATTCCATGAGGTATTCAGCGTTTATTTGATGAAAATTGGTTTCGAAATGGCTGAGATATCCAAAACAGAGCGATTCTAATAAGTGTGGGACCAACACTTTATTATGATCGCTTTGTTTTACTTTATTTGTGGATGTTTCAGTCATTCCGAACCCGATTTTCATCAAATAAACTTTGAATTCCTCTTAAAATGGTATGCTCTGTACTATTTCCTAAGTATTTTATTGGTATCTCGCAAAAAGTTAAAAGCCCAATTCTCATCTCCACCAATACTGTACCTTCCCTTTAAACATAATGATGCTTCTTCTTGTGATTTCTCGTAGTGGTTGTTTGTCTTAGTACACGCATGATTTTCTTGCCTGGGAAGGGATCCCTGGAAGACAATAGGCCCTTAATCAACAAGCTAAAACTGGAATCTAAATCAGATCAAACCAGCCCAGACCGTAAATATCTTTAAAGCTATACACGATCGGTCAACGGCATTCAGAATCTATACTCTAATCAAGGAGGTCTCATTAAAGACGGTTGCAGTACCGGTGGCGGTTTGCCGAGCGGTCTGGCTTGCTTTTGTTTCAATTCCTGTGAGGAGCGGATGTTTTGAAAGTGAATTCCGAAGACAGAAACACAATAGAATAAGCAGAAGAGGAAAAGCATCGAAAGTATTAAAAAAGGGGTCCACCTTCATGCTATTTATAGAGTTTGAGAGAGACACGGAGGGGATTAGATTCTAGCCGTTCTTCCATCGGCTTACCACTTCCCCCTCTTTAAAAGATAATTGTTTGATGGATTGATCCGTACTCTGACATTTTGGTAAGACCCGGTGGAAAAAGAAAAGAAAGAAGAAAGAAAAAAATAGCAGGTTTTTTTCGGTTTATGTGGAAAACGGCATAAACAGACAATACCACTTCCGCGAGTAAGTTGTGTTCAATGTACCAATCCTCCCACTCGAGTGATTGTGGTCCTAATCTTAGCTTTTCTCAAGGACAATTGGAGCTAAAGATGTAGCTCAATGATCGCTGGGTGGTCACCCTTTTGTTACAGTCTGTTCTGTAAATACTTTCAGGACCTTTGCAATGTAAATGCATGTTGACTCATGTTTTTCTATAATACCCTGATAGTCACTTTTATGTGGCTAAAATAATATACAGATATGCTCTATTCACATCATTATAGTTATGGTGCTATTATCTTTTTGATTACTTTGATACGTACACACACATGCACACACAAAACACGCACACACACGAAATAAACATCTTCCAACTCAAGCTAAGATTATGTCAATGACATCGTCAGTCAATAACTGTTACATTACTAATTTGATTACCAACAACAACAACAACAACAAACTTTGGAAGGCAATTGTCTTGAACTGAGCCTGTAACTAGCATGTTTTCATATACTTTGATATGATAAGGAACAACAAAAACACTGCATGACAGAAAAAAAAATAGTGGAAAATTATTGATGTATGGGCCGGCATATAGGCCTATACATTCTTTTTGCCACATAAATGATGATCAGGGTATTAAGTCAACATACGTTTGCATCCTACATGTCCCTTAATGATTCGATTTCCCTTCTTTCATACACACACGCACACACTTTTCAATTAAATGTCATCATTGATGCACTAAGAACCAGTACCACCGGGGAGCTACATATACAGTGCGTATCAAAAAAAAAAAAAAAAGGTAATCCAACTTTGGAGGGCTACCACTGTATTTCATAATTGTCAGCTATTGAGAGCACACTTTTAATTGTGAGGAAAGGGGAACTCTTCCTCTTTCCATTGATACCTATTCATGATGATAAATGTCATGCATGACTGAGCAAATGAACTTTAAAGACAACAATGACAAATTGCACTTTTTCCAAGTTTGCGTGTTATTGTGAAGGAACAATGCATGTCTCACTGAATGGATGAGATCTGTCAATGAAAGTGGCCAAAGAGGCCAGCCTGTACGAATGCAGATTTGTGTTTAGGGTTTGTGTTTCGGGTTTTTTCCTAACCTTTTATGGTTCATAACCTTTAAGATGGCCACCTGTTGGATAACTAAAGTCACTCCCACAGAGGCCAACCCACACAATCCATTTTCTCTGTTCATATTCAACACATAGCTCGCAGCGACAAACCATGTCTTAAATGTGAAGAGAGAAAAATGGATAATGGTTTAGCCTTTATGGGAAGGACCAAGTTTTCAACAACGTGGCCATGTTGAAGGCTATGAACCATAAATGGTAAGAAGAAACCCTAAACACGAACCTGCAGTCATGCAGGCTGGCCTTATGATTCGACCACCTCCATTGACAGATCTCATCAATGCAGTGAGATATGCATTGTTCCTTCACAGTAACATGCAAACTTGGAAAACGTGCAATTTGTCATTGTTGTCTTTAAAGTTCATGTGCTCAGTCATGTATGACATTTGTCAACATGAATAGGTATCAATGGAAAGAGGAAGAGTTCCCCTTTCCTATAAACCAACATTGCACTCTCTATAGCCGACAATTATCAAATAGTAGCCCTCCAAAGTTGGATTACCTTTTCTTGATATATATATATACTGTATAATAGATATTATTATAAGAAGAAGAAGAAGAAGTCTCGAGTACGTCATTTGTAGATCCAATGATCCAATAAGGCTTTTATTAATCCTTACATCAAAAAAAAATCCTTACATAAAAAAAAAAAATCATTAAAAAAATTGTTGGAATTACAAATGGCGTACTCGAGACTCCTTCATCTTCTTATGATAACATTCTAAGTCCAACGCGTGAAAAATTACATAATAAGTATTATATGCACTTGGCAAAAAAGAAAGAAGAAATGCTTAATTAAAAAAAGATACGAAAAAAAATTTTTCAAATGTTATCGGTAAACCAATTTGCAGCTCCACTTCAACGTTAAACTTTCTTGGCGTTTGTGTGACTGTTGAATATTGTGTCATGAATTTGGCGTGTATCATGGTCTATTGTGGGCGTATTTATCTCGAGATTCACTTAACTATCCAATTATTGAATGAATAGATTATCCTGACTAAGAATTTGGTTGGATACCTGTTGGGGTGCCTTTTGGACAGGAAAACTTTCAGCTTGTAACCGACCTATTATCAGCTATTTTTTTCTCAAATTGTACGGTGTTTTACTCTTTGATTTTAGCTATGTTGTCTGTTTGTTCTGGTTATTTGCATATCGAAACACTACTGGCCTTGAAACCATGAGCTCTCAGTGTTAAAGCGAGCACATATATTTGCCCTTAAAGAAGGATTCCACACAGTTATAACTTAGTCTGATAAGAAAATGCAAAATCTTACCAGTATACAATAGTCAAACTTTGATCAAAATCGGGTAGAAATTAGTTAAGTTATATGAAATTGTGATGTTTTGCTAATTTCTGCTGAACAGTTCTCGTACAGTTGATATTAATATGCAAATGAGTGAGCTGATGATGTCATCACCTCACAATTTCCCATTGACCGTGTACACAAAAATGACAAAAATTCAATGTTTTTTTTAATCAAAATGTAAAACATAATGTTATTCCTGATTTAGTAACTTCAGAATAATGATCAGTTAGATAGATATTGTCTGGGTTTAAGACTGGGGCATATTTCCGTTTGAATTAAAAAAACTGCAAATTTTAAAGTTTTATGTAGAAACTATATGGCAAGTTGTGAGGGGATGACATCATCACTTCACCATCTGCACATTCATCTTGACTTTTCAAGAACTGTTTCCTGAAAATTAGAGAAACTTCAAAATGTCATAACTTCCTTATTTTTCATCCAATTCGGATTAAGTTTTCTTTGTTGTGCTGGTATGAGAACATTTTACTCCGTCTTTTCAGACGACTTCCAGCTGCACAAGAAGTTCCTTTTAATTGCCACTGAGACGAACACAATCAAGCGCACTTCGTGGCACATCAATTTAAGATCGGCTTAATTTCTGCTGATAGGTTGTGCTAAACATTAAACAAATAAAAAAATCCTTTTACTGCCAAGGTCATTATTTCAAACCAGTAAAACTACAAATCTTACTCTTCTCTTTACTCTCAAAGTAGAGAAAAGTTTTTTTTCTCAGTCTGTCGAATGTAGTATAGAAAAAAAAACGAGCCAAAGTTAGAATGAATTGCCATTCGTTAATTGTCATGATAAGATAATAGAAGAAGTAGCTGTCGGGACATTGATTCAAGGAATTGACAACTGAGAAATGAACCAGAGCCTCTTTTCTCGTTCATTTCCACATGACAAAACACAGGCCTCGTGTAGACAATGCAAACCACGTGTATACGGGTACATCGCTAATTGCCCATTCGAGGCATAGTTTCCTGCAAAACTTTCAGCAACCACATCCTTTAATTGCTTGTTATTCGTTTTCTCGCTGTCACAATGGACACTTGCTTTATAGTGCTTTATCGTTGCTGTTTATTTTCTTGAGATTTTCTTTTCTTTCTTCCCCCCTTTTTTGTCTCTTGCAAATGCCGACAGAGGCGAACACATTCGCGTGGGCATGTAGATTTCGTTGCCAACACAAGCCAGGTAAATACGACTGGCAAGAAAAGAAATTTCCCACACTTTTGGCCAAAATGTGTTGTCCTAAGTGCTGGTTGTGCCCCCATTTTGTTGCCTTTGTTTCTAGGCAAAACGACGCTGTGTTTACATCAGTGCATTTTTCAAAAGAGTGACACCCTATCTTTTTCTCTCTTTTTTTTGGGGGGGGGGGAGGGGGGGGAGGGGGGGGAGGTCTCACCAAATGACGTATTTTGATCCACCCCGAATCCATTGTAGCCACTTCGAATTACCAAATTTGTATAGGACATAATCATCGAATATGTAAATCTAATCGAAATAAATTTCATAATTCGGAAGTTGTCGTTCTCTCTTCCAGCAGTTTTGGCATAAACATGTTTCTCAGGTGGATGCAGGAATAGCCCACATCAAGAGGGACGGCGTTTCACAAACAGCAAAGTGCATTAGCTAGAATAGATAATGTCCTTGAATTCATTTCACTGTCGCTCTTCCCAAACATATAACAAAACCAAAAATTATGTCCTCGTTCGATCGCCTGTTGTCTATATGCTTTCATTAGTTTTAAGTTATCTCACTACCATTTTCGCTATTATGGCCATCGAAAGCGTATAGGGGATAAAAGAATGAGATTTTGCGGATATTACGCAACCTACGAGCATGGCATACGGATGATCTGGTTTGCGTTACACGAAGTTTTTATGATGTAACAGTGTGTAGAGACACTAATTACGTATTTTTCCCCTGCGGTGTGGCTTGACGGTAATAATCTTATAAAGTTCTCTTTCCGGGAATGGCAACAAAGTTCACTCATTTAATGAAAATAACAGGATTTATTATGTATATAAACACGTCTATGTACTAGTATCATGTTTTCTTTGGTTGATTTGTCATGTGTTCATTCCGAGGAAACCACAATTTTTGCGGTGTATTTGGAACGTCGGATTATAAAGAATCGCAATAATTATGTGACATGATTATAGTCTTGACTGAGTAGTGAATTACTCGTGATAATCGGATTAACTCTGGTTGTTAAAGAGAGAGAGAGAAAAGATTACCAAAAAATAAAAGCGTTTAACTTGATGTCAGAGACACCTGAGAGGTGTATACGTCATAAAGAAAGCAAAATAATCCTCTTTACATTGTATCTCAATGACAGACAAGTGTGAGATATACTAAAGATAAGATCAGAAGCGCTTGAAACTCCAACAATTACAATCGGAGTTGACTGAACTGAAGTTGGAGATCATCACTGGACTTCCCCGAAAGTTCGTCACCGCACACATCAGTGCATGCTCAGTTGTTTGCGTCAAAGCAGCAATTAAGTAGGGCCTATAGGTGACAAAATCGACCAAAATCAGACAACATGAGCTGCAATATACCGGTTGTATGGGATTTGTTGGAGGGACAAAGACTGATTTCGTATGGCAGTTCACCTGCCTTATTGACTGAAAACAAAATACATTGTATACTCTGGGATGATAACTGAGGGCCCGTTTCATCCAAAAAGACCAAAAAAAGACAAAAAAGAGGGGACTTATCAACTAATGGTAACTCTGTCATCAGTGGGAACCATCAGTGGTTTTTGGCTTCGATTTGCTATAGAATAAATGTTGGTATGGAAGTTACCATCGAATGCAGTTAGCATTAATTGTAAAGCTACCATATTTTTGTTCAACAGGGACCGGAACTTTTACTTTAGCTACTCGAATGTCCATTGAATATTCCAATTCTTTCCATTTTACCCGTGTGCGTGCCGATTTGCTTTCGAACACGCTTTAGTAACGTTTGAAAATTATGAATCATAGCACGTCACAATAGAAATATTCTCCCATTTCTGTCTCAAATTATCATTCATTCATTCATTCATTCATTCATTCATTCATTTTATTTCCACATGGCCACATGGTTTCAGCCACAGGCTGTTCTTCCACAAATCCATGCAACTTTTCGCCAGTAGCTAAAAATTTCCGTTTAGAATGTCAGTAAAATAATGTTCCTAAACTTTCGTGTCTTTTTGGCTATTCAGAGATGACAAAAAGCCAAGCGCCGTGATAATGTTGCAAATTAGTGCTGGGCATTTGGTCGCATTGGTGGCGCTATTTCGTTTGCAGGAGAGCGCGGGCATGAGCTCCAACGGTTTGACGGCTGTGGGAAAAACCATAAATCTCCATATTAATAGATCTCACAACTGTAAATTATTTTATGTGGACTTATATCTTAAAAGCTAAAAGAGACTAACTCCTATCAATTAGAAAATCACCACTCTAAAAATGCCATCAAATGTACGCCGAAGCAAATTGTAATAGGAGTCACTTAAATCTAAAAGAAAGTATATAGGCCCTACGTGTAGGCCATGTCCAGCTTCAAAATGAGTTTGATATTGTAAGACTCATCACATCAATAGGCTGATATGCTTAATTACCTCCGCCAAGGAGGTTATGTGTTTGTTTGTCTTGGTTGGTCTGTTTATAAAATAAATGAAAAAGTTATGAATGGATTTTGATGAAATCTTCAAGAAAAGTTGATGATACAATGAACTAGAAGATTAAACTCGGCAGTGAACTGGATCACCGTGTAGATCTAGAATTCTTTCTTCCTTCTTCCTTTTTTTCTTTCTTTATTCCTTCGTTCACTTCATTTTTTAAATTCATTCATTTATTCATTTATTTATCTATTAATTTATCTACTTATCGTTATAATCATCATTACTTTCATTTTTTGAAGCATTTTTCTCTTTGGTAGGGTCCAATGATGACCGCAAGATGGCGCGCTTGCTTTTGCGATCTTTACAGCCATTGCACTGTTGGCCTGTAAGAACAGCAGAGGCAGCGACGACTGGTAGGCAGTGATGGAATTTGATAATGCAGATAATATACAGTCAAACCTGTCTATAGCGGCCACCCAAGGGAAGCGAAAAAAGTGGCCGTTTTTGACAGGTGGCCGCTATAGACAGATATTATCCAACTTTGTGTGCATTGCCTACATGTACATGTATGTGTATACGTGTGTATACGTATGCACACGTGTGTTTCATGCATTGAAAAATGCCGGTGATTATGAAATTGTTGCACAGTAGCATATGCACAGTCGTGAAGAAAGCTTAACACTAGTGCATTATTATGACTAAATGAGTGATGAATGCAGCGGTGTCTATCACTGAACGTTGCCCATGAATGACTGGCACGGCTACAAAGCAGAAAACCACGCTGAATTATCGGCTCGTAATACGGCTCCATCGGGTCTGTGGCCGCTATAGACAGGTTCAAATCTACCGCGGGAAAGAAAATATGTAGCTTTGCAGCCGCTGGCCGCGTTAGACAGGTGGCCGCTATACACATGATCTTTAAGAGGGCTTCTCTCTTCCAGTGGCCGCTATGGACAGGTGGCCACTAAGGCAGGTTTGACTGTACATGTAGATAATAATATGGGGACGGGAAAACCACCATAATATGGGTGGAAATGACTGCGTGGCGGAAGTCTCGGCTCACCGAGTGCCTTTCTAGTTCTTTATGTTTTTGTTTTTATGTTTTTCATAAGTGATGGTGCCTGGGCTAGTCCACTTTATTTGCAGGAATGAAACCACTTAAGATGGTGCAAGAGAGAGAGAGAGAGAGAGAGAGAGAGAGAGAGAGAAAGGGGGAGAGAGAGAGGGGGAGAGAGAGAGTAGGAGGGAGTTTTAAAAAAGGGGGTAGCAGCGTAATACGATGAAGGTGAATGGGTACAAGGGATGGAAACCCACCAAGTTATATATATTTATCTTGTCTCGTTTTGCAGGTTTGTTTGTGTATTGTTGTTCGATTTAATGTGGTGCTGATTCTTCCTGATTCACTGAAAATTATAACATTTTACTTCAATACACCCACTGCGCCTCTCAGAAAAAAAAAAATATATGTATAATATGTATATATATATATATATATATATATATATACATATATATATATATATATATACATATATATATATATATATATATATATATATATATATATACTGAAAGAAATTGGACTGAGGCGGACGTTGCTCTCGATCTTGAGTCTCCCTTTTAATCAGTTGAGCTTTCGGCCTGTCATTAGGCCTTCATCAGGATCTACCAACAGAATAGTTATATATATATATATATATATATATATATATATATACAGGGTTCATACGCTTCCACATTTTCAAAATTCCCTGACTTTCCATGTCTTTCCAGAGCAGAAAATGTAAATTTCCATGACTATTTTACACGATGTACACATCTTATTCTAAAGTGTGTAAAAATACATCATCATAATACTAGGAAGCAAAACACAAAACAAGTGTGTATATTCGGTTATACACACTTATGCTTTGTTCTGAAGGAAGCACCTTAAAGGGGAATTTTCCCCAAACAACAACGTGGATTAGGTGAGTAGAAAACAATTTTAGAAACCCAACAGTAAAATGTTGAGCAAATTTTGATAACCTGTTAACAAGAATTATGCAAAATTGTGTATGTTGCCCTCTTTGGACGGAACTATGCCAGAATATGTGATATCACAAGAGGACAACTCTCCTTTGAATTTGTACATAGAATTTCACAATTTTAGTTTTTTTCTTGGATATCGATAATGCAGTTGATCAAGTTCAATAATAAATGTACGCACAATTATCTAAGCCCTAACATCCTCAAGTATAAAGGAGAGGGAAGATGATTATTATTTACATTGAAATGATTGTGTTGTCAATATTCTGTGGTAAAATGCTTTAATTCAAATTCTATATCAAAATCAAAGCACTATCTCAATCCAAAAGTAATCATACATTCGTGTTATTAGACAGGGCGCCACACTAACTTCTATTTTTGGTGGCCCGATCCGGCCACCGAAATCATTGATTTCTATTTTTTGGTGGCCCGAAAGTAAAATCTGGTGGCCCAAAAAAAAAATCAAGAAAAACATAAGAAAAACTAAATCGGTCCTACTAAACATAGAAAAATAACTATTAAGAATTACTGACGTGATACAGGTACCCATGTCTAAAATAAATGAATAGAGTTATCAAAAAAGTTGATGCCTATTTACATGTAGGTGGTCAAAACTTACGTTTGAAATGATAAAGTGGGAGCATTTACAGACATTTGTAAACATCCGACATTTGTTTTGGCATTGTAAAGAGCCGAAAGTTACCGTTATTCATTTCTGATTGTGAAAGCAATCATTCAACATTTACTAGTATTTTAACACCTTACGGAGCCGAATGTTACCGTTAATCATTTTCAAAAGTAAAAGCAAACAACTGACATTCATTTTAGCATCTTACGGAGCTGAATGTTATCCTTATTCATTTCCGAACGTGAAAGCAAGCATCCGCTATTTATTCTAGCATCTAACTGAGCCGATTGATACCGTTAATCATTTCCAAATGTAAAAGCAACAATCTGTTATTTATTTTAGCATCGTACGGAGCAGGATATTACCGTTATTCATTTCCAAATTTAAAAGCAAACATCCGACATTTATTTTATTATCGTACGGAGCCGAATGTTACTACTGCCCACTTCCGAAAGTGAAATGAATCATCTGACAATTATTTTAGCATCGTACGGAGCCGAATGTTACTGTTTTTCATTATTGAACGTCAAGGCAGACATCAGACATTTACTTTACCATCAAACGCAGATGAAAGCTACTGTTATTAATTTCGAAATATAATAGCAAATATCTGACATTTATTTTAGCATCGTATGAAGCAGGATATTACTGCTATTCACTTCCGAACGTAAAAGCAATCATCTGACAGTTATTTTAGCATCTTCCGGAGCCGAATGTTATTGCTATTTACTTTTGAAAGTAAAAGCTAACATCCGACATTTATTTAATCATCGTAGGGAGTTGAATATTATTGTTATTCATTTCCGAACGTCAAAGGGATCATTCGACATTTACTTTAGCATCTTCCGGAGCTGAATTCTATTGCTATTTACTTTCGAACGTAAAAGCAAACATCCGACATTTATTTAATCATCGTAGGGAGTTGAATATTATTGTTATTCATTTCCGAACGTCAAAGGGATCATTCGACATTTATTTTAGCATCTTCCGGAACTGAATGTTATTGCTATTTACTTTCGAACATGAAAGCGAACATCCGGCATTTATTTTATCATCGTACGGAGTTGAATATTATTTTAATTCATTTCCGAACGTCAAAGCAAATATCCGACATTTATTTTAGCATCTTCCGGAGCTGAATGTTATTGCTATTTACATTCGAACATTATAAAAGCAAACATCAGACATAATCATCGTACGGAGTTGAATATTATTGTTATTCGTTTCCGAACGTCAAAGGGATCATTCGACATTTACTTTAGCATCTTCCGGAGCTAAATTTTAGTGCTATTTACTTTCGAACGCAAAAGCAAACATCCGGCATTTATTTTATCATCGTACGGAGTTGAATATTATTAGTATTCATTTCCGAACGTCAAAGCAAACATTCGACATTTATTTCAGCATCTTCCGGAGCCGAATGTTATCCTTATCCATTTCCGAACGCAAAATCAAATATCTGACATTAATTTTAGCTCCCCATACGGAGCTGAATATTACCGTTATTCATTTCCAAAAGTATAAGCAGACATCCGACGTTTATTTAAGTATCATACGGAGTCGAATATTACCGTTATTAATTTCCAAAATTAAAAGCAAACAACTGACATTCATTTTAGCATCTTACGGAGCTGAATGTTATCCTTATTCATTTCCGAACGTGAAAGCAAGCATCCGCTATTTATTCTAGCATCTAACTGAGCCGATTGATACCGTTAATCATTTCCAAATGTAAAAGCAACAATCTGTTATTTATTTTAGCATCGTACGGAGCAGGATATTACCGTTATTCATTTCCAAATTTAAAAGCAAACATCCGACATTTATTTTATTATCGTACGGAGCCGAATGTTATTACTGCCCACTTCCGAAAGTGAAATGAATTATCTGACAATTATTTTAGCATCGTACGGAGCCGAATGTTACTGTTTTTCATTATTGAACGTCAAGGCAGACATCAGACATTTACTTTACCATCAAACGCAGATGAAAGTTACTGTTATTAATTTCGAAATATAATAGCAAATATCTGACATTTATTTTAGCATCGTATGAAGCAGGATATTACTGCTATTCACTTCCGAACGTAAAAGCAATCATCTGACAGTTATTTTAGCATCTTCCGGAGCCGAATGTTATTGCTATTTACTTTTGAAAGTAAAAGCTAACATCCGACATTTATTTAATCATCGTAGGGAGTTGAATATTATTGTTATTCATTTCCGAACGTCAAAGGGATCATTCGACATTTACTTTAGCATCTTCCGGAGCTGAATTCTATTGCTATTTACTTTCGAACGTAAAAGCAAACATCCGACATTTATTTAATCATCGTAGGGAGTTGAATATTATTGTTATTCATTTCCGAACGTCAAAGGGATCATTCGACATTTATTTTAGCATCTTCCGGAACTGAATGTTATTGCTATTTACTTTCGAACATGAAAGCGAACATCCGGCATTTATTTTATCATCGTACGGAGTTGAATATTATTTTAATTCATTTCCGAACGTCAAAGCAAATATCCGACATTTATTTTAGCATCCTCCGGAGCTGAATGTTATTGCTATTTACATTCGAACATTATAAAAGCAAACATCAGACATAATCATCGTACGGAGTTGAATATTATTGTTATTCGTTTCCGAACGTCAAAGGGATCATTCGACATTTACTTTAGCATCTTCCGGAGCTAAATTTTAGTGCTATTTACTTTCGAACGCAAAAGCAAACATCCGGCATTTATTTTATCATCGTACGGAGTTGAATATTATTAGTATTCATTTCCGAACGTCAAAGCAAACATTCGACATTTATTTCAGCATCTTCCGGAGCCGAATGTTATCCTTATCCATTTCCGAACGCAAAATCAAATATCTGACATTAATTTTAGCTCCCCATACGGAGCTGAATATTACCGTTATTCATTTCCAAAAGTATAAGCAGACATCCGACGTTTATTTAAGTATCATACGGAGTCGAATATTACCGTTATTAATTTCCAAAATTAAAAGCAAACAACTGACATTCATTTTAGCATCTTACGGAGCTGAATGTTATCCTTATTCATTTCCGAACGTGAAAGCAAGCATCCGCTATTTATTCTAGCATCTAACTGAGCCAATTGATACCGTTAATCATTTCCAAATGTAAAAGCAACAATCTGATATTTATTTTAGCATCGTACGGAGCAGAATAATACCGTTATTCATTTCCAAATTTGAAAGCAAATATCTGACATTTATTTTATTATCGTACGGAGCCGAGTGTTATTGCTGTCCACTTCCGAAAGTGAAATGAATCATCTGACAATTATTTCAGCATCGTACGGAGCCGAATGTTACTGTTTTTCATTTTTGAACGTCAAGGCAGACATCAGACATTTACTTTACCATCAAACGCAGCTGAATATTACTGTTATTAATTTCGAAATATAATAGCAAATATCCGACATGTATTTAATCATCGTATGAAGCAGAATATTACTGCTATTCACTTCCGAACGTAAAAGCAATCATCTGACAGTTATTTTAGCATCTTCCGGAGCCGAATGTTATTGCTATTTACTTTTGAGAGTAAAAGCAAACATCCAACATTAATCATCGTACGGAGTTGATTATTGTTATTCATTTCCGACCGTCAAAGGGATCATTCGACATTTACTTTAGCATCTTCCGGAGCTGAATGTTATTGCTATTTACTTTCGAAGGTAAAAGCAAACATCCGGCATTTATTCTATCATCGTACGGAGTTGAATATTATTAGTATTCATTTCCGAACGTCAAAGCAAACATTCGACATTTATTTCAGCATCTTCCGGAGCTGAATGTTATCCGTATTCATTTCCGAACGCAAAATCAAATATCTGACATTAATTTTAGCTCCCTACGGAGCTGAATATTTCCGTTATTCATTTCCAAAAGTATAAGCAGACATCTGACGTTTATTTAAGTATCATACCGAGTCGAATATTACCGTTATTCATTCCAAAATTAAAAGCAAACATCTGACATTTATTTTAGCATCTTACGGAACCGATTGTTACCGCTGTCCATTTCCAAAAGTAAAGGCAATCATCCAACTTTTTTTTTTGGTGGCCCGACGTGCGTTTTTTGTGGCCACGGGCTACCGGGCCACCGTTAGGGTGGGATTTCACGGAGCACGCGAACGATTTGCGAAGGACGCGAATGGCAAAATCCAGCATTCGTATTTTAGTCTGCAAAAGATCGCCAAACGAACGTGAGGGCTCGGAAGCGTCGTCAATTGTTCGCGAATGTCGTTTTTACTTCGGCGAGAATTTCAAAAAAGTTTGAAATCTTTTGCGAACCTTTTCCGCACACTTGGTCGTGATTTGCTGGTGAATTGTTCTCGAAAGTGTCTTTAAAGCCTCGTCATATGCGCAAGACCTTCGCGAGACACGCGCGATGTTCACAAAATGTTCGTGAAACCCAAAACAGACTCCGAAACTTTGGAGAATGTCTCGCGTATGTTACGCGAAATCTGCGAAATTTTTCCGATCATTTTACGACGTAATCGCAAACTGTTCGCGTACCTTTTGAGATATTCTCGCGAACGTTTAGCGCACGTTTGGGGGATGTATGACCTATTCGTTTTCTACAAATAAAAATCGAAGCATACATCTAAACATCAAAGAATTATTAACAACTGTAGTAACAAAAGAAATTAAAGACTAGCGAAGAGAAAGAAATGTTTGATATACAAAAAAATTCACAGAATACACTTAAAATTAATCTAAAGTATGTAAAATTTCATTTAAACTGTAGAGATTATGTGTTGGAGGAACTGCAAAAAAAAAATGAAATAAAAGGCTTTACTAGTGGAGATGGGCATTAGGAAAAAAAATGTAGGCAAACACACGATAGAGAAATGAGAACAAAAGAAAAGAGAAATAGAAGGAAAGAACAAAATTTCAACTCGAGACAGCTTCCACCTCTCCTTGGGTACATTTTCTTCCATGATTATGGGAAATTTTTCGTTGTTCGCATTTCCGTCGCGTGTTCTTCGTGTACGTAACATGCTGTACTTTAGCAATGATACACACGACATTCGCACATACGTCGTGAAAACTTCGCACAAATTGCGCAAGAATAGTTTTCGGCTTCATTGTCGGAACACATTCGGAGAAAAACTAAGGGTGGGATTTCACGGAGCACACGAACGATTTGCGAAGGACGCGAATGACAAAATCCAACATTCGGAAAAGTGATTTCACGGAGCACGCGAACGATTTGCGAACGACGCAAATGACAAAATCCAACATTCGGAAAAGTTTTTCTCCGAATGCGTTCCGACAATGAAGCCGAAAACTATTCTTGCGCAATTCGTGCGAAGTTTCCACGACGTTTGTGCGAATGTCGTGTGTATGATTGCTTAAGTACAGCATGTTACGTTCACGAAGAACACGCGACGGAAATGCGAACAACGAAAAATTTTCAATAATCATGGGATAAAATGTACCCAAGGAGAGGTGGAAGCTGTCTTTAGTTGATTTTTTTTTCTTTCCTCTATTTCTCCTTTCTTTTTCTCTCATTTTTCTATCCTGTGCTTGCCTACATTTTTTTCCCCTAGGACCTATCTCCACTACAAGTAGTAAAGCATTTGATTTTTTTTTTTGCAATTCCTCCAACACATAATCTCTATAGTTTAAAGGAAATTTTGCATACTTTAGATTGATATTAAGTGTATTCTGCGATTTTTTTTTTGTATATCAAACATTTCTTTCTCTTTGCTAGTCTTTAATTTCTTTTGTTACTGTAGTTGTTAATAATTGTTTGATGTTTAGATGTATGCTACGATTTTTATTTGTAGAAAACGAATAGGTCATACATCCCCCAAACGTGCGCTAAACGTTCGCGAGAATATCTCAAAAGGTATGCGAACAGTTTGCGATTACGTCGTAAAATGATCGGAAAAACTTCGCAGATTTCGCGTAACATACGCGAGACATTCTCCAAAGTTTCGGAGTCTGTTTGGGGTTTCACGAACATTTTGCGAACATCGCGCGTGTCTTGCGAAGATCTTGCGCATATGACGAGGCTTTAAAGACACTTTCGAGAACAATTCACCAGCAAATCACGACCAAGTGTGTGGAAAAGGTTCGCAAAAAATTTCAAACTTTTTTGAAATTCTCGCCGAAGTAAAAACGACATTCGCGAACAATTGACGACGCTTCCGAACCCTCACGTTCGTTTGGCGATCTTTTGCAGACTAAAATGCGAATGCTGGATTTTGCAATTCGCGTCCTTCGCAAATCGTTCGCGTGCTCCGTGAAATCCCACCCTTAGTGTCGAGCCCTGTATTAGATGACTGACGCTTCGATCATGCACGCAATTTAAAATACACTGTAATGCCAATCACACATCAGCAGCGCTCATGTCACGTATGTACATATGTGTACACAAAGGCACCACGGCACCTTACATCACTGCCAGTCGATAGTCATACACACAAGTACACGTGCACATGCCCATGAAAGACGCAATTAGACACCAATCTGCGTGGAGTTTGTTACGAAAACGGTCTTAATACGAGAAACCACAAATTTGACAAACTATTCTTCCTTTGTTGATAAGAGAAATCAAATATCATTTTAACAAATATCTTGAAAAAATGATTTTCCCTGACTTTCCAGAAGAAATAGATGGATTCCCTGACTTTTTGCTTCTGGAAAAAGTATTTTGAAATTCCCTGATTTTCCAGAAATTCCATGACGCGTACGAGCCCTGTATATATATATATATGTGGATAGAAAGTGACACCAAGTTATATTCTTGGATACCTTCACTTATACACTCACAATTGAATGAAAGACACATACTTAAATATACTTCAAAAGACATATACAAGAACACCAGAAGTAGATTTCTTTGAAGTGTTTAATAATTTCCGTCCATTTTCTTCCCTCCAATCACAGCAGATGTTTTACAATGACGCAAATACATGCACCGAGTATTCACTGGTCATACATTATCACACATTACATTAAAGAAATTGACACATATAAAACACAATAAACCTGTCAGATACACGTACGGATACAAAAATAAGGGAGAGCGTGCGGGGGATTACAAGGACGCACATCACCGACACAATGAGGCGATGATCTCCGAGTATTGTAATTAGATTGTCATCACAATGAAATAAAATCACAAAAATTACCACACGCGGTAACCATTCCACCACGTATCAATCAATATCTAAAACTTCAATAAATAGAAAACAATTCCTTAACCGTAAATTAATGACGTAATGCCTCGAGTTTCATCACAGATACCTTAAGAAATCATTCCACCAACTATGACAGAAGGACATATTAGAAGTCAAGGGCTTAGATTCACTGTAGTATACATTCAAAATTATACAATTAAATGCACGAGGAATCCTCATGATGAAAATGTTAAATCATTACCACGTCAAAGGGTGCTGTACTAAGATCATTAAGTGTTGATGAAATTTGTCTTCATTGATTGTCAAAAATGCTGTTATTAAATGTATCATTATCATCATCGTCATTATCATTGGTAATATAATAGTAGTCCATGTAGCAGCATCATCATTCTCATTCCTATGACGTGATATTAACATCACTACTCCTATCATTTGTCGCCACCACCACTAACAAAAAATCTAACCATTACCACGATAACATCACATCGATTCAATCAGGATTGTCCAAATTGCAAGTTATACAAGAAATAAAGGAATAGTAGGAGCAACTGTACCAATAATGATTATCATAAAATAATGCACACTAAAATGATAGTACTATAAATATTGGTATCATGTAGAATATTCTAAATAGGCCTATTTGCACCTATAATGCACTGATTCAGTCTCTGTATTGGGACATTGCCCTAATAGTAAAGATCCTCCCCCACCCCTCCCCCTCCCTACATCCAAAAACAAGAGGAAATCTCACTTGCAGGTTTAAATGTTTGATAATGGCAAAGGCTCTCAATAAACTGAATTAACAAAGTTTGAATCTAGACAGGAGTCACACAATCAAGACCTATTCTAAGGTCTTTAGGTTTCAAATCAGTAATATTCATGACGCAAGACATTTTTTTTTCCCCATTCCTAATCGAAGTGATGTGGAATTTTCAAGTCATTCGAACAATGTCTAGCATTGGCTTGTGGCAATGAGTTTTGTTATGTAACATGACATTACACAAAAATCCTATATTCTGTGAAATATGACTTTTTGATTCAATGTACCTTGAGAAAACAAAAAAGGCACTAAAAACTGCAGGGTGCAACTGCGACTTGAAAAAAAAAAGGAAAAGTATTCTCTTTGACCAAAAAAAACCCACCCCAACAACAAACAAATCATGTTTGCAGGCATGTACAAGGAATCGTCAATATACAAAGAAAGTAATTTCAGTGATTACACAAATCATGCACATAAATGCAATGACATTACAATATCATGACAACAGAATACTATCACGCAGCTCTTATCAAATTTGTGTTTCTCCGCATTTTTTAACCAACGTCCTTCTAGCCCACTTCTGTTACTTCTATGGCAACTACTGGCAGCAATAAAAAACAAACAAACAAACAAACAAGAAGTCATGGTAATACACAAGTTAACACATTATGTATACATTTAAACCCATTTAGTTTCCTGCATGTTCCAGATATTCAGTATCTTTTCATTAAGTGTATTGTGCAAAGTTGCCCAAAGTTGACAAATATAGGTTATCACATAGAGGTTCTTACATATCTTGATTAAGTAGTTACATCTGGCAAATACCCAGACAGCACAATGTACAGTCATAACACAGTGAAATAAATGAATTTGTAGTAAAGAGTATTCCACTTCCAATATGATAGCAAAGTGCAACATAATGTGTGTGTGTGTGTGTGTGTGTGTACAAATACGAGCATGTAAACATACATATACACATACATGTTTACATGTATATATATATATATATACATATATATTATGTACACATTTATAAATTTATAAGAGTATAAGAATTAAAAGACTGGCGTACAAATGTGAAACTTGAGTTACCAAATAAAGGTGAGAGATGCAATGAGATACATACAAAAATAAAATGAAGTAAAATGCAAGATACAATTGTAAAACACTCAAGCATGAACATTTACCTTTGTAGGGCTTTTATTTCATTTCATATATATATTCTTTTAAAGGAAATCAGTCCTGGCACTATAATCATGTACCCCTTGCTCTGGTTATGAGATTCTTTGACAAACTTGAAGAGATTAAGACTTGATGTAGAGATCACTTATATCCACGGACTCCCTATTTATAAGAACAGTTCAAACTCATTTCTTTCAAGGCAGTTTACATGTAGCAGGACCCACATTTGCGACCGCCTGTCCTTAAAAGGTCATGCTTTTTGTCTTTTGTTTGGGGGGGGGGGGGGGGGGGGCTGTCTTCTTGGGGAGACTTTCTAAAGAGGCTTGCCTGTATGTTATCTTTTTATCTGCTATGCAGGCACTCAATTATCTTTCTTGCACACATAGCAAAAGAAAGAAAGAATGAAAGCGAATATAATTATACAGATGCTGTATACAAATGTAAATGTATATCCTACAGTTGTCTGCAAAATCATTCATACCCTTGAACATTTTTAGTGTTTTTTCCTCATACTTTAATGATGGAATGATCGTTCTTGGGTGTGACTTTTATATATTCAGTTGTCATATACCAATTTCAGTAAATTTTGGTTCAATTTCATTTGCATAACAATAGAAACACTGAGATTTCCAGATTTTTGGCAGTCCATAATTATTTGATTATTCTGTTGGCATGCAAGAATTCTTGCTGGGAACATGGTGAAAGCCCGTGCAATAAATGCAGGTACCACAAACAAATGGCTTGTGATCAGTATTGACAACTAACATTCGGGCTGGGATAAACTCTATAAGGCCTTTAAAATGAATATCTTCATTTTTTTTTTTCTTGCTAGTGAGATGAAACTGGAAATGCAATGAATATGACAATGTGAGGTAGCAAACCAATGCCTGACTGCCACCGTAAATCAATCATTTTCTTAGAAATCGGCATAATTGAAAAAAAAAAATCACAGTTATGAATAATTTTGCAGACAAACACACATATTATATATATATATATATATAATTATATACATTCTGTAAAACAAGATATTTTCACCGCATGAAAT
The DNA here is from genome assembly GCF_040938485.1 of Diadema antillarum. Taxonomy (NCBI): domain Eukaryota; kingdom Metazoa; phylum Echinodermata; class Echinoidea; order Diadematoida; family Diadematidae; genus Diadema; species Diadema antillarum. The sequence continues at coordinate 1,348,939 of NW_027271018.1, read as the reverse complement.
TTTTGCGAATTAGAGCCGACGGCCTTTTTTCGCGGCATGAACTTTTCGCGAGTTGCTTCTTCTTACATTCAATGTATATAGTTTAGACATTAACTTTTGCATGTATTTTAATTTCGCGAATCTTGGCTCTTGCGAAAGTCGCAAAATTAAAATGCACGCGAACATTCCTCATTTTACAGTATATCTATATATATAATTCATATCAGTAACAAACATTTGAAGTCTTTACATATATGTACCACAAGCACAAAATCAAAGGATTAATAGAGCAATTTTGTATGCATTTACTAATAATCATTATGGAGTGATTCAAGTTTTATCAAGGTTTCGTAAACATGGTCACGGTAACAAGACTCTCTCAAAAAGAAGGCAAAAGTTTTGAAGAGATGTTTCAGTAATACACTGTACTTTCAAGGCTGAAAATAGAGCCAGTATAGTCTATGCTTCAATACATTCAGACATGTTATTGGCATCCAGTTGTAAGGCCTGTGGTTTTCCATAGAGGGGTACGCTGGAAGGGAACTTGTACTGCTATGGGTTGTTGTGCAACGTATCGTATTGCTGAAAAATACTAAGCTATCTATCATTTTAAAAACTTTCACAAGATTTGTTGGAATGTTTACTTCAAGTTCACTGGAAAAACATAAAACCCTCCACTAAAATAGCTATTTCATTTGCAATATGGAACAGTACATGTGCAAAGTTTATGCAATATGGAAAAGAAAATGAGGAACTGATATTTATGGCAATAAACATTTCAATAAATCATCTATTAACATTCATATTTTTCTATACATTCTTCACATATTGCAGATTTAGAAAATCTAATTGAAAGAAAATGCAGCGCATTCAGACTTTGGAAGTTTGAAGTAAAGATTTAAATCTACCAGGCAAATTACGTCTTCAGTGTAAATATATAAAATTCATAGGGATATTAACTGTAAAATTTATCACCCAAAAAATACAAATTATCAAACCATGAAATACAGCACACTTTTCTTCCATGCTTTAAAAAAAAAAAAAGAAAAAAAAATAGGTGAGGAAGGTACATCAGCCTTCATGTGGTTGCCTAGTGAACTATTTATAGCTTGAATGCATAAGCATTGTGTCTCTTTTATGTCTATTTTCCGAAGGGTTTTATATAAAATCACTCGCAAACAGTTTAAATAAGCACGTCAACCTAAACACACATTCCAACTTGGAGACACAGGCAGCTCTGTCCTCCATCTTGTGAAAGTACGTCTTCAAAAGATTACGTTGAAAATTTTGAAAAAAAAAAAGTTTTAATAATAATGATAATAATAATAATGATAATGATAATGATGATGATGATGATGATGATGATGATGATGATGACGATGATACTAATAATAATACTACTAATAATAATGATGCCAATAATAATAACAATAATAATAATAATAATAACCAGTAACAATAACAAATAACAATAATGAATATAAAAACAATGACAATATTAATGACCTTTTAAACCAAGGGCAGCCTCTTCTATGTAATCACTGCCTATTCAGTTGACCCCCATTACCCAAGCATTGGTACCCATTTATAACACCTTCGTACTAAACACATAAAGCCATTACATCATTTTGTGTGTAAAAGGATGCAATGGGTGGAACTTGAACCCAGAACCTCATATTCAGGTGTTCAGACCAACGTCCACTATACCACAGTACCCCTACTGTAGATACATGGGAACATACATTTTACATTATGGAGCATCATTAGTGCTATATATGATACAAGCAATAAACATCATTCAAAAGTTAACCTATCAAAAAAATGAAAGAGATGTTCATACGATATGCCATACTCTACATTTCCTGAAATAATGAGGAATATATGCAACACATAAACTTGCAAAACAAATATCTTTTGGCACTAAAGTTGAGTGAAATGAGAGGGTACAATAGAAATACACAATACTGAGGGAACATTAAACATTATCGATGTGATATGTCATTTCTGATGCCTGACAGAACAAATGGGAGGTCCACTATCACTCGCTCACAATGCCTAACCACACAAGAAATATGCGGCAATAACTGAACCATTCCTTCTTTCTTTCTTTTTTTCATGCTAAACTCTTGGTTCCCATCAAAGATTTTCATGTCTCATCTTAATTTCTCATCACATTCAATGTTCTTCTTGTAGTCACTCCATTCTGAGATAATTTGAATCATAATATCATGTAGTAGTTGAATCTATAGACAGAGTACAAAACTTTTTTTGAGAGACTTTGAATGCCAAAAGCATTCAGAGCTATGTATAACTATGTAACTATGTAAATATTTGTAGAAAAATAAATATGTCAAACCGATGTTAATCTACACACAAGAAATACAAGTTGTACAAAGATTATGTGAAAGGAAAAACCAATACACCAAGTGTAATTGAAGGGCAAGTAGGATCATAAAAGCTTTGTAACATGTACCAAGTACAATAAAAACTGAACAATGAATTCAAACATGATTACGGGTATTTGGGACTGTCACATTTTTTTTCTTTTTTCATTTCCTTTTTGTGCGATGGGGTGGGAATGACTAAGTCAGTGATTAAAGGACAAGTCCACCTTCATATACATTTAAAGGATTGAGAGAATGCAGCAATATTAGTAGAACACATCAGTGAAAGTTTGAGGAAAATTGGACAATCCGTTCAAAAGTTACAAATATTCTAAGTATCTGCGCAGTCACTGCTGGAAGAGAAGACTACTACAGTGTATGATGTCACATGCGTTCAACTATATAAGGAAAATAAAAAGAGAATTTCACAAAACTTTACTTTTTGAATAAAGTGCACATTTCTTCGACTTGCTACTGATGTATGTTAAAGGTAATATCATTCCCCCTGCCTTCTGAAAGAGAGAAGTCGCGTGTTCTTTTGTTATGCGAGAAAAATGGAAATATGTTGAATTTTCTTTATTCTTTCTATATATCGTTGTACTCATGCGACATCACAAGCTATAGTAGTCTTTTCATCCAGCTGTGACTGAGCAGAAACTTCAGAAATTCATAACTTTTGAACGGACTGTCCGATTTTGCTCAAACTCTCACTGATGTGTACTACTAATATTGCTGCATTCACTCAACCCACATGTCTTTGAAGGTGAACTTGTCCTTTAAGTTTTCAAAATTTTGGTCCATTAACACCACTTCTTTGTTGAAGCTTTACATAATATGGTATAACCTGCTGTCTCCTCTCATATGCCCATGAAATAAAGAGAACACATTTTTTTTTTCTCTCTCTCCCTCTCTCTCTGAGGTTGAGGCAGCTACATGTAGTTGACAAGAGGAGTGCATCTACAGGACAAAAACTTTTGGGTGCAAGGCACTCTTTGGACTATGGCATGGAAGCCACTTTGAGTCAAGGAGTTTACGTACATAAATCTGAAATTTGAATGAACCGAATGATTTACACACAGACACTGCGTTACGACGCATGTGGTGCTATGGTTCTAGACGAAGAATTTGGCCTATACAGGAGAGGGGTGGTGTATAAACTCACAGTCTGAATCATGGTGCCAAGTTAAGACACAAATCCTACACATGCCCCCTCTCTTGGTGAGGTTAACATATATGCATACAATGCTGCCACCATTTACCCATCAAAATCAGATAGATTTCAAAAGAGCACTTAGGGAGGTGCCTATGTGCTACATACATCTCATGGCCACAATTGATTCATACTTCTGGGAGATTTTTATATTCTTTTATTACCTCTGCCAAGGAAGGAGGTTATGTTTTCATTGGCATTGGTTTGTTTGTTTGTTTGTTTGCTTGTCTGTTTGCAAAATAACTTGATAAAGTTGTCAACAGATTTTAATGAAACTTGCAGGGAAAGTTGATAATGACACAAGAAACAGATGATTACATTTTGGTAGTGATCCAGGAATTTTATGGATTTTTGAAGGAATCTTTGTGTTTTGGCAGAAAGGGTCAATTAACTTGGGAGTTCAAGCTGTGCACATTTGAGGTTTGCATATATGCACTCTAAAGCTAATCTGCTGCTTTTCATGGATTTTGAGCTGGGTGGTCAGAAATAGAAGCACACACTACATAGACATTATAACAATTATAAGACAAGGAAAAGAGCTGCATCATTCAGTAATGACAGAGAAATTTTTCCAAAACCCGGATTGTGCTTTGTCCATTTTCAATGGACTTGGGGTGGTATTCTGAAATCCTTCCTAGGAAGAAATTTCTTCCTAAGTCAGGATTTTTTCCTAAGTGGTATTCTGAAAATCTTCCTAAGTTTCTTCCTAAGTAGACTTAGGAAGAAAATTAGGAGGGGGCGGGAATATGTAAATTTCTGACTTAGGAAGAAGTTGGTATTCTAGAATGCACTTAGGAAAGAATTTTAGGAAAATATTTAGGAAAGCTCCACCCCTGTCCTAAGTACGTTGTTAAGAATAGCAAACTGCAAGCATCGTTATAGGCGCGCTTGTCAGTCATTGGGCGCACATGTACCTTGATGCGCGAAATGAGCGTGAGAAAGGGGACATCCCGCGCCCTCGTGTATTTGACCCTACGTCATAGTAATATGCGATTGTCATTGGCAGACATCGGTTAGTTCCTTATGATACGGCATTTCGTATTGGCTTAGGAAAGGACGTGGGCGGGAATAAGGATGGCCTAATTTGCATTAAGAAGTGCCTAGGAAGAAATTTCAGAATACCAATTTTGTCTTTCCTAGGCACTTCCTAAGTTTCTGACTTAGGAAGAAACTTAGGAAAAAACTTAGGAAGATTTTCAGAATACCACCCTGGGTGCATGTCCCAGCATGCAACTTTCCTCAATAAGTGAGAAGAAAAAATAAGGTGAAGAAGTTTGGTCTATTCTGCTCCGGAGAGTGCACATCACAAATTCACAATCACTGTACCTTCCGATATACACACAAACAGAAAGAGAAAGTATTCACTGGCCAGCAACATGCGCTAACACTGACTTCTACTTCTACTTCCTCTTCTACTTCTACTTTGAAGTAGAACAGAGAGTTGGTAATATTTCTGCTACCAACTGGATTGTAGTAGTCACAATATCTGGCAATCAATGGCAGTTAACAAATCTATCACACATACACTTTCATACGTCACTCAACGTACTACAGCTATCTCTTAAAGGGGAAAATCCAGTCCAAATATAAGTTAGTCTGATTTAAAAAAAGAGTAAAATATTACAAGTTCAACGGTAAAAATTTTGACTGAAATCGGCTGATAAATAAGGAAGTTACGACATTTTGAAGTTTTGCTAATTTCTGTAAAACAGTTCTTGTATAGTGGATATGAATATGTAAATGAGTGAGCTAACATGTCATAACCTCACAATTTTCCATTGATCGTGTACAAAAAAAAAATGATGAAAATTCAATTTTTCTGATATTGAAATCTGGAAAATGATGTTATTGCTGGTTAAATAACTTCAGTATAGTGATCAGTTAGATATAACAGGATTTGAGCCTTGGGCATAATTGCGTATGAATAAAAAACTGGAAATGTCAAAATCTTATGTACAAACTAGTGTGTATATGGCAAGTTGTGATGGAATGACATGCTCACTTTGCTATTTGCATATTCATATTGACCATTCAAGAACTGTTTCCTGAAAAAAATTGTGAATTTTCAAAATGGTCATAACTTCCTCATTTTTCACCTGATTTTGATCAAAATTTTACCATTGAACTCATAATATTTTACTCTTTCTTATCAGCCTAACTTATATTTGGACTGGATTTCCCCTTTAAGTTATCAAGAGATTTGGTGAAAACTGGTTAGAAGGTATCACACAGTAACTGCTCTGTCATACTATGAACGACATCTTGTTGGATGAAAATATCACTACAAAAAAAAAAGATTAAATCCTCATTTTATCATTCTGATAACAGAAGGTGCTCTTTCTTGTAATTATTTCATTCCTGTCTCCATATCTCAAATCACAACTACTCTCTGTGGATCACAGACGACCATTCGTGATGACATATTACTCCTGTATATAAAATCACAACAGCTGTTGGAAAGAACAAGAAAATTCGTCTCCAAGCATCTCCGCAGAAAGCATTTAAGCACAGCTCATCCGAGAAGCTCCTGCTCCTTCGAAGTCCCACAAAGATGCAGGAACACGTATCTTGGTTCATTTGCAGTCTCTTGGTTTTGTCGCTCTGAGCAACGCGGGCGATGCTCAGATGACTCCTGCTAACTTGAGTGCGATCAGGACGACGGCAAGGATGACGATGAGGACGACGATCACAAGGATGATCTTCATTCTGGTGTTTTGCCACCACATCTTCTTCCTGACTTTCGATGCGGTCTTCTGGAACGTTCTCGCCTGCAGCATGGCGTTGAGAGGTGTGGTACAAAAAAAAAAGAGGGTAGACTGGAAAGATTGGACATAAATATTTTTTACACTCTTACTCAACAATGCTCAGAAATCTTATGAATCAAAAAATTTAGCATGCATGTATGACACGCTTTGAAGAAATAGTGGCAAGACTTATCATCCATAACCTTTTTTTTTCCCCCACATTTGATAGCATCTGATGATATTCACTCAACTCTGCTGAGAAACAAGGCTTGGACTTGCATGTGTCATTCAAGCTACTTTAATAGGATCAATTTCCTTCATTAAGTGGTCTGACAAAGTCAATCCAAATATTATTTTTCATTCATGCTACGACTAACATAGATGTATGACTGTACCAGCTGTAGCGCTACAGACATTAATTCCACTAGAATTTAATCTGTCCACAAGACACAAATTTGGATAATGTATATGGTCACAAATACAGCATAAACATGCTTCTAAACAGCATTCCAATATTTTGAGGGCTGGAAAGGTGTATTCTTGTGGAAAAACAGCATCTTTACTTTTTCTCCATTAGACATGTGTAGTCATACAATTTTGGGAAAACAGCATTTTCAATGAACATGCAGTATTTGCTATAAAACGAAAGTTATCATCTCTGAATAAAGCAATTAATAAGTAAGATGAATTGAATGTATTGAAAATGTAAGTTGAATCCCCAGATGATAAATAGAAATGACTATAAGATGAAATCCTAGATAACAAACAGAGCAATATCATGACTCACTGTCATCTTTCTACCACATTTTGCCAATTCTCTCTGTTCACGGCTACCATTAATTTGCCCGATCATTACACTCACGCTTGCTTCCAGGTCTTCGGTCTTCACTAATAAGTCGTCGAGCTTCTCGCCTCTGCTCAGCACTTTGTCGATGTTCTGGGTCATGATGTCCTTGACCTCGTCAACTTGGTTCTGCAGCACGGCGACTTTGTCGTTTCCCCCTCCCTTCATCGTCGAGTAGTGATCCTATCAGAGAAGCAAGACAAAGCCATAGAGGAGTTTGTGATAGTTAGCTTACTACTGTTTACCGCATATTATACATTTAGCAAATTTAATTTTTCACCAATCGGGACTTCTCAACAATTCTGCGAGTGATTACATATGCGATCACGGAGTATATACATTGTAGTAACAAATGGAGAAATTTAGGCATGCATGTCAGATTCATGTTGGGATTAGATTCAATGTTTTTGTGCATTGTTCAATTCGTGAAGAGCACCCAACTCACAAAATGATTGAAAATAAAAACTCTGCAAAATATATGGCGTATAGAGTACTACCCTTCTAGCCTGTTGTGTATAAAACACCCCAAATATCCTTGGAGACGCATAAGCATCACACCCTATCACTATTTTACTGTGTCACATTTAATCTTCTCTTTCTCCATACTTAATAGCTTCTGCAGTTAACTCATAAATAGACCCATCTCGGGATGTGACTCTGAACTGTATCCGTTTAACCCTAATCAGGCTGGGGGGGGGGGGCGGAATCCGCCCCCCCCCCTCGACGTTTCGCGCAATATCTTCGCAGCAGGGTAAGCTCCCGCCGCGATGTTTCATGACTTTTTTCTTTCAAGTATCGCGCAACTTTTGAGACCAAAACTGTTGCGCTCGCGCGTACCGTTTTGACGCGACGCCCGTTCAAAAAAAAATTTGTCAACCCCAAAATTGCTCCAAAACGTGATTTTGTGTACAAATCCAATGCAAATTGTGTTTTTTCAATTAATTCACATAAAAATTCATATCTTGACTTAGAATGGACGAAATTAATTTATTTTAGCATAATAAAGCTTTGAAAAATGTCTGTGACAAATTTTGGCCAAAAAACAAACAAAAACAAAAGGTCGAAAAACAAACAAAAACAAAAGGTCGAAAAACAAGGAAATACATAAGAAATTCAAAAAAACAATCAAATACATAAGAAATTAATTTCGATACAGATTTTTTTTTTATCTTATGTCTCAGGAGAATGATACAAGAAACATTTTTAAAGAGAAATTAGCTTAATTAGAGCATTAATAAGTGATTTAGAGCCCAAAACTGATTTTATGCATAAATTACAATAATTAATTAATATAAAATATAAGAACAATTTTTCGGAGAAAGCAACCATACATTTTGATAGTATACATCGCGGGCGTCGCGTATGCCGATTTTTGGCGCGATCACGCGTTCCATAGGCGAGATCTGAAGGGGGGGGCGGAATCCCCCCCAGATATAGCATAGCCAAAAAAGCCCAGCCTGATTAGGGTTAAGGAACGATGAGGAACCTCTTATAGAATATGAAAGAGCATATAATTTTAAGAGGAATTCAAAATTTATTTGATAAAAATTGGTTTTGAAATGGCTGATATCCAAAACAAAGCAATCCCCACAAAAGGTGGGACCCAACTTTTACTAGGATCTCTTTGTTTTACTTAGTTTTTGGATATCTCAGCCATTTCAAAACTGATTTTCATCAAATAAATTTTGAATTTCTGTTAGAATTGTATGGTCTTAAACATTTCATGAAGTGGTTTCTTATAATTGTATCTTGCACAAAGTTAGAAGCTGAATCCTCACCTCAACCGATACTACGTCATCCCTTTAAGCTGCGACACATTAGGCTCACAGTTTACATCACGAATTGATCAGTAAAATATCATTTGTATACATTCCCAGCTCGACTGAATTAAGCAAATTGTCTTTTCAGCTAAAGCATTTCTCAAGCAAGTGCTGGCAATTACAGTAAAAGCGGAAATTTTCGCTGTGTTGAAATTTTCGCGCATTTCGCGCAACCAGAAACTAGCACGAAAATAAAAGCATGTGAATATTTATGCTTGCCATACGTTCTTGTGCATGACGTCTTGATTCCACGGAATTAAAAACATGCGAAACTCTTTTGACCTGGCCACGCGCGAAATATTAGTCGCGCAAAAATATCCACTTTTACAGTACCATATACCAACACACACCTAAATTCATGACAGAAATTTTCACAGACATTTTGTACACTCATGTGCAATTTCAATTGGATTAATGATAACCTGCAGCTTGAATACCACGGCTTCTGTTTTATTTTTTTCTTCCTCTAAGGTATACACATGTAACCCTTTAATGATTCAAAAACAACATTGACTATTATGGGCAGGAAGGGGGTGTCATGTGGGAACACTGGATTAGTGGGCAAGGTTCAGGGCTCTTATAGAAGAGACTCTGGGTTCATATCCTGTCTGGCGCATACAGCCAGAAAATGAAAGTTAACTGAAGATGATGGGTGGGGTAACTAATAATGGCAGGACCCATAGAGAGAACAATGTTCTCTCTGAAGAGGTTTTGTTTGTCTGTTTCATTTTCCATCTAACAAGATGGCTGGATAGTTCATATTCAGCTGCAATAACTGGTCTCCCATGGAGTCCAGTTGGATGTGAGGTGGCATCACTTCACCGGGTTAAACACCCTGCTCTTTGTGACGAATAATTGAAGTGGGATGTTTTACATGCACGAGTTGTGACTCTCACACATGGGACCTCCATTCTATGTCCTATCCGAGGGACAGAGTGTTTTGCCTCTTACTAGAGGGGACGGTATGATTACACACAACATGGCTCAGTCGGACCTGGATATCGAACCAGGGTCCTTAGGATCTTGAGGCAGACGCACTATTGACAGAGCTATCTCACCAAGGGTAAATAAGAGCGTATGATCATTACTACCATCATCTTCATCATCGTCATCATCATCATCGTCATTATCATTATCATTATCATAATAAGCATCACCATCACCAATAACCATCATTATTATCTTTATTACTTTCAAAGCTGTTGTGTATTCTTTTCCCCACCATAATAATACCACATTAATACATCAGATATTCTGCTTATAGGTCAGCAAGTCGGCAAAAAATTATGTTAATAAAAACAATGCGGCACAGGGAGAAGACATGACATGCATCTGTGCTTACCCCCCCCCCCCCCTCCCCATCCTCTTCCCTACCCCACCCACAGTCACCCACCATTTCCTGGCCCAGCACGCTGCTGAAGTCGCGGTCGAGCTCCATATCGCCGGCGTGGTGCACCCGCTGCGCCAGGCTGCACCCTGCCACCTTCTGCATGATCTCCTTGAGAAAAGCGTAGGATGTCTGCTTGCTGAAGTCCACCGAGGTAGCGCACATGTAGGTGATGCCATCTTGGATTACCACGTGGAAGAGGTAGCTATTGAACACACATAGTAAGAGATAATCAGATAATCAGAGATAATAAGAGACAAAAGAGAAAGATGGGAATTATATCAACACAAGATCTATGCATGAATGCATATCTACAATGCTATCTATAACTTTATGCAATCATGGATTTATTATTCATTCTTATATTTTTTTTACATCTTTTTTTACAGAAAAAAGTTCATTTATTAACAATAGAATGTATACAGATGTGTAATAAATGCAATTTATAAGCATATAATTGATAAGGATGGTAAAAACATTTTAGGAGTATGCTCTGTGTACCAGATGAAAGTCATTAGCAAGAGCACTCAATCTGTAGACTTTTCCGGCAATAAACCTACAATCTATTGCACATGATCTGCATATGCAGTACAACTTGTTCATCTGTACAGACATAAACAGATGTCATGACATCAACACAAACAAACAAACAAACAAACAAACAGAATGGGAAGGAACAGAGGAAAACTGTCAAGTGCATCATGTCTGTATGTATCCTCTACCAAAAGTTAAGAACAAAATTATTCACACCCCTGAGAAATTATTAGTTATGAGCAGATTTCTTACAAGTGAAGGATGGAGTGATGGTGATTGGGTGTTAACTTGTTACTCTTATTTGTCCTCTACAAATTGAGATTAATTCCAGTTTCACCTCATTTGCATAACAATAGAAATGTTTGGATATAACACCCAATCACCATCACCCCATCCTCTACTTGTAAGAAATCTGCTCAAAACTAAAAATTTCCCAGGGGTATGAATAATTTTGTTGTTAACTGTATCTCTCCAAATGCAAAGAGATTCAAATGATATTATACTAGTCACACATGTTTGAAGGGTGACACGACATTTGCTCAGGACTGTGACAATTGCTCCAGTCTTATTTTCTCCAACGACTTAGGGTTAGGGTTAGGGTTGTGATTGGGTTTTAGTTTTAGTTTGATGTCAGGATTAGGATTAGGGTTAGGGTTATGCATGTGGGTAGGATTTATGTTTAGCTTAGCATGCATGTATTTCATGGGGGCAAATGTCATGGAACCATTTAAAGAGGTTGCTGACCTCCACCCATTACCTTTTGGACAATGGCTCAAGTCTTGTTAGGCTATTAGTGAATATATTCAATCTTGAATAGAGTTCACCTTATGAAAATGTTGTCCTAATGAAACAAAAGAAAAAAGAAAAAAAAGGGGAGAACCAGCTGTAAGTTTCTAAATGTATCTATTTTCATATAAAAATTGAAATATTAATACTTGGAATCTTGTTTGTACTCATATGTTAATGCCATATTGTGCGATCTAAGGGCAAGCCTCAGAATAAAATCTAAGAATAATGAATCAGATAGAGTTTTAATATGAGTCATTAGTTCATATACAAGTTCATAAGATTCATTTAAGTTCATAAGATTGCGAGTATTGCTTATAGAACATTTTATGTACAGTATGTACGTAATTTTTCATCATAACATTTGATCTCCTTTTTTTTAAAGATAGAAATTACTTGAAAACAATCAAACTAAACCTATGCCAGACAGGCATGAGACAATGGCGGTGTTTCAAGGCCAGCCCATATACTGCAAATGGCCAAATAATTACACAGCAGGTTTGCTACACTTTATGGCATCTACATGTATATCGGGTGGTTGGCTATAGAAGGAATCAGAAGAAGGGAACATTGATATTCCTGACAGGATGTGGTGCAAGTTTCGATACATCCTGCCCATTTTCCTCAAGGGTAATTACTGGTACTTTCATTTTGTGATTGCCGCTGGAATTTGCAATTGTGAAGTACGTTTAGGGTTGCTTCACGTGGGGACTGGTGGGCTTAATGGATATGCCACCCAAACTTGTGCCAAAAATGTCATATTTCAACATTTGATATGGAAATGATCTCAGATTGGAAGAGGATGTTACATACCATGTACCCCATTAAGCTACACTCGTATGACATGTAACGCTTCTCTGACTGGAATTGATGGCACAGTGCATCAGAACAATGGATCCGCAAAGTCTTTGCGCATGATCGGGCAAGAGTATGATGGTTTGAATTGAATGCAGTCATTAATTAATTTCATGCAGGCTCTCATAAAGTAAATGTGGACATTGAGACAGCTTCTATAGTTGTTTAATCATGACACTGTCCTGCATACAAGTGCATACCACTAACCACGTAATTAGCAATCCTCATTCACTGTATCAATATACAACGTACACACCAGAATACAAAGTGACTACCACAATCTAATTTTGCCTGCACATACATTCAAGTGGAATCAAAACCCATTGCCTTGCAAGATGTGCTCTACAATGTGTAAAATCCATAATACCTTGAACATATATACCTTGCAGCAATACACACACAACAACAAATGTTCTTTGACAAAATATGAGAAAGAGACACTGTACACATTATGCTGCTAAAGTGTATCATGCCTACATCATCATGTTCATGCGGGCAAAATTACTCTACATTCAATTGCCTACATTCTTTTTACATGACATGTAAATTTAATACTCAAATAATCTCAATTTTCATGCCCATTGTCAAATTTTGCAAAGATATTCAACAATCTCTATTGTCTTTCTTCTATCAAGTCTACAATGTGTCAAGATAATTCAAACTTGTTCTTTAGTTTGCATTCTCTTCAGAGAATTCAAACATAAATGCACAATCAAAATGTGGTACTTAACCTGCAGTGAAGGAGGCAATGTGAACTTTGACATTTTTGACACGTTACACTAAAGTGCACCGGTGAATTGCAGGTGTGTAGGGTCTAGCTTTTTGCACACTGTGGGAGCTGACAAGAGCTGCAGCATGATTGATTCAGGAAAATATAGCAAAAAAATGGGTATGAATCATTTAGCAAATACATGTCAATATTAGCTCAAGGGCTTAATATCACACAGGCACACAGACACACACGCCGCACACATGTACAGACATCGACACACATACGCCATAACAGTACTTCAAAATCTACTATGTACCTCTCTGCCCTACCTGCACTCCATTATTAACATGAATAGGTCATATTTTTATAACATATCGGCATTTATTGCAGGTACGACTGCTGTGAGCAAACTGAATTCATTACCGAATACCTGCGGCAATTGTATAAATCTGCCTGACTAGGGTAGAGCAAGAAATGGAGGGCTTTTTTTAGTGCATAGAATGAGTGAAGGTAACACTCAATCTTTTATTACAACTAGGCACAATGACCGATCAACCTTCTTCCATATTTCATGCTTTATTTAGCCTTTTTTGCAGCTTTAGCTGTTGATTAAAGATGGGCCATCCCTTTTGCATTCCTACCCAAATAGCACAGAACATGACATATTCCACCAGAATAACAAGACTATTGTAAAGCTATAAAATTTCTGTGATATTTGAAGGTTGTTAGCCGTTAAAATTCAAATAATGCACCAAATGCCCACCGTAACATATTCTGTGCACGAGGCACAGCTGCATATCCTCCTGTGGTTGTAATATGATACTTATACTTTGAACAAAGATCTAATACATGTTAAAGCTGTCAAAAAGGAAGAATTCACTAGCTATGGCAAATAACAACACACCACTTACATGAACTACATAAGTGCATCACAGAGGTCTGTAAAACTAGACTAGTAGTTTAGATTTGTAATTTTTTTGTAGTACGAAAAATTATTCGAATCTTAACGGTCAATTTAACTCAACAAATAAAAACCCTCTTGAGTTCAACATTTACAGGTGGTTTCCAACTAATGATTTCTTCAATACCTAAGTGTTCTCACCAAATTTTCAAAAATTTGCATGCAAAAGGGATGGTATGTCTTTCAGGGATGTTTACTTGATGTTAGGAGGGGGTAGGGAGATGTACACTCCAAGTCAATGAGATCATTCATTTTGGTGTTCATCATCAAGGAAAATTATGTAAATACAATGCAGGGAATAATTTTCCAACTCAGCTATTTCAGATGATGAATGATATATCATCAAATGGTATCCTGCACACTTCTATGGAAGAAAACTGATAAACAAAAATTACATGTACAGTGTACTTTGTGTAGCAGTGGTACAAAAATGCATAGCAAATTGTGATGTGATGCCGGAAAATTATTCCCTGCAATGTATGAATACTATATGTTACTGTACGAGTGAAACAGCATTAAATCAGAGATCTCTTACATAAAAAGATCAATTTGTACATAATACAATACGATGATAAATAAGGTGCAAAAATGATGATCCAAACACAAAGCCGCTTTTGAAGGACAATATAGTGAGCCACATTTTGCTGTTCGGAGCACTCTGTGAGCTTTCTTTTTTTAGGAGCGACTTGTTCAGGGCTGTCACCCTCGCTTGTTCCGCACGTTGAGCTGGTTCCAGTGCACATTGGCTCATGAGACCGTGTACTGACGAGTCACACAGTCTGAATACTAGGTCTCACTGTTCCAGTCATGATTAATATGCAACTTACTGATACTAGACAAAATGACCGTAAGCTTTTTATTAAAGCAACAGCAAATGTGTGTTTAAAGAAATTGTCAAGATTTTTAGACAGGTTACCTCTAACTTTGCAGTTTAGTCATGTGACAGAAAAAAAAATAATAAAGTGAACATTTGTTATTACAAAGGCAGGTCTCAAATTAGACTGTTCCCTACCCTACGCTCTGGCTATTAATGGAACGCTACTAATTATTGCCGGAAAGGGGTCCTATAAGTGCTCACCGCCTTCCGAAACAGAAGAAGGATTAATCATAACATGTGGTCTTGCCACATCTCGATCAGTTTAATCTATTCCAATCTCTCCCAATAACCACCAGTGACAAGGTGGATGGGGGGCTATTTTAAGCCAGAACTCTGGGAGTCTCTCTAGATAGATTGACTGATGCCTGGCACACACGTGGCTGTGTAAAATATTCTCCAAGAAAAAAAGAAATCTAGCATAAGAAAAGAGCACATACAAGTAAGTTACCTTCCTCATCAGGAACAGTACATGTACATATATTAGTTACCTTCACATACACTTGTACTACATAATCATGCTAGTAACAAGTCAATGGATCATGTACTACTGTGCATGAAAAATGAAATCTTGTGGAACTCTCTTGATATCTCCTTTGTATACATTTTGTAGTTGTACTAATGTGACATAATGTATTGTCATAGCCTTCCCATCCAGCCACGATGACACATGGACTTGACAAAAACTTTAACATTTCTGAACTTTTAACCTGTTGAAGACGAGTCCCGAGTATACTCGAGCTGGTGTCTATGGGAAATGCATGTTGAACAAAATCAGCCCGTCCTCATCTCGTCAATACATGCAGCTCATCCAAATTTCTTTAGGCTTAACTTTTGCGTGCTGCTATTTTTTCTCTCTGTTTTTTAAAGCTTTTTTTATACTAAATACATGTTTGGGGTAACTTTGACTGCAGAGAAGTAACTAGTTTGTTGATTTTTCTTCCATAATGAACAAAATGCAGGGGGAATAATATTACCTGTCACATGATATGTCAGTCAAAGGAAAGTGTATTTTTCTTTTGAGTAAAATTCTGAAAAATTCTCTTGTTATCTTTGTCACTCCAAAACTTTACTGATGTGATCTACTAACGATTCTGGGCCCTCTTTCATAAAGCTGTTCGTAAAGTTACAAACAACTTACGAGCGACTGGTGATCAGTTCTGATGTGCTATACTTTGAGAATCTCCATATTTCAGCAAGGACTGATCACCAGTCGCTCGTAAGTCGTTCATAACTTTACGAACAGCTTTATGAAACACCCCCCAGCACTCACTGAATCTAATGCATTTGGGGTAAAAGTCCCTATGACTTGACCTTTTTCTGCCAGCTAAAAATTAAAATTTTGGTTCCATTATCACCACACCATTACCCACGCATGAAATGATAGAGAGGGCCAGCTTACTCTTGCGACGTGTACACCGACTTGAAGTTCTCCTTGGTCGCTAGGTTCTGCATCATCGAGTTGACGACCTGCTGGAAGTTGTGCTCGTCGCTCCTGGAGAGCTCCACCATGATGGTGGTGCCCCTCGCGATGCAGCTGTACAGGATCGTCATGGCGACGGGAGGTCTCCCACTGGCTGCTGCCTAGCCTCTCAGATGGGGCTGGAAGGACAGGGGGTAAGGGGTGGGGTGGGGTGCGGTGGTGGTGGTGGCTGCGGTGGGCGGGGCTTCTTGTGGGTCCTGATTGGTCGGTTCACAGTTGGCAACAGATCTTCCTTTGATACGACACTCTAGATATGACTGTAAATTGTTTGAAAACAAAAGGGATAGAGGAATTCATTTCTTTGTCGTCCTCTGTTAGCATGATGCACAGACACAGTGGCGACATGCATTATACAGTTGTAGTACATCGTACAAGGCAGACGAATGGCACAATTTAATAGGTTTCTTTGATCATTTGTGTTTTGTTGGTAACCACCTTTGTGATTACATTTTTTTCCTGGGGGGGGGGGGGGGGCTTGCACTTTGAGGTCCATGAGAAAATAATCAGTGCCCAACTCGACTGCAATGTTTTTTTTTTTTGTTTCATCTTTCTTTCTTCTTTCTTTCTTCTTTTTTTTGTGTATAAAACTGGCTTTAGCTTCATGGTGCTACATACTGCTTCCACAAGTAGCTGGAATGACTGAAAATGCCTGCATGAAATTTTACTCTATCAAAGTGTAATACATTATGGGACATATCAGTACATAGCACATCATTAGGCATTATACATATACACACGTATATAGACAGCCAATGTGATTGTGGAGTATGATGAATAAAAACACAACAAGGAACACGAATGACATGTATCTTCCTCGCTAAAGTTTTATGTAAATGCTAGGGCCATTATTCACTCTTTTCTTCTTTGTTTTAATAGTTTGTTTTGTTTGCTTTTTGCCTTGGTAATTTCCATTCTGCATTTGATTTGATTGGAAACTTCTGGCAACACATCCCGACAGGATGTACCACAGCTTTGATTCCCCAAACACCTCAGCTCATAGTGTCCTGAAAAAGGAAGCTCCATCAACTAAAGATTTGGGAAGAGAGATAGCTCATCTACAGATCCACAACAGAGATTTGCCTGTACATTACAGGTTTGAATGCTGTTTGACCAGCTTTGGCACTGGCATGTGAAAATTTATCTCCTCATGCAGAGTACTTAAATCAATCTTTCTTGGTATATGTACCATATGTCCAAAACAAATTACAATTGGACTTTCTGCAATGATAACCATAAGATTAGTGAATCAACCCAAATGCAATTTTAAGGTATGAAACTAGGACCCTGTTTACAGTGCGAGGCTCGGCCGCGGCTCGGCCCAGCCCCGCTTCAGTGTAAACGTGCAAAAGGCCAAATGCAAGGCAAAAATAGGCCTCGCATTTGGCCTCGCTCTGGAGGTGGTCTCGGCCGCGGCCGAGCCGCGGCCGAGCCCAGCCTTTTCTCAGTGTAAACGTAAACTGGGCCAAATGCGCGACCAATTTTAGTCTGGCTTCCAAACCCTCTGCCTGTACTATTTTGCTGTTCAGGATATTAACTCCCTCAACGTTGAAAACTAGTATAGTTTAAGGTGGTTTTGTCCTGCAAAGGATTTTTTCCTTCGGGAAAGGCCTTTGCCCGAACGGCGACTTCGTCGCCACGGAATTCATTTGGCAAAGAGTCTGAAAACCAGACAATACCAAATTGCGTTTGTTTACAAGCAGAGCGCCACTACGACAAAATATTGAAAGGTTTTGATTAAAAGCGCGGCCGAGCCCAGCAGTGTAAACGGACAAAATTGCAGGGCTCAGCCGCGCAATTGAGGCCGGGCTCGGCCCCGCACTGTAAACGGGGTCTATGACTCATTATCTACATCTTACAAAAAACCCTGTCTGATTTGCTTCAGTGGTCAAAGAGAAATGAGAATATGTGGAGAGCATGTCAGGAATCCCTTCCCTCCAAGTTTTGTCCATTGTGTTCAAGGTTCCAAGAACATCCAACTGCTGAACTTAGAAGAAACGGACCAATGATATGCTTTAATACAACGATCCACATTCTCTGCGACCACTTAAAGGTCCTGTTTACCTTTGGGAACAGTGATTTAAAAAATTTTCATGATATGACATTTAATGCATATGTGTAGGCCTGTTGTACCACAAAACAGCCTATCAAATAAAAATTTTGAGATAAAGCCTAAAATATAAGGAGATATCTGTATTTTTCTCAATAAACCATAACTGTAGACGGTGTAGTCCACGGAACTATTTTTATTATAACTATTGTTCACATTTTGTATGTTTAACAATATACTTAACATCAATTTTACTTATGCAAATTCTTACAGTGGTTGTTTCTATCCCAAACTCACATTTTAAAACTATTTTAAAGCACAAATGCTGGGTTTTTGTTTCATCTGCAAAGGGTAAATAATGGCTCCAACCAAATATTGAACACGGAACAGCGCTAATGGTCCTCTGTGAACATTGAAAGTTGTCCTTTGTGCATTTGCTCATATTGGGTCACACATGGCACTGTCCACAGGAAAGTGACTGGGGGGGGGGGGGAGGGGGGGACACAGTACTCTTTACATGCCAACTACGCCCTTAATCTGAGCATGAAATATATGTATTTCTCTATAAAACATTTAATATTTTGTTATATCACTTGAAATTGTGATCTTTTCTTATCATGTATCATTTAATTCTCCTACTATGAAGTTGTCTGAAAATCTCTTCGGAACAACTGACCCTGTGGCTCCCTTGCTGTGTATAGCCACTGTAGGTGTACGGCACTGTCCAAACTTACAGATATTTGGGTAGTTGACACTCAAAGAATAGGGAAGTGGTAGAGGCAGCCCTCTTTCCATTTCACATGCAGGAAAGCAACGACAACGATCGACAAAAACACAGGGTTTGTCCAAGAAGAGGGAGTGACACCTACATTGTACATTACATTTTGGTAGTGCACCAAAGATGGAGCTGTACCAGCTCTTGAAAAATGGTACCATATGTTGGAGTGATGCCCAGCCAAGGATATGAATATGTGCTTCAGGATTAGGGTTAGAGCTAATACTCAGTTTATTACCCTAGGATACCAAGATCAATGTTACTCTAACTCTAACCCTAATCCTGAACTATATATAACCCTAATCCTAAAGTATCTTCATATCCTCGGCGAAGCATCGTTCCAACATACAAATGTATGCTACCTTGAAAACGTGGTGTTCTTGTTCAGCACCATTTCTCCCTCAGCCACCACCCCCCCCCCAAGAAAATTGAAGGGGTGTTTATGAAATTGCTATCAAATATATCAAGTGAAACCATTGGCACAGATGGTCTTCTAGGTCATGCCTTCTGATATTACACAACCCTGGAAAATGAAAGATATAGGTCTACATGTAAGCAATATTTCAGCTTTCTCATACCAGGGAAGCGGCCACCGCCCAGCTCATACAATCTTGTACCATTATTTAGGTATACATACCGTTATATACTGTTCATACACGGCACCTGCACATCAGAAACCGAAACACACAGAACACTGAATCAATATCAGTGTGGTTCATAGTCAATCAACACATTGTGTAATAATGCCACCATTACAAAATATGTTCAGTTTAAGTCTTTTAATTTTTTTTCCCATTTAATTTGTCTGGTAACTATAGTCCTAATGGCTTAAAAAATGCATTACACTGACAGTCTTACAACTGTCCAACCGTCCAACCTGCCACCAGCCACACTGTAATCACTATGGCTATAATAGCAAACACGCGACAATATACTGATAACATCAGTTATGGGGGGGGGGGGGGGTGGATACAGCATGCAGCACAGAACGCTGCCTACAGCATATGATTAAGAATCTTCAAGGCTTTGGACAGAGTGGATTCTACGCCTCTTGGACTTTGTCCGCAACACTCCCCTTATGACTCTGTTAATGCCATGTAAATTGAACGCATTTTTGGTACACATATTCTTCTTCTTGAGTCCATACTCACACACACACACACACACACACACACACACACACACACACACACACACACATTTTTATATACTGTATATGACAACTTTACAGATGTATCATTGGCTAAAGCTACACGTGCATAAAAAAAAAGACACCCACAAATTGTTATATTACTTACAATGTAGGTATCACTTTGGTCTATGGCCAGTCAAACAAATTACCGAACATAGCTTATTGTATGAGACTTTGAAATTTGACACCCCATCACTGTCCATCCCTATCATGACTTGATGATGATATTGATTCCCATTGTCATTTGTATGGCACCATGTATCTCTTTTAAAAACATTCAAAGGCACAGACTCAGAATTCCAATTCTATAAGGGAACAGATGATGTCATTACATGTATATATGCAATTTCAGAAAACTATACAAAAATTGGCTGATTAAACTCATGACATTTACAGGTTACATGTACATAAAACCAGGAGACGGGCAACACCAGCATGCTTGCTTTATGAAAAGCATGCTGATATTCTAAAGGCTATTCCTGTCTATGTAAGAAATGCTGCATCATATAATGACTGCATGCAAAATATCATATGGGCTATACCTTGCCCAGTATTGCACAGGCCTTGCAGTATACCAGTTTGGTACAGTTTGTACATATGTAAACCGTATACATATGAATTTGTTGAAGAAAGGAAACCTTATTTTGTAGCAAAACATGATCTACATTTAATATTTTGCGCCCTGAAATGAGCTCTTCTTTTCAGTCTAGGAAAGGCACGCTGAAATACACTGTAAACCCTATATGGTATTGGGACATTGAGAATATACTGATTGGGAGATGGTAATCAGCCTGTCGCTTCCTTCCTGGAACCTGATGTGCCTTCATAAAAGCCATAAGGTCGTATCTCAAGGCAGCAAGTTAATTGCCTCCGATGCATCGCATTCTACAATGTACATAATTCCTACCCAAAGAAGAAACAATGCTCTTCTGATACACCACCCTGACCTACTCATCATGCATCATCCCTTGCAGCCAACGGTGACTCACTCACATAATGTAGTTATGGAGGACAGACCATACACCATCGTATTTCTCATTTAAAACTGAAACAAAAAATAAAGACAACAGGCCAATCTACATCCATGGGGCTATAAAATTCAATCTGATTTCACCACAACAGTTGTACCATGAAACATGATATCCTCAAATTAGACACCAAGCTCTCATATTTTTTATCAAATTTCCTTCCATCCCGATGATAACCACCTGGCTCATTGACAATTTTTTGTCCCTATCACTAATTCTAATAATTCTAGTCCACCACCACAAATCAAATCCAGCAATCATATTCTCCCTTGCGCTAAGAGGCAATCAATTTCTATGTGAGATTCCTCCCTTTCTATTAAATGCAAAATATTTCATCTCTGATTTATTGATAATGGTATCTTTAATGTTACATGAAAATAATGCTTAAATATTGCAATGAAAATAATGCTTAAATATTGCAATAAAATCAGTGCAATGGTTCAAACTACATGCTTTTTGGTAATAAAGAGGTCTTTGTACAGAAATTGTACACATTTGCTTAAGATGACTGAGGGATCATGTATTTTCCAAGCCTTCTATTACAAAACTAGATAACACTACCCAAAACAACACACACACACACACACACACACACACACGTACACACAAACACAATCTTCTGGAATGGAATGGTATAGAATTGGGTGAAGTGAGGATTCAGCCTTTAACTTTTTGGAAGATACTTTACACTATAGATAACACTCTATATGTCAAAGAGCATACAATTCTAATGAGGAATTCAAAGATTATTTGACGAAAATCAGTTTTGAAGTGGCTAAGATATCCAAAAACAAAGTACAACAAAGCAATCCTAAAAAAAGGTGGGTCCCACCTTTTATTAGGATGCTTTTGTATACATCTCAGTCATTTCAAAACCAAATTTCATCAAATAAACTTTGAATTTCTCTATAAATTACATTGCACATTTTCTTCCATATTTCAGAAGAGGTTTCTCATTATCTTACAAAAAAATCGGAAACCTGAAACCCCATCTCAACCAAAACTACACCATCCCTTTAAACCCCACAGCAAAAATCTCCTCGATATTGATTTTTCAGGCAAGCAGCTGAAGACACCATGATGTTTTCTACAATGCTGTAGTTCCCATATATGCATCTTGCCTACCCAACAGATATCAATGTCTCAGATGTCTTGGAGGAGTTGCCATTATACATCGATCTATATATGCAGGAATAATGCATCCTATCATCTAAAACCTCGCTGTAGCCACATTTGCTGATACACTGTAGGCCAGTAACAATACAATGACATGTATACTGATCGAACTGCACAATATTAAAAACAGACAAAAAGTTTGAAAATATATGTGTGTGTGTGTGTGTGTGTGTGTGTGTGTGTATGTGTGTGTGTGTGTTGGTGTATTTAGGTCTTAAAGGGATGGTACGGTTTTGGTTGAGATGGGGTTCCAGGTTTCTAACAATTTTTTATGATGAATTTTGTGATTTATAACAAGAAACCTTTTATGAAATATGAAAAAGCATAATTCTTCTATGAAGAATTCAAAGTTTATTTCATGAAAATTAGCTTTGAAATGGCCGAGATATATTAAAAAAAAAAGCAATCCTAATAAAAGGTGGGACCCATGTTTTATTAGGAACAACCAATACTATTTTACTATTACATGAATAGTTTACAAACTTATCAAAGTTGTAGCTGAGAAATGCTATGGCAAATCTTTTCGTAACCTCAGCAATATGTCCCATTGTTAAGTGTTGCTACCTATCATTACAGTAACAATGCAGTCTAAACCATCAATACCATTTTTATTTTGGCAATTCCAAAAACAGATAACGAGATTTTAATGTTTCCTTTGTCTTCAAAGAGAACAATAATATCTTACTTTTTATGTGACAGCTAAGGGCCTGAAACACGATTAATTTCTTTCGACAAAAGAATAGAAACATCAGCTATCTTTGAATGTCATTATTAGATCTTTTTGTCTTTACATTGCAACATCTCGTTGCCTATAGATGTACTTTTGTATAGTGTATTGCAGTGTATAGCATATCAACCATACCTAATTCTGTCCACTAGAGCACAATACTTGGTGACATATGGTTGGATTCTTGCCGCAAAAAGGTCACTCTGTCATGCAAAAATATCTTGGCACCCGGGAACAGTACAGATGACTGAAAGAATACGCACACACACCATGTTCACTGCTTTTGTCTCAGTTAATTAAGCGGCTGGAATGAAACACCTTTGAGAGCAAGTAGCCAAGCTCAGTGCTCGGGCCGTGAAAAATCATAAACGTTACCTGCACACATTACCTTGAATGCGAGAGAAGCATGTACATCAGCACTGCGTAGGAAATTGACAATCAGGTTGAATTACAGAAATCAGCGATTCAAAACTGTGTTCATCATGCATAAATTAGTCATCAGCGTCATGACACAAGAGAAGAACATACGTTGACTTTGTACAGTAATCCAGCAAGCGTGTTGCACAGTGACGTCCGTTTGCTACAGATGGAAGGCTCTGAGCTAGTTCTGAGTCGACAGGCCAAGATTCACTGTATGGTGTCAGCCATGCACCATGCTTAACGAAATCAAAATTGTTCTAAACTGGCAGCCTATTTTAAGGGATGACATCTGACACAACAGGAAAGACAGTGTCAAAGAGTTATCTTGCAGGTTGGCGAATGTGCTTCCACGGACTTGTTCTGAGATAAATGCATTACAAGTGTCAACCTGACCGACGTCTTGCAGACGAGGCAGGCCAGCTACACTGTAGACCACAGAGGAGGGCCGAGCGACACGACAGCAAAATAAAGCGTGACTTCCCTTCACTCGAGCAACTCAGACACATGTCCATCCTGAATCATCGCATCATTAATAACAAAAAATTGTGCCGGTACCGGCACAGCAAAGCATACACACAGTATGCACAGGCAGAGACTGGGCATCAATGCGTAGAGCAATCTGATGATAAATAGCCCGCGTTGGCAACGCATGATGGGGTCCCAGCGAGGAGTGCCTTGAACAGATTGCTCTGTCTCTCAAGCACAATCACTACTCTATGTACAGCAAATCATCCAAACATTTGATACTTCCTTTTTGTTGGGGGGGGGGAGGGTTATCTTTAGATTATAGGTAAGACAGAGTTTCCATACAACTGCAAAAACTGTCAATTTTTGCTCTGAAATGGACACATTAAACATGAAATATGTGTAAAATAATGCTGTGATTACAAGATTTCAGTTGGGTAATGATGAAATTGCATAATATCTCAAAACCAAAAAGGTATGTCGACAGTATTGCAATCTGTGAACGTATCTGATCATGGTTGCTTTTGGAAAAGGCAAAAAAAAAAATTAAAACAGTGCCCTTCTTCATCCTTTTTTTCAGAAAGTTAGGATGAGAAACCAATAATATTTTACTTGGCCTGTAATTAAAGAGCACTTGGCAAATCTACAACCTTGTAAAAGGACATTAAAAGGACATGTCCGTAATGCACTGTTGGAGCAATTGTTAATGGCAATTGATATCGCACTGTGAAGTGAGATGTAAATTGCATTCTTCAAATAAAGATTTGGTTGGAATAAAGGATGGTCGCTGAATGGGATTCACTTCCTTTTAGGAAAAAGTGCACAACTACATATGTACCATCTGGCATACACCATGTTTTCTACACAGAACAAGACGATCTCCAAGTACACTGTACAACAAAATAATGCATTATATCTGTATGCTTTAGCAATTAAAACTAGGAGATTACTTGTACCGTATCAAATCTTTCTTTTAACTTGGTGACTTCCCAAAGTTTGCTTTTCAAGTAACATCGAGAAAGATGTACATTTTTACTGTACAAATGTGTATTGTATGATTCACAATAAAGAGAAACCAAAAGTGTAGTTGGAAATTCTTTTGCATGGCCTCACATTTACAGAACCCCCTGAGACTGCTGATTATTACACCATAGCTGCATCAAAAACACATTTCAGGGGTGTTTCTTTGTTTCTTGCCAACCAAGTAAACAAACCCCATTTCCATGGAAACAGAGTATGATCTAATCCCAAGAGTCTGCACATCATCTGATCAATATCTCATGGAGTCTATTGCAACACATTTTGGGGATTGCCAATCTTCTCACACAATTTATGTCTGCACACGAGAGGATGGTACCAGTTCAAAACTGAATACTGTACCTGGTACTGCAACTCCTTTTGCCTTCATACTCCTTGCAACTGTAATTGAAAAAAAAAATCATGACCTTCCACAATGCACAGATTATATGCCCTATTGCATAAATTTGAGTGAAACTATGTACAGTTGTACATGTACATGTATCTAAAGGCCAGGTCACACTGCCCAAAAGTCGCGTAAACGCATGAATCACGCAAGAAATTTGATTTTGCGTGCTTATCCGTAGAGAATTTTCGCTGATTTACGCAATGAAAATCATCGATGAATTGCGCAAGAACTACGGAAAGATGACGCAAAAATCACTAACAAACCATGCACTTCCAGCACATAGGCACGCAAAGGCCCCAAATACATGTAGGACAAATTTGTGGTTGTGCGCGACGACTGAGGTCCACGGAAAACCACGCATAATCTGCGCATTATCACTAATGAACTGCATATGAATCGCGCATGATTGGGGCAT
This sequence comes from Diadema antillarum, assembly GCF_040938485.1. NCBI lineage: Eukaryota > Metazoa > Echinodermata > Echinoidea > Diadematoida > Diadematidae > Diadema > Diadema antillarum. The sequence goes on along the minus strand of NW_027271018.1, from coordinate 1,322,695 downwards.
GAACGCGACAGCGGCAACATTTTCGCGAATGATCACTGATATTCCACGCATTGTTCACGTAAGAACTATGCAAAATACGCAAAAATTACGTAAAACAGCACAATACTGCGTAAACTTTTACGCGAAGCCGAGTTTTGAGCTGCTCAAAACCTGGAATCGCGTAAAGCGGCAATCCGGTGCACATCGGCGGACAACTACGAAGGTTCCACGTCAGACAAACTCATGAAATGCGCAAATCGCGCATGTATCGCGTAAGGCTCGAATTTCTTACGTGATTCATGCGTTTACGCGACTTTTGGGCAGTGTCAGCGGGCCTTTAATCTTAGTGCACATTCTTTCCCAAGTGAATGATATGTAAATCTTTCAGTCATCCCAACATGGATGAAAAACTGCCAGGGCTTATCATGTTGCTCAAAAATATAACATTAGGAGCATGACTCTGCTTGAAGATATGCGATTCATGACAAAATCTACACAGGGCAGAAGAAGACGGGGTGAAAGTGATGACACCGCCCCCCCCCCCCCCCCAAAGAAATCACAAATTCTATCTTCAAAATGCTACCATGCACATACAAATGTACAGTATCTCAGTTAAATACAAAATGTCTGACCTTCGCCATGACGTTACTTGTATCAATGCTTATACTGCACTCTCCCAAATACCTCATGTTTGATGATCACTTTTACTTCTTCAGTCAGGAATACAAAGTTTATGAACAGCACCACCATTCTCAGAAGAACAATGCTCAAAAGCAAGCCCTGGTACATATCCATATCAACATCAACAGGATGAAATAAGACAATACAGACGGAAGCCTCTCAGCTGCACTGCTGTAGGGGGATGCTTAAAGGACAAGTTCACCTTCATAAACATAAGGATTGAGAAAATGCAACAATATTAGTAGAACACATCAGTGAAAGTTTGAGGAAAATTGGACAATCGATGCAAAAGTTATGAATTTTTTAAATTTTTGTGTTGGAACCGCTGGATGAGGAGACTACTACAGCTTGTGAGTCATATGCGTACAACAGTATAAAGAAAATATAAAAGAAAATTCAACATATTTTCACTTTTTTCGCATAATAAAAGAGCAATTGACTTGCCTCTTTCTAAAGGCAGGGGGAATAATATTACCCATAACATTTATCGGTAACGAGTCAGGGGAATGTGTACTTTTTTCAAAAGATGGAATTTTGTGAAATTCTCTTTATATTTTCCTTATATTGTTGTACGCATGTGACATCTAAGTTATTCATACACTGCAGTAGTCTTCTCATCCAGCGGGTACTGCACAAAAACTTCAAAAATTCATAACTTTTGAACGGATTGTCTGATTTTCCTCAAACTTTCAATGATGTGTTCTACTAATATTGCTACATTCTCTCAATCCTTATGTTTATGAAGGTGAACTTGTCCTTTAGCCACTGTCCCAATGGATGTGCTATGTGAGGTTCCTCACCCGCCGCGATTACGTACATATCTAATGGACAGTCCTACATGTGTATATCAGTTGACAAATCTAGACTTGAAGGGATGGTATAGTATTTGTGGAGGTGGAGGTATTTGGCTTTTAACTTTTTGTGAGATACCAAGAAACCAATTTTGAAATAGTATAGTAAATACCATTCTAGGAGGAATTCAAAGTTTATTTGATGAAAATCGGTTTTGGAATGGCTGAGACATAAAAAAATAGAGTATAATACAAAACGACCATAGCAAAAGGTGGGTCCAACCTTTTATTAGTATTCCTCTGTTTTAGATACCGGTATCTCAGCAATTTCAAAACCAATTTTCATCAAGTAAGCATTGAAATCCTCTTCGAATTACATTTTCTTTCACATTTCATAAGAGGTTTTTCATTATCTCACAAAAAAATGTAAGAAATCTGAAGTTCGGTCTTAACCAAAATGTTACAATCCCTTTAAATAGAAAAATTGGCATCTGATGAATATGTTGCGCTTAGCAGCTGATTGAAATATACAAAATTACAATATTACCAAAATACAAAATTACAGCTACCAGCTTGTTGAAACAATAATTATACACTAATAGCAGGGTGACAAGGATCACCAGCGCATGCATCCATTCGCCTGCACATTGATTTCTGTGCTAGAGCATGTGACCCCCTATCGTGCAGTATCGGGTATGTCCCCATGAAGCCAGATGTACTCTCTGTGGAACATTTCCCTGATATACAGACTGATCTTTCCTTCTGGATTCAGACCTCTCCTTGATCACTGGACAGGCATCATATCCACTACTGGACCACCAAGCTTTAGGGGTCATCCCATGAGACCCACGAGTCATACAACTCATGAGTTCCACATTGAAAAAAATGCCTGTGAGTCATACAGTCCTTGAGTTCGACACGGGGCAAATAAGGCCCGTGGATCAGTTCGACACTAGGTAAAGACAGCCTATGAGCTCGACATTACATTTACAACATGGGGCTTATACTGTGTCGGTCTCGTGGGCCTTGTTTGCTTACCTGTTAGGGTAATAGTGTCGAACTCATGGGCTGTCTGACTTGTGGGCTGTATAACTTATGGGCTGTACGACTCTTGGGCCGTATAACTCGTGGGCCGTATGACTTATGGGTGTTGGTTTGATGGCATGCACCCAAGCTTTCACAGAGACTCCAACTCTCCCGTTTTCGACGGGAGATCTCCCGCCGAAAGCCCTTTTTTTGCAAAATCTCCCGTTCTCCCGCTTGAGATTTAATTTCTCCCGCCCTGGCTCTGCGTCTCCCGCTTGAAATGATTTCTTACTTAATATCATTGTACTCTTAGTATATTGAAAAATAAGCCTTAGATAGCACGAGAGAGCATCTAGAACCCTAGAGCTTCCAGGGTCTTTAAGCGGGCCCTGGACCCTGGTTGCATGGAACTTCGTGCTTCGCGCCGCTTCGCGCACATCAAATTGGAGTCTCCCGTTTGCTAGGGTTTCAGGCGGGAGAATCTCCCGATCAGAAGGTGCTTGGGGTTGGAGTCTCTGGCTTTCACCCTACAGAAAGAGCTGGTTTCTAATCCGGTCCATTCCTAAAAAAGTAACTGGTCCGACAGTGATTTTTTCTGGTCAGGGACCGTCAGATCAGTGCCACCATGCAGCATGCATGGCAGCGTTGTCTAATGCATGATTGTAAATATGCTGACGTCATTGTGAGCAATGCAGCCACTGATTGGTCGCTACGTTTTTGGTAACAAAATAAACAAGAAACAATAACATTCAAAACACGAAATTCACGTCAGGTTCCAAAAGGCCTCACGTCTGTGTCACTTTTGTCTTTGGTCTTGCATTCACTCATTCCCTTGCTAGTGTTTATCATATGAAAATCAGATGTACACCAAGCCATGAAATTAGATCAATTATGTAGATTGATACGTAATATAGACATAAATAGTGTTTAAATCAGCGATTTTTTTTTGTTTTCTTGAAAAAAACTCGCATTTTGATAACTATTCGCATTCACGATTTTCCCATTGTAATGGAGGCTTTGATTCACCCATCGTTGTAAGTAGAGAGCTCGCTAGCGCCGAGCCAGCACGCGGCGTCCGCATACATGGAATGGCAGTCAGAGATAAAATTACACAACATCCATAGCGACTCCTGCGGCAGCAACCCCGAAGCTGAAAGCAGGCATTGCAAGGTCCATTTCGTGTACCGTTGTTACCACATGCGTTTACGTGAGGTCGATAAATCTTTCTTTAAAAAATTCAGAAAACATTTCAATTTTCAAAAAAGTGAAGTTTCGATACTGCCATATTTTGCGCAAATGTGCAGAGCTACCAAGCATTTAAGGTCCGTCTCATGATCTCGAGCATGGCACCCATTTTTCTCACGCATCGGGAGCATACCTTAAAGGATTAAAGTGAGAGTTGCAATTGAAGGCATATTTAACTTTTGTCTTTCAAAATAAGTAAAAAATAGTCACTTAAGTATGCACCGAGTCAGCTTGCACCATTAAGAGCTAAAGATTGAAAAAGCTCCCTACCGTGGGAGGGCGGACACCCCCCTCCCGCACCCTCCTCTCGCTCAGTCACTTTGCTCCCTCACTCATGCACATGAGCGCACACCGAGACGCCGAGTCATGAAAATCTCACTCATAAAAATTTTTTGAACTTGGCATCTATGAATGTGGATTAAGTACAAAACACACCAAAGGTCACGACAAATAAGTGCGAAATTTTGACTTAGCATGCTGAACAGACCCTCCTCCTTGGGCAACTAGCGGTAGGTAGCAGACGCAAACCCACGTACAGGAAGGCAAAAGTAGTTCAGGTTTGTGAATCGAACACGTTGTTTGCCATACAAAAGTTGTTTGGTCTTGTCAAAAGGCTACTATTAACCTCTGGATAGACAGAAAAATCTGTCTGTCTGGAGGAGTCTTTTATCATTTTTTTTACTTTATCGGCTCTCCTCTAAGGAGGAGATCCGTCAAGCCAGCCGTAGTCTCCGCGGAACATATCTCCGACGACCAGATACAGACCGATCAATTGCAATCTTTTTACATGTAGTTTCGGTCAAACCCTGGCCTTGGGAATGGATATCAGTTGCAACAAACCTAACTATACACAGCCCAGTCGCTGTACATGGTAGCATAGCATAACAGCGTCTGGTCGGGCTACAACAAACCCTGACCAGTGCTGACATTACCATATGTTTTATTGTTGTTAATGTAAACTGTGTCCCATTGTGTGTATTACGTCTGACGTTAAACCCTGGCTACACTTCCCTAACCATTAGATATCTCTAACCCTAAAATGTAAACTTCACCCCAGCAGTAACACAACGCTAACGTTAGAACTTCAAAACCCAGCACTGCAAAGATCCCTTTCTTAAATTTCACCTTTCTCGTACACAAGTCCAACGTACGTTTATACCACAAGCACTAACCAAGTTAATCGTTTAATAGACGGTCTAACTTGTTAGTTGAAGTTCTATAGAGAAGATGATCTAGATATTCTAATCCTGATCTGATATGAAACTCAAACTTATCAAATATCATTTTCTGGTCAAAACTGTGACTCCCTACCAAAATAACTTCCAGTCATTATGATCGTGATGATGCTGATGTTGATCATGTTGATGTAATAAAAATAAATAGAAAATCTAACAGTTAACGTTAACGTTCGTTAGCGGTTAAATATTTAAATATTTATATCCCAAATCTAAATTAGGCTACTTCAGACAATCTAAGTTACACTTAAACAGTAAGTATTCTATCTTGATATTAGAAGAGCTCGGCCTTTATTATCATAACTTGAAAGCAGTCAGCAAACTCACCTGTTCGTTTGTGGTCCCATACACATGCAATGCTATGTCGTCCTCGCCTCCTCGGCATGCATCCGATACTATCTCACACACCCATCAGCTGTGTTTGGTGTGGGCATATATCACGATATAGATGAGATCTCTCGATCTTGGATCTGTTGCATGCAGCTTGTGCATATGGGGAAGATGTGGTGAGTGCAGGGGTGTGTATTATGACCATGAGACGTACATCGTATGGTTGCCTCGCACTGAGGGCGCTCTTTAATGTAGGGCAGAGCGGTTTGTAGGGACCAGGCATGGAGCATATACAGCTGCATTTACATACAGCTCTATGGCATGGAGCTGCTGCAGCTTGATCAGGCCTTTCTGAATACTGATGAATTGTTTGTCATTTTCGATTTCATAAAACTATAATTCTTGAAACAAGGCGTGAAAATGACAGGATTCCATCTTGATTCATATCGTCATTATGAAATGAAAATCAAGAAAGAGAAACAAGAAATAAAGGTATAAAAGAACCATGTTTGCCTAATTTTAGTAGGGCCTAAGCACCTACTGAAGAACAATCAAAGAGGTTCTTGTTATCCATAAATAGAACCTCTTTGGGAACAATCAGCTTATGACAAGACATGAATCAAATCCAGTCGTCCCAAACTCCAAATCAGCGTAGCTACCAGTTTAGGTCTAAATGTTTTCAATTACATCAATGTGCTTGCAGATGAAATTGTGATCGTCGTATACCTTTCTGAAAATAAAGATTTTTATCTTTTAAAAATGTGAAAGGAGCAACTATTGGTGACGTCATTAGTGAGGTCATACCAGACTGTGCCCCCATTACATGCTGGATTGTGTGTTGTTGTTGTTGTTGTTGTTGTTGTTGTTGTTGTTGTTGTTGTTGTTGTTGTTGTTGTTGTTGTTGTTGTTGGTAGTGGTGCTTTGGGGGGGGGGGGGGGGGAGGGGCGGGCGTAGACCGGGAAGACCGTTCTGGTATAATGATTACAAGTAGTTATGTCGCTTATTAGATAAGAATTTAATTCGTCGTTTGTTTATTTGTTTGTTTGTTTGTTTGTTTGTTTTTATATAGGTAAATGCACCGGCGAGCTCTCTCTGCGGATAATGTGCATAAAAATTCCAACGATACAAAACTGTCAACTAAACATGTTAAAATAAAGTGTATTTTTTATATAATTCAAAGTGGGGTATATAAGAAGAGCACAACGGGTAAGATAGACGGACCACCCCCTCTATATGCGGCTTGTCAACGACAAGCAATGATTACCATGGTTAGCACCTATCCACCACAGGCTTACAAAAGTTTCACCCAAGAACCTTGAAATCTGAGGAACATGGTCGACATATTATGTTTCAACCACCACCTGATATAGGAAAAGTGCCTACACATCATAACGATTCATGTAAATATTTATATGATGAGACAAATTTTGTCATTCTGTTATGATGGATGATTAATAATGTTGCCAATGATGATCATCAGTGGCAAGAAGAGAGTTGACGCTCTTCTAAACTTCCCTTGATGTAGGCCTAGATCGCTGTGGAATTACTGATTTTTGTTTTCAAATTTCATTGTCAAATAGACTGTGACTTTCTTTAATCACATATATTTTGTGACCTCTCAAGAAATCATTACTCGAGTCTATATCAATAGGACTGCCATGATTTCACGGAGCGCGCGAATGGTAAATTTGCGAAGGACGCGAATGGCAAAAAAAAAAAAAATGCAAAATAAAGAAATGCAAAAGGTCGCCAAACGAAAGCGGGGGTTTTGGAATCGTCGCCAATAATCCTGTTCGCCGATGTCGTTTCAATTTTGGCAAGAATTAAAAAGAAAAAAAAAACGAAAAAAAAAAACCTTTTCCCCTCACGGGCATTGACTGGGTCGTGACTGCTCTTGATTTGTTCTCGAAAATGTCTTTACAGCCTCGTCATAATAATATAGGCGCAATTCAATTCAATTCAATTCAATTCAATTCAATCAATTCAATTCAATTCAATCACAGTTTATTTCCAATCAACGAAAATCAAAAAAACATAGTACAAATTTGCAATCAACAAAGATCAAAACATAGTACAAAGTATACATGTCATGAAATGATATTGTTCAAACATTTGCAAAAGATTCATGTAATATCCGAGATAAATTATATAACAACATATATGTTTATATATATACAATGATTAGGAGGAACAATACATAATACTTCGTGGACGTGCGGAAAATAGATTCGATAATGGAAAATGGTGATCCACTAAAAAGCAAAGCTTGTAGGACGTGGATCGCTAGATGATATTATTCGAGGGTTTTTTATAGCTATTATATTTTGATATAGATTATTTCAATCATTTGTAAAAAATATCGTAGTTATATTGAGATACGCAGGTCGGGAAAAAAATATATAAAATATCAATGTTAATACCGGGACACTGTTCACTGAACCACGTGTACCGGGAAAATATGACAAGGACAACACACTCGTATACGCACATTACCCAAACACACATAAAAAGACGCGAGACAGTACCGAGAGGAGAGAAGACGGTAACAATACAAGTCTACGAAGAACAAAAGACGCAAGACCTTCGCAAGAGGGTTTTTTTTTTTTTTTTTTTTTTTTTTGCGTATAGATGTTTCGCGAAATCCATGAAGTTCTTCTCATCATTTACGACATAAAACCGCAAACTGTTGGCGTACCTTTTGAGACATTCTCACGAACGTTTGGCGCTTGTTTTGGACAAATCCACACCCGATGTATGACCTCTGAAAAGCTCTAAGCTTTCTACAAATCAAAATCGTAGCATACATCCACTAGTGATATGAAACAACTATATTTCGATACTAGTAACAACAACTGAGGAGTTTGTTCTCAAAAACCGATAAGTCCATATTTGCCAAATGGAGATATTTGCGAAAAGTCAAGACAAATAAAGAGAATAATAAGAAAATTTTACTTCTTTTGACCATAACTTCAAAAATGTACCTTTGTATGTAGTGACAAATATATCATTTGAAAGGTATTATTTTGTACTTTATGACAAACACCGTACCACTTCAAAATCTTCAAAAATGGACTTATCGGTTTTTGCGAACAAACTCTTCATTACTTTAACAACCAGCAAAAGAGAACGAAATGTTTCGTACAAAAAAGAAAAAACAAATCAAATACACTTAAAATGACTATAAACTCTATAAAGTATAACTTAACGCCAAAATTATTTCATTGAAGTGGCCTAAGATAATGTGGGGAAATCTGCAACAAAAAAAAAATCAAATCCTTGTGGGGTTTATACTATTTATAGGTCCTCAGAAAAACTGTCGGCACACATGGCACACACAACAAAGAAATGACAGAGAAAGAAAGGAGAAATGCAGGAAAAAGAAAAACTTAAACTTAAGACAGCTATCAACTCTCCTTGGAAACATTTCTCCCATGATTATTTTAAAAAAACATTCATGTGCCTTGTTCGCGTTTTCATTGCAGTCTCGTGTTCTTCGTGTTCGTAATGTACACACGAAGAACAATGGTACACAATACATTCGCACATAATACGTTGTGAAAACTTCCCAAAAACTGCTCAAGAATGTTATTTCGGCTTCATTGACGGAGCGCATTCGGAAAAAAAAAAAACATGACACCTTTTCCGAATGTTGCATTTTGCCATTCGGGTCCTTTGCAAATTGTTATAGACTTACATTGCTATATATATTGATAACTTTATAGGCCAAATGAAGTTCCCAGAATGTAGTTTGACAATCATTTATTCTAAAAGGCAACGTAATTAAGGATGAAAGTTGGGGAATAGAACTGAAGTATAAACCAACAGTTTTACTGAATTTGTAATTTACATCGATGTCCCTGTAATGGCTATATACTGAAATATAAGGATAATTATGAAGTACTATGAAGTTTGATAGTTACTGCTTTTAAAAGGTATACCTTTTAAAATGGCCCATGGTAAAATAATGATAATGATGATATTATATTCAGATATTAAACATTTTGATCGATTTAATCAAGGTAATGGATGGGTATTAGAGAATATGCGGCAACATCACATACACCAAAGTAAATTTCCAAATGCGCATCTTGATGCACGGTTCTTATCCATTGATCCGCGTATTGGCAGTATGGCCTATACCGTATGTCCAGAGCTACCAAGTCTCACGCATTCTGCGTGAGACTCAAGCATTTAGGGTCTGTCTCACGATCTCACGCATGGCACCCATTTTTCTCACGCATTGGGCGAAGTCTGCAACTTGGGCTTATAATAATAGTCTGGTAGGAATGGGGGGTCCCCATGCACCCCCCGAACACATTTTTTTAACTTACTTTTTTGTAACCCTTAGGGTGTCTAGTTAATGAATTTTTTTGTTCCCAAGAAAAAATCGTGTCCCATGGGGGTCATTGGCGGCCATCTTGGCAGCCATCTTGGATTTTCAGGGAAAATCATTATCTTCCATAACTTTTGAAATACACAGCATATAATTATAAATAAAGCATTTCTGCAGGGTAAACATGACACGAGGAATCGATTGCAATGGTTATTTACATGATTAAAGCAAGTCTGAAACAAGAAAAGCCTAAAAACATGCAAATTTCGGTGTCATTTTCACCGAAAACTACCCAATTAGTTTAACTTTTGAATTACACAACATACAGGGACAAATAAAACAGTAATTCAGAGTTAATACGGCATGAGGAATCGTTTGAGAGAGTTATTTACATGATTAAAGCAAGCTACATACAAGAAAAGTCCAAACATGCGAGGAAAACCAGTGTTGTTTACTCTAGAAATATTCCCAAGTAGTCTATATACATATATACATGACAATCTCATACCTCCTAAGAGTAAACTTACCTCTTTTTCTTAACAGTCTGGTAGGAAAGGGGGGGGGGGGGGGTCCCGTGCACCCTCATTTTTGTATCCCTTAGGGTGTCTATTTGATTTTTTTTTGTCTCCAAGTGAAAATCGTGTCACATGGGGGTCACTGGCAGCCATCTTGGATTTGCGAGGAAAATCATTAGTTTCTATAACTTTTGACGTTTCCAACATGCAAGGAAAAATAAAACATTTTTTTTAGGGTATATGTGACATGAGAAATCGATTGAGATGGTTATTTACATGATTAAAAAATGCTCGATACAAGAAAAGTCCCAAATATAATAAATTCTGTATCGGTTACACTGAAAAGTACCCAAATAGTTCAACTTTTGAACTATACACAACATACAGGGACAAATAAAACATTTCTTCAGACGAAACACAGCATGAGGAATCAATTGAGATTGTCATTTACATAATGAAAGCAAATTTGACACAAGAAATGTCCCAAAACTGAAAAATTAAGTGTTGTTACTCTGGAAATGGCCCAAATATTTCATGCTACATACATGACAAATTGCATACCTCACAAAAGTGACTAACAACTCTGTCTTTAGATCATTGCCCAAATAGGCCTTTTTTGTTTTGTATCAAAAACATTAAATAGAATCTGAAGAGAAAATCAATTTCAAGCATTGTCACCCCTCACTTGGTGAAATAGAATAAGAATGTAAGCACTGTGGTAATTCATATGCAAATACCCTTAAAAAGAGGTGACACGAGAATAATGTTGATCACAACACTTAAAAGTGACTAATTGACAAAGATAAAACTTGAACTGAAATTTATCACTCTTTGTGCACGTTCAATTTCGTTTCATTTTATATTTAAAACGAGTTTGAGTTGGGATATATTCAAGGAAACAATCACTGTGTCAAAATGTCGAGCCGATTAAAAAAATTTAGATGCCAAAATGGTTTCATTTATTCTCAAGTTAAAAAAGCAGTTCATTCAAATGTATTTGTTTAAAGTTTATTGTCCGAAAACAAAAAGAGAAACATTTCATTTGACAGCCGGAAATCTAGCCTGTGAATAGGGACTGTATATCAATGTGGATTGCTGCTACTTTAATTTAGAAATATTTGCATGTGAATCGCTTTTGTGCTTACATCCTGTATGCATTCAATTCAAGTTCACATTGATTGGAATTAAGTTTCCTTTCGAATTCTGTTAAAAGTTGTCTGATATAAGACGCAATATTCAAGCTATTATCAAAAGACATAATGATATTTTGAAAGGGTTAGTCACATACCGATTAGTGATTGGCTGAACACAGTCACGTGATGGAAGTACATTCGTTATGTTAGCCCATGGGCGAACATTCTTGTAATGTTTTCCATGGGAAAACATTTCCACGTGACAAATGACAGAATTAAGGCCTAGGACCGCAGCGCACTTATAATCTCCCTCAATAGCATTTCAAACCCTTCGGGTGGAACATTGGGTATGTTCCCTCCGCCGCCAGTCATCATCTACTAGTATATATTTCAACGTTTGTGACATGTGTATATGCTTTTCATGAAGTATGGAATTAACGTATAATTGAAAAAATATAAAGTAACACAATATGACTTCACTTTTCTTAAAAAGTATTCTGAATGCTCACCCTGTGTAACTGTACAAACCACAGAAGCGGTTATGCAATATATCAGGTTTTCATTTCACACTTCTTTAATTTCTATACCGGTAGTCATCATCAAAACGATCATTGTAATCAATGTCTGGGTCCTCTTCTTCATCCTCCTTCATTTCCTCAGTAATTTTCTGAAGCAAGTAAATGAGGGAAGTCGGAAAGATAGGGCCACTTGACCACAGTGGCTCCATCATAACAAAGGCTACCTTCTGCCATCCTTGTCCAGAATCAAAGGAGTCATATACAGAGCACCAGAAGATTGGTTGGTCAGCTCTCTTTAAGATGGCAAGGCGATGGGTCACACATTTAATGTGTGGGATAAGGTTGTCACTGCAAGGTGTATATGAGCATGAAGAAATCCACATTGGAGTTTGTAGTCATTTGTTCGCCCTCTCCCATCATCTGCTTTGGATGATGCTGCTGTAAATAGACTTCTCCACCTCTTGTGGTCATACATTAGGCATGTGAATGCTCCAATGTCTTCTGTCACCTCTTATTGGCTCTACAGACAACCCATCTCCAAGGTTTAAGTGGGGGACAAAAAACAGTGGCACATTTCAAAGTCATGTTGTAAGATTTCTGCAGTGTTCATTATAATGTAATATTGAACAATTTACCACATTTCAGTAAAATATTGCGGAGATTATAATGTCATACTACTCTCTCCTGAATGCTGTATGGTACATGGGGTGGCTTTGTAGATTCTTTAGGGGTCCGACTTCGCCCCTACTCTTGAAGGCACTTGTTACATCTTCCCCTGTAAACACATGTCGTCCAAGTATTGTGGTACAGTAGCCCGCTCCCTTTGATTCAGTATGCCAGTTCAACGACATTCACAATCTGGCAATGCTCGACAGTCCATTTATCAAGGAGGATAGTGAGGGTGACGGAGTGAGCATGGTGCAAGAAGATCCAGAAAATGTCTGTGTCTGGTGTCCTTACCACAGCTGCTTTGTACCCAAGCTTAATAGTGGAATACTCGAGGTAGAGCGCTACCCTGGTGTCCTTCTCCTGGTTAGACGGCAGCTCATGGATAGAGCTTATTGTCTCCTGGGATGAATAATTAGGTGAACAAAAAGAATGTAACAGGAATCACTTAAGCTTCAGAGAATGTGATTTCCGTTACATTCCTTTTGTTTACACAATGATATGTTCCAAGAGACAATGGCGCGATATCCATGAGTGACTGTCTAACCAGTATAAGAAGACGGACACCAGGGTCGTGCTCTACCTCAAGTGCGCTGCTAAACTTAGGTACAAGGTAGCTTTGGTGAGGGATCCAGACACACATTTCCTTGATCCCCTTGGTCCTTGCTTAATCCATTCTACAATGTAGTATCTTTCTTAATAAACGGACTGTCACGTATATTTCCAGGTTGTCAATGTCAATTAACTTGCATTTATATAGAATCAACGGGAGCTCATATACTGTATACCAAAATACCTGGACTACCGGGGAAGATTGTAACAATTAAAGTGCCTTAATGGGTTGGGAAAAGTTGGACCCCTAAAGAATCAACAAAAGCCACCCCATATACCACATAGCATTCAGGTGAGAGTTGTTTGATTTCGTGATTTCAGAAGTATTTTACTGAAATCTAATAAGTTGCTCAGTATTATATCATAATAAACACTACTAAAATATTAGAATATGACTTTACAATATGCCAAGTCGACAGATAACATTGAAGCATTCACATGCCTAAAATGTATAGCGAGGTCCGGGAGAAGTCTATCATAATGGCGTTCGCAGCATCATGCTGAAACAGATGGTGGGAGAGGGCGAGCAACTGATGACCAAATCCAAGGTGGATTTCTCCTTGCTCCCACCTGGCAGAGGCAACCTTATTTCACACTTTCAATGTGTGAACCATGGGTACCACCTTGCCATCTTCAAGCGATCTGACTAGCCAATCTTCTGGTGCGCTACCGCTTTAATCCTGGACAAAGGTGGCATAAGACAGCCTTCGGTATCATGGATCCGGTGTGGTCAAGTGGCCCTATCCTTCCCACTTCCCTCATTGACTTGCTTCAGAAAGTTACTCCGTAGACGGAGGAGGATGAAGAGGAGGAGCCAGACATTGATTACAATGATCGTTTTGATGATGACTGTATTACCAGAAGTGTAAAACCCAAAGCTAACATATTATCGCTTACCGAATCTGTGGTTTGTATAATTGCATAGGATGAGAATTAATTATGTTAGACAAATTAAAGTCATGGATAGAGAGTGTGGATTTCTGACTGTCAAGTGATTTTCATATGTTCATTTTCAGACAGGAAGGCTTTAAACAAATACGTTTGAATGAACCATTTTTAACTTAATCTTAAATAAGTTTAATGATAACAATATGACACCTAAATTAGTGAAACCGACAGAGCATTTTGGTACAGTGATTTCCTTTATGAAAATACACTTACTCAAACTCTTCAAATACAAAATTATATGAAATAGAAGATGCACTAAAAAGTGTTCAATTACATTTTAGGTTTGAATTTTGTCGATTAGTCACTTTCACATGTGGCCAAAATTTGTATGTTGACCTCTTTCGATCTGCTTTTTTAGGGGTATCTGCATATCAATTGCCATCGTGCTTACATTTTTCATTTGATTTCAACAAGTGAGGCGTCAAAATGCTTGGAGTTGCATGTTGCATATTTTTTTATAATAAAACACCATATTTGAGCTATGATCTAAAGACAAAGTGCCAAGTCACTTTTGTGAAGTAGTTTGTCATGTATGTATACGGATTTTGGGTACTCTACGGTGTAAATGACACCAAATTTTTCGTATTTTGGACTTTTTGTATCAAACTTGCTTTAATCATAAAAAATAACCATCTCAATCGATTCCTCATGACACAGTTACCCTGAAGTTACAGAATTTACTGATTTTCCTCTCAAATCAAAAATGGCCGCCAATGACTCCCCCCCCCCCCCGACACGATTATTACTTGGAAACAAAAAAAAAAATCATCATCTAATAGACACCTTGAAGGGATACAAAAATTTAGGGTGCATGAGGATCCCCCATTCCTAGACTTTAGTGGTTAGTCAATCATATGAGGTATATAATTGTCATGTATGTATATGGACTATTTGGGCAGAGCAAACAACACTGTTTTTTTATTCGCATGTTTGGATTTTTCATGTATCATAATTGTTTTAATTATGTAAATAACAATGTCAATCGATTCCTCATGCCAAATTTACCCTGGAGAAATTATTTATTTGTCCTTGTATGTTGGAAACTTATAGAAAGTTATAGAAATTAATGATTTTCCTCGCAAATCCAAGATGGCTGCCAATGACCCCCCATGTGACACGATTTTCACTTGGAGACAAAAAGAATCAAATAGACACCCTATGGGATACAAAAAGGAGGGTGCATGGGACCCCCACCCCCCATTCCTACCAGACTGTTAAGAAAAAGAGGTTAGTTCACTCTTAGGAGATATGAGATTGTATTCACTTGGGAATATTTCTAGCGGGGTAAACGACACTGGTTTTCTTCACATGTTTGGACTTTTCTTGTATGTAACTTGCTTTAATCATGTAAATAACTCTCTCAAACGATTCTTCATGCCATATTAACTCTGAATTACTGTTTTATTTGTCCCTGTAGGTTGTGTAATTCAAAAGATAAACTATTTAGGTATTTTTCGGTGAAAATGACACCGAAATTTGCATATTTTTAGGATTTTCTTGTTTCAGACTTGCTTTAATCACGTAAATAACCATTGCGATCGATTCCTCGTGTCACGTTTACCCTGAAGAAATGCTTTATTTATAATTTTATGCTGTGTAGTTCAAAAGTTATGGAAGATAATGATTTTCCCTGAAAATCCAAGATGGCTGCCAAGATGGCCGCCAATGACCCCCATGGGACACGATTTTTTCTTGGGAACAAGAAAAATCATTAACTAGACACCCTAAGGGTTACAAAAAAGTAAGTTAAAAAAATGTGTTCGGGGGGGTGCATGGGGACCCCCCATTCCTACCAGACTATAAGGAGCATAGCTCAAAAGATTAAAGTGATAGTTGCAATTGAAGGTATATTTCCCTAATATGTCTTTCAAAATAAGTAAGAAATGGTCACTTATGTACCTGATCGCACCATTAAGAGCTAAAAATTGAAAAAGCTCCCTACAACATACGGTGGGAGGCCACAGGGGGAAAAAACCCTCCTACACCCTCGCTTGCGCGCACATTCGCGCGCCGAGATGCCGAGCGATGCCGAGTCATGAAAATCCTTGAACTTGGCATCCCTGTATGTCCCCCCCCCCCAAAAAAAAAAAATAAAATAAAATAAAATACAACGGTACCCTCCGCAATGATAACTTTAAAAATTGTGAATCAATCCAAATACAATTTTAGGGTACGAAACTATATAACTCACTGCCCACATTCTACAGACAAAATCCCATTCGATTTGCTTCAGTGGTTAAAGAGAAATGAGCAATTTTGTAGAGGATGTCAGGAATCTCTTCCTTCCAAGTTCTGTCTATTGTGTTCACACACAAGAGCAATCAGACTCATGACATGCTTTACAACAGTCCACATATCTCTATGACCGCTTAACCAAATTGAATGGGGTTTTCTGCAAAATAGAGCTAAGATATTATATTTTAAGACCCTGAAGTTGCATTTAGACAATTTAATCATATATTGGGTGATGTCAATGAGAAAATCTGGTTGTAATTTTTTTTTTTTTTTTGGGGGGGGGGGGGGACATACTGTATGGTATAGACCTATTGTATATAGATCCACAAAGGAATGACACGATAGAGCAATGCATCAATTGGCAATTGGTATTTATTAAAATTGCAAACTCGGGGACCTCCCCCTTCGTCTAGGTATTTGAAATTTTTGATAAATACCAATTGGCAATAATTTTATGCATCTCTT
Source organism: Diadema antillarum (assembly GCF_040938485.1). Taxonomy (NCBI): domain Eukaryota; kingdom Metazoa; phylum Echinodermata; class Echinoidea; order Diadematoida; family Diadematidae; genus Diadema; species Diadema antillarum. The sequence continues at coordinate 1,305,983 of NW_027271018.1, read as the reverse complement.
TCAGTGGCCGATGGGGGGGGGGGGGGGGGGCGCCACCGGGGTAGTTTTTGAATTTTTTAATCTGAAAATTGCGCTGAAGCCCCCCCCCCCCTTGTCATTAGCCGATGAAACGCTGAAGTGGCACGAGAAACAAAATATTTAAAAAAAAAATGCAAGAGAGCTTTTTTTTCCCCTTTTTCTTTTCCTTGTCAGCTATAATTAAACCCGGAAGTGGCACCAGAACTGTTGTTGTTGTTTTTTTTCTCCACCTTTCTATTGTGTCATTTATATGATATTATATAATGCATAAATATTGACATTTTAATGCTATGAGTATAGGCCTGTACACAAAACACCCCTTCTACCTGTCATGGATACCATGGTAATTCTCCATCTGATGATGATACACGAAAAACATGGTCGATAAACTGATACTCACTCATACAAGTTAATGGCTTTATAATTTGTGGGTTTGGGCGTATAGAGAGGCACAATGATAGTAATAATTATATAGAATGAATAACTTCAAGATCGACGAGTAACGCTGCTGAAACGACAGTAATAGATCGTAGAGAAACCATCTGCGATGTATTTCTAATTTCGTCGTCGCCGTCACTGACGTAAATCTGTACGTCAGCATAATCATCACCCTACCCCACCCCCAACGGTACCAGTCTTGCTCCTATCCTGTGAGTGCATGCAACCCGACGCATCTGCTGGTGCACTGCGTTGACTTTCCGTTCCCGATTCTCCGTGCACACAAAATACGAGCGATGCGATCACCACTTTACCCGTACCTGTACCTGTACCCACCCGCGTTTTGCGCTGCATCGTGTGTGTTTGGAGACAGATCTAGAACAAGAGGACGCGACCCATAATTGTACCGCCAGCTGTTACGCCGGGTCAACCTTTACAATTATTTGTCAGGACCAATTTTCTTCACCAATAATTCTTTCAAGGCGTCTGAAGTAGATCTGTTAGAACATGACATCAATGTTTTCTGTTCTAGTGGCGCTATCGGCGCTCTCTTTCCTCCTTGTAACAGCTTCGTCGATGGAAGATGTAGCCAGTCGACGAAAAGAGTGGGAGCCCTACGGTCAACAATATTTGGAAGATGTTTTGTCAGATACCCGCGCAGAGTGCCCGTCTATTACCACTTTATATTCAAATGGAACCAGCAGAGATGGCAGAAAACTTATGGTTATCATTATTTCAGACAATCCTGGCGTCCATGAAGTCGGTAAGATACTCGTATTGGAATCTGAAGTAGAATTATGTTATTTTTGTGTTGAGGTAGCGCCATCCACAGTGATCATGATGATGGCCCGTCGTGATCGTGGATGGATATGGACTAGATCTATAATACTTAATAGTAATTGGTATACACACTCATGTAAAATCATTTCCATCACGTATTAATACAACTCAAAGTTCTGTATTCGCCTCATACATGTTTGTGCTGTATGAGCAGTAATTGAGCACATGTCTCCAACTTCCTTAAATCGTATCAAACTTGTGATTAGCTGTTTGTTACGCCATCATCTTCTTTAGCGTGATGCCACGATGGACTGAATCTGGTAATAAAAAGTTGTAGCTGGATCCTATCTAACTGCGACAGCCGCCACACGCAGTGTGGCTGCTGCGCCGTGCTCCCATAAAAGATCTTCATGTTGAACAAACGGGTGCCTTTGCGGCGCTATATTTCCTTAATTTTTCAACAGAAACTACTAGGAATACTTACATGGGTCGATGAAACCTAAATGACTATCATCGGCGACTGTTTGATGCATTTCATTGCTTGTGATGCACAAAATGATGTCTTATAAGCAGCTCACCGATGTTCACAGAATTCACAATCACTTGCACAAGCGCACAGAATACTTGAACTATAACATAAGCGAAACTGCGGGGAAGCCGCCAGGACCGCGCCTGGCGGCGCGGTCTCCGGGGCTAGATCCTATCCTACCTAAAAAAGGGAATTGCTTATTGGGCTTTTAACTTTTTGTGAGATACCAAGAAACCGCTTATGAAATAGTACAGAGGCAGAGCATAGACAACAATATAGGGGGAATTTGATGAAAATCGGTATTGGAATGGCTGTGACATTCTAGACAAAGTGAAACAGAGTCATCGTAATTAGGGTGTGTCCCACCTTTTAAATAATCACTGTGTTTTGGAGATCTCGTCCCGGCCATTTCAAATCCAATTTTCATCAAATAAACCTTGAATTCCTCTTTGAATTACATGCTCTTTCATATTTCATAAGAAGTTTTGCATTATCTAGCCTAAAAATGTTAGAAAAGAAGTTTTATGCATCTGTGTTAAATTGGATAGAACATTATAAAAATTACTTGTTAGGTGTTTACAGACCTACACATATGTACAGATTTCTACCAGTAGGGCAAGTAATGGTGCAGTACATTAATTGAATGCATGCACATTTAATAGGTACAATACCTCATGGAAGCCAGAGGACTGATATCAACTCAAGAAAATATTATTTAGTTGATCCAATAAGTTAAGTTGTGTTGACTCTTTAAAAAATAAGGGATGACCAACTCATTGCCCAAATTTGCATGATGTGATGTGTGTCCTATCTTTTTTTCTGATATATTAAGGCTGAAGATCAAACAGTCTGTTAAAGGCAAGCAGATGGTCCCGTTGGTTTAGTCAAATACGTACACGGGCGCATGGCGCAAGTTTCCTATAGAGACCTACGCTTTGGCCCATTTCCCCGAGTCCGAAGAAGTCCGATCCACTGTAGTCAGTGGTCTGATCACAGTTCGGCTCATGATTCGGCTGAGGGGGATGACAGCTTAAGCCATCTTCTTTTGTGATGTTATGATAAGAAGCACATAAATTATGTATACATCCTGGCATTACTACGGACTGCGTGATGCGCATAGAAGACAACGAAGGCAACGCTACTAATAGCAACACCTATGCGCTTTAGATACTCTTGATGACAGCTCAACTTTGGCAATCTTTGTATCAATGCTAACGATGATCGGCAGTAACATCAACAGCGCCCTCTACACTACCGGGACTATGTGCCTTTAATTGCTAGCAGCATGTGTACAGTTTGTATGTTTTACTGTGATTAGTGAATCCCAGGTGCCAGACAAGTGCTGCGGTACTACATGTAATAATATGAATGATGATGTCAGAAATAATAATGGCAACGATCTTACTCAGTAGTAGGGCTGCTGATGATGATCTCATTGTCCTCACTATAACAATAACAATGACATGTACAAAAATGTATAGTAATGATGAAAATATTTATAATGATAGTGATCAGTGACAATGTACAATGTTATTGTTCATACAATATTATTCCACCACAACTTGATACTGTAAAGTCCATAAGATTGTTTAAATTACATGTATTATTACTGTCTCAAAAATCACACCCACACACACTACAGTGTACAACTACAAGATGACTGAACATTTGCTCCTGAGACAATTGGTTCAGTCTCATTTTCTCCAAGGACTTACAAAGTAGAGGGTTAGGGTTACATTAGGGTGTGATCTGTTAAGATTTAAGATTTGTAAATATAATCATTTTAATTCGATGTGAGGATAAGGATTAGGGTTATGTTTCAGGGTAGGGTTTATGTTTGGCTTAGCATGCAGATACTTCATGGGAGCAAATTTGTCGCAGGGGCAAATGACATGGAACCTACTGTACCTACAAAAACTTTGTAGAGTATTCTTGATATGACCAATGCAATAACACCAGTAGCGACCAGTAATGTGCCCAGTATGACACTTGATTGTCATGATGAAGGATTAGTAACAATCTATAGCAACAGGCTTCATATGAAGAGTGAGATGGCAAACAGGGTAAAAGTAAAATGCCATTTTCGAACATTTCAATGATGAGTTCATCATCAGATAGAGCAAAATAAAGCCTTTCACATGATACAATGTATCTGTCTTGTTAACATTACAAGAATTATTCTTGAAGTTACAATGTATGATTGAAAATATCCCATGTTTTCTTGTTCATCACAAGAAATAATTTTGAAATTACAGTTATTGAAAATATCCCACAATTTCTTCTGATCTTTTTTGTTTCCAATGTTTGTTTCTTTGTGTGTGTTTTTTTTCCAATTACATGAGAGTGGAATTAACTTGTTTTGCGGTCAAACTTTTCATATATTAGCCATTGTCAGTTGCATTTAATTGTTCAGCTAATTAAACTGAGGTCAAGCAAATTCAATCCATACATATATAGCTGTCCATCGGTGTATTCCACATGTAGCTGTATGAATTTTCTGTGTGTTCTGTGTGAACTACAGTACTTACAGTGTTAGCAAACAGAACATGCCAACATTCAGTCGCTTTTTTAAAAGCACACACTCACAGGGACTTGGTGATAATGCAAGTCAAGGGCCTTTGTTACCTAGGCCTGTATGTTCATTGTTTTCTGTCTGAAATCTGAGCTTGTGAAGCTCTCATGGTATTTCACAGTAAGCAGGAACAATTGAGGTCAACACCCACAGTGTAATAGCCGTGAAATACAAACAATACATTTATACGATATGTATAATGTACTATATATTGTATGTGTTCAAGTACAGTAGCAGGTACAATTGTACAGTACACATCGATCAATATCTTATGAGAATTGTCAAGGATATCAAGTACATGTAAGTACACAGTGTACATGTGTACAGTATACATGCAATATTGTAAGTACAAAATTATGTGTTAATTATAAATAATACGATGTGCTTTGACAGGTTATGAATTCAACCTTTGATCCCAAATGCAATAGTACTGCAATGTAAGTAATATACCGGTATCACAACTGCAACATGACTCCAAATGCCTTTGTGTAAAGATTTTTGATAATTTTTTTTTCTCTCTCTCTTGCTGAGGAAAAAGCACCATGAACTTTAATAAACAACAACAAAAACAAAACTGAATAGTAATGCTGTGTTTGAAATTGTTCAAAACTGGCTACAACAGTGTGGATTTAGCTTTTCAGTTATGTAAAAGTACAAATGTAAATGGCTGTAGCATCTTCTGATATGGCTTTCACTTAGGAAACAGAAAAGTGTTGTACAATTGTACATACAGTTGTAGTGCATTTGTAATGTCCTAGTCAAAATTAATACAAATGTTGCAAATTTTCACACCAGTATTTTTTTTTTTTTTACGCCCATCCTGGTAAGATGAAGTTGATGTTTTGATTCCACTGAATCATGATAAATATGTGTTTAAACATACAATACATTGTATGTGTACATGTAGCAAGCAAAAATTTTCACCAAACTTGGCAGGTGTCATCCCTAGGAGGATAGAATCTCAATTCCTTCAAAAAATGGACACCGTGCCCCACCTGGGAGCCCGAGAGGGCCCAAACCCCACAAATTAAGGAATCTTTAAAAGAGAAAAAAAATCAATCTTCTTGTCTAGAACTACTAGAAGTGATAGAGCTAAGGTACAATACTCTGATGAAATACATACTATTGATGACTGTTGTTGCAAGTTGGTACATGCCAGAATCAGGGGTGCTCCCCCCCCCCCCCTTGGGACACAGGTTAGGGGGAGGGATTGGATTGGTCCAATTGAGAACATTTGAGAACATGTACAATTGTACATGTAGATTGTACATGTTCTTTTTGAAAACCCCCTGGTGAATTTTCACCAAACTTGGTAGGTAGCATTCCTAGAGGGTTAGGACCTCAAATTGTTCAACTGGGCACCATGCTCACGTTGGGGTCCCTAGGGAGCCCAACACCACCCCCCCCCCCCAAAAAAAAAAAAGAAAAAAAGAGAGGAATATTTACAAATCTTCTTCTCAAGAACCAGAAGTGATAAAGCCAAGTTAATATCGAATTAGTACATTGATGACAGTATTTTCAAGTTTGTTCACTGCAGATTCAGGGGGTAGGGATCCAAATGTGGGCTTAACTTGTACATTTTTATCTTTTTCTTGAAAACACTAAAATGGATTTTCACCAAACTTGGCAAGTGTCATTCCTTGTGGGATAGGATTTCAGTGTGTTTGAATGGGCACCATACTCCTCTTGGGGCCCCAGGGGCCCAAACCACAAAATTAAAGAATTATATTCCATAATACTGTAGAATCAGAAGTGATAGAGCTTTTAAAGTTTTTGTTTTTGTTTTTGTTTTTTCAAAACTGCACAGTCCAACTTTTTAAATACTGTGTACTTGGCAAGTATTTTTACGAGTGTGATGGTATTTATGCATATGGACACCATGCCCCCAGCTCTCAAAGCTGCCCCCGCCCTGAGTTTCCAAAGTTCTCGGGTATTAAAGAGTCTGCAAGAATGTATGAAAGGTGAACTTGTAATACTCAGGTGAGCGCAAGACCCGTGGGTCCCTTGTTGGCCTACACTGTACTTTCTTTTGCGCAAAATGTGCGAAAATTTTCTCTTTTTCAGTACACTGGAGACTGTATGACCTTGTGGCAGATGGTTTTGCTGATAGAATTAATTTTGAAATGAGCTCAGTTTCACCCACTCCATGCTTGCACAGCTGTATTGATATAGTATAATGTTTAGTACATTCAGTAACCCATATTTTGATTATTTACCATACAACTGTGTACAATATGACATACAACTGTAAGTACATATATGTGTATATAGAGTATTGTGTAATGTACTGTGTATCCATGTAGAAATGTAGGCAGAGCAGACATCAACATCAAGTTTTCAGCATTGCACCAAGATAGTGGGTTGGGCCGTTAATAGAATTTTTTTTTTTTTTTCAAAATGTAACCACTCAGTCACGAAATTGTTGGGAAGTCCTGATTCATGAAATATAATGTACTAGCAGCACCCGTGGAAATCCACGGGTCTGAGGGGTTTTATTTTTTTTCTCATAATACGATTTTGCACATTTTTATTGAAGAAATAAAAAGAAAAGTCTTCTCATTCTTTCGTTAATTGTGCTGTCTTCTAAATGACCACCCTTCCCAGAAATTTTATAATACATTTTTGTAGTATATGCCAGGCGATCCGGTCCATTGGTAGGGATCATTCCCGCCACTACTTGCTTTTATTATAGAACTTGAGTTTCGAGGGGTTATTTGCACCCGTTGAAGTCCAACAGTTGTCTTGTTGCCCCTCACCCCTCCCCCCACCCTCACGCACACGCACACTTCCACCTCCGCAGGGCAAAAAACAAAAACATTCAGGGAAAAATTACCAAAAACGCAAATGAGATTCCCCGAAAGTTCTGCCCACAGGTTGTTCCCGTCGAAACGGGAAGATATTAACACTATGACTTTGATTACCCCCTGCTCTTGCATCCACGCGGGCACCCGCGGGAATCCACGGCTGGTCTCAAGTTTGTTTTGTTTTGTTTTGTGTTTTTTTATGTTTCTTTTCCCCACGTTATGAGAGAAAAATAAGATATTTTCGTCTTCATAATTTTGCTCCCTCCTTTTTGTTTTTAATCACCAAAACTTGGCTTGATATATCATATTAATATAGAACTACATCTGCTTCAGATTGTACATTATCATAATTAATATTAGGCCTACAATTATTGCTCCTATTATTGTTATTATTATATCATTATTATCATTATCCTTATCATCATTATCATTATTATTATTATTATTATTATTATTATCATCATCATTGTTATTATTTGGGGAGGGGGAGATCATAGTCATCAGGTTTAATAGGCACCCGTGGGAGTAGGTTCTCACGACCTCGTATTTTTTTTCTTTAATGTTTTTCCCATGTTATGGAAGAAAGAAGAATATGATACATCACTGCATTCGTCCTCATTTGCTCCCTCTTTTTTTTTGTCACCAAAACTTGGTTTGATAGACCATAGAACCACACATTCTATTTCCACTTGCAATTTTAAAAATAGGCGGTCGGCAAAGCGAGGTTTTCCTCTACGTCCGCTCATCTTATGAATATGTATGACTACAGCAGCTCTGCAGTAAACGAATGGACACAGCTGCGCGTGTAATCTGATATGTAAGGGTACGTCGGCAAATGTATTTAGCCGCGTCCTAAACAGTCTGCGTACAATGACACCGGACTTGAGAGCAAACGGCGAGCAAACTAAATGACGTACCTGAGCTGCATAACAGTATTCTGCAGTTGTGCAAAATACAATTACATAACCAACGTTCGTTGTTTTCATTTGGGGACGCCAATAATGGCGAACTGTACGTAAATGCCCTTGTAGTCCATATCACGCACACACAGATTCGTGTAACCATCGTCAATACATTCAGTACACGTAACAGGCGGAGGCAAAGGTACATCACAGAACTATACACACAGTGTAGAGTGTGTATAGAGTTCTGCGAGGTACATTGTGTGTGTGCGTGCGCGTCCGCCGGAAGATGTCAGAGATTTCGCTGCACCATCATCTTTAGTATCCCCCAGTGTCTCTGCAAGCTAAAAGATGGAAGATCGAGAAAGCAGGAGGCCAGCGCAGGTTCCGTGAATATTGAAACGCTCGGCTCTTTCGTCACGCACAAAAATGCATTATGCATGTAGCTAATTAATTTTTCTTTTTCGTCCTCGACGTCGACACGGAGGCGGAGAGGGGACGAAACCCGCGCCATTCGATGTAGGATACTCTCCTGCGGCCGACGGCACCGGTCGCAACTGCCCGGAGCCGACGGCTCGGGAGGAGATAGAGAAACCAGCAACGCCGAAATAAAACAGGAAATACATAAGGCCGCGACAACAACAACAACTTCGAGTATTATAGTATAGGATGCCTTGCTAAATGGCATACCGATATTACAGTATCATGTTTACAGTTTTCTTGTGATTCTCATCCCCATACTACCCTGTGAAACATGACACAAAACACACAAGAGTGCTTTGTTTGTGAAACACGATATAAAACTCGCGATTTTGTGGTGTCGTTTTGTACTACTGTTACTGAAATCGTGTACATGTGTGAGTGCAACTTTAGATGCTTTTAGAAAAGCTGGAGCCTGCAGTTTTTATTGTTCACAGCCGTGAGAAAAATGCTGACCAGATTTTAAACATTCCTTTGCAATCAGCTGTGATTGACAACTAGATAAACATGTACGTTTATAATAATTTACTAATTAAGCTTTAGGCCCCTACATCTTGTACGTAGTTCAAGTCTCCTAGCGGCAGGGATTGTGCTCTCAGGCAAGACACAACATAGTATATTTGATATGACTGTGCATCACAAACCAACAAAAAGTCGCACCACTTGATTTGAATACATATGGACTAAAAAAAAATTAAATGGGTCAACCCAGTCAATCTTAAGTTTTTCATGTATTTTGAAAGAACTGATCTTCCACATTATTTCAAGTGTAGGATCATAAACAAATGGGAAAGTGCATTTTTAGCAGTTTTTCTATAACACTGCTTATGTACAGTGTAGTAGAATGATGTGATTAGGTATGTCTTACAGGCCCCTTTTCATTTCATAAAAACCCTTTACACACTCTTTACTCTCAAGTCTTAACCCTTTGAAGACGAGTCTCGGGTACATGGGGTCTATTGAAATGCGTGTTGTAGCAAAATTAGCCCGTCCTCAACAGTTCAATAACTTTTGAACGGATGATGCTGCTGCTTTCATAGTTGATACATGTATTAATCATGGACAGAGCGTGCTCAATTTCAGCATAGTCCGATAATCTCTTCATTGTTGTTGCTATGGAAGTTTACATCCTGTTTTATGTCCTACTCATTACACGGCCAGCATGGCTTGGTAAATATTAAGCACTTGAATAGACCCTTCACTTTATAGCCTCTTTTCTCAGTTCACATTTTTTCCAGAGTGTATGCTTTCTCCCAAATGTTTAGATAGGTTAGGAGATTCCATCTGAATTGAGTTAAAACTCATAATGTACATCATTTTAAAGCTTGAAGTCTGCTTTTTGTTGAGCCCAACAGAGGTGCGGGGAGACTAAGGGATCGCCTGCGGCATCTGTCCGTCCGTCATCCATCCTTAACGCCACAAAAACTTGAATAACTCTCTTCTGAGGACTTCATTCTCAATCAAACTGGGAGGGGAGAGTGATTACCGGTATACAATATTACGCGTTTTTGCAAACATGAAGATCACCTGAAGGTCAAAGGTCACAGGCAGGAGTCAATGAACTTTAGGGCCCAATGTTAAGTTTTTACGGCACGTTTCGATTATGGCTCATAACTTTTGATGTATATGTCCCTTTGTGACCAAACTTGGATGGTAGATGTCCATTGGGGATTTGAAGGTCACCACAAGGTCAAAGGTCACAGAAAGGGGTCAACAAACTTTTAGGGCCCGATGTTAAAGTTTGTACAGCGCGTTTGATTATGGCTCAGAACTTTTGATCCATAATGTCTGTTTGTGACTAAACTTGGATGGTAGATGTTCGTTGGGGAGTTGAAGGTCACCACAAGGTCAAAGGTCACAGACAGGGGTCAATAACTTTTAGGGCCCGATGTTAAGTTTTTGCGGGCGCATTTCGATTATGGCTCATAACTTTTGATCCCTATGTCTGTTTGTGACCAAACTTGGCTGGTAAATGTCCCTTTGGGAGTTGAAGGTCACCACAAGGTCAAAGGTTGTAGGCGGGTCAATGAACTTCCGGGAGTTACAAAAACAAATTTGATTTCTTCTGTGTGAATAGGGGAGACACATATTGGCACTTGCCTTGTTTTTATAAGTATCTGCCCTTGAACTTTTTGTTGATTTTGTGATGCAGGATCATATAAAATTGTTTAGTCCTCATTGCCCAGTTCTTACCAGTACCACATGAATCAGTTCAGTTCAAAGGATGATAAATTGTAGAAGATGTTAATGATGTTGAAAAAAGAAAACCTGCAGAGGTGGATTATAAAAAATATTTGTTGGATGAAGCTTTAACTATGATGTTAACTCATCGTTCTTATTTGAGAGAGCCCATTAACAATGTACAAATGTACAATGTATGTCTGTGACTGTGAATGTGTCTAACATGCTGTCTCATTCTGGTTTGTGTGCAGGGGAGCCAGAGTTCAAGTATGTCGGCAACATGCACGGCAATGAGGTCGTTGGCCGCGAGATGCTGCTGCGCCTCGTCCGGTACCTCTGCCAGGAGTACAACGCAGGGAACCCCGACATCAAATGGCTGGTGGACAACACTCGCATCCACATCATGCCCTCAATGAACCCAGATGGCTACGAGGCTGCCCTGCAAGAGGTGAGCTCAACCCAGCCACGTTTGCTATTAACCCAAGGACGGACTGATTTTGCTACAACACACATTTCCCATATATCTACACCTGCCTGAGTATACACGGAACTCGTCCTCAGCGGGTTAATAGTTTGCTAGTTGTCATTTCCTTGCACTCATCCTGGATGGAATGAACAAAAACAAAAACCTGAATAAAAATGATCGGCATAATTGCAAGATGAGTCCAGGGCAGTTGTGTACATTAGCAGTGGCTCATTTGCCCGGGACCATTAAAAATTGATATCGGGCCACCAAATTTCTGAAAAAGGTTTCCTTTTTGGGGCCAAATCGGGCAGCTAAAAATTGAAATGAAAAATCATATGTTCCTTTTATTTCGGGCCACTACATTTCTTTCCCAGGCTACCAAAATTTCAGATTCAAAGATTTTAATATCTCAAACGAGCCACCAGAGAAAAATGCCAGTGTGGAGCTCTGTGAGTCTCTCTTTAAAAAAAAGAAGAAATTCTTCAATCCCCCTAGACAAAGTTTTAGCAGGATATTGTAAAGTGGAACTTTTTCGTGGTGTGGAAATTTCATGCATTTCGGGCAACCATAAGCTAGCATTAAAAAAAAAGCCCGTGATTATTTTTGCATGCCATAGTGTTCCTGATTGTGCGGAATGAAAAACACGCTCTGTGGCCCAGCGCAAAAAATTGCCCATGCAAAAATTATCCACTTTAACAGTACTGTGGATGCAGAGGACACTACGCTGCCGCTGTGGCATCACATTGCGTATTTGTACTTCGTGATGACCTTATTTCCTTGTGGATTTCTTTCAAATTTGGTCATAGGAGGGAAAATCTAAGTGAATATTTTGTTTTTGATGATAGTATAGAGTTCTAGCATTCTGACGTGTGACCCCAGCAGAATAATACAGCCCCAGATGTTCCATGTCTCAAATGAAGTTTTAAACACTTGAAAGTTATTGTTGTTCAGGGCAATATATTTGCAATGCATGGCGATGAACAATTCTAGCCATCTATTGAGCTGGCAGTTGAGAACTGTGATACCCTCTAGGGACACCCCCCCCCCCCCCTCCCCCCCAGTATGATATACAATGTATTTGTTATTTTATGGAGCAATTCATATATATTTCAGTTTGAACTTTAAATTCGAATTAAAAAAATTCTTGCATCAAGTTGTTTTTATTGCAACTGATTGACAAATTGTCCTGCATCAACGTAATAAGCACTGAATTAATCAGTAATCAATTACTGATTTTAACAAAAATTATAGACACACATACTCAAGATCAAGAAGCTGTACATGTATTCAAATCCTGCCCCAATATGTATGCCCATGATTTTTTATCATGGCCACTACCAAACATTGATTAATTTTGGTGCTTATTACATCCAGATAACAGTTAGGGCAATTTGTCAATCAGTTGCAGTGAACATTTATGTGTACTTTGTGGGTGCATTTTGTTTGTATTCATTTGATGTCAAACTGTCACAATTTGGCATTTGGCTGCAAGGACGTTATTATCAGTGAACCATTTCAAGCTATCGATCAATAAAATGGTCAACATTCAATGCTAATTTCACTTCATTGTTTATGCTGATGTCAATCCAGATGATAAGGGCTGGTGAAAATTCCTGGACCATTGGGCGTGCCAATGCTAATGGAGTGGACCTGAATCGCAATTTCCCTGACCTGGACAGGATACTTTTTGAGCACACAGTGCAAAACAACCACATCACTTCCAGTATCCGTGGAAGGGTATGTCATTATTTACCTACTGTCTGACATGTAGGGTTTGATTTCTAGATAATTGGAGTCAGTATTTTCAGGTGTGATGATCAAGATACATAATGAATGTGTTTCTGAGGATGTATTGTACATCCCACTCTTGCTTGCAGAATTTGAAGGGAAAAAAAATCAGTCAGTGAGCCATGCTACTACATAGAGCTGCTTAGTCAATATGTTTGTTTTCACCATGTTGAATCACAAAATCAGTGTGGTAAAATCATCTCGGTGAACACTTTAAGACATGATATTTTCACATCATGAAATTTTCGTGAAGTGCCTCTGGCATTCAATGCATATAGTAATTTTTCTGTAAGCTTTTTGCTTAGTCAAGTATGTAGTTTTGTTCATTTGATTTTTTGTTTGTTTGTTTGTTTGTTTTTTTTTGGTTACAATTCCCTAACCACCTCACAAGGCTTGTATTAGCTTGCATGAAATCTATCAAAGATAACAAAATGGACTCAAAGGGGGCCTGAGCTTTTGATCCTAGCAGAATCTTGGTCAGGGGCAAAATGTCAAACAGGCAGGGACAGCAAACACATAATAAGGACTACACACAACAAGAACAGTCAGGGGAGGGCTAGGGACACAGAACAAGGAAAACAAAAGGGGGGATGGAGATCATGGGCAAGGAGCCCAACAGGTAAAGGGAGGGGGATTAAAGGAGGGTGGACAGACAAAAGACAGAGGAGGGTCAGTGATGATCTGGATGACCATGAGGTGGGGGGGGGGGGGAGAGGCAACCATTGTAGGATAAGGATGACTAGGGAGGCAACATCAAACAAGATGAGGAACAACAGAGGGATAAAGAAAGGGAAAAAGAGTAAAAAAGCAACAGCAAAATGGGGGGGGGGGTAATAAAAAATATCCTTTACATCAAATTATTCTAGAGCTGTTGAAGATTTTAAATGTAAGTGATGATATTTTAGGGGCAGAGCTATATTTCTTGTTGCTTCATTGCCCCAGGAGGGATTTTATGACATTTCAATTATGTAATGGAAGTTGTGAAGCTACAACATCATCACCTTATCCGATATTCATTTGCAGTTTTGACCAGAATCAATGGATAAGGAAAACATGTGAATCTTCTCCAGTTCGTAACTCACTTATTCTTTGTGAATCATCTCCATTCTATAGCTCACTTATTCTTTGTTCAATGTCAGTCAAACTCTCACTGATCTTTGTGTTCAACTGAGCTCTTTGTGATATAAAAGTAAATTATAGGACAGGCGACTTGAGTTTCATTTTAAAGGGGAATGAAATCCAAATGCACTTAGTGTGTACACATAGATTGAGTGAATGCAGCCATACTATAGAAGAACACATCAGTGAAAGTTTGAGGAAAACTGGACAATCCGTTGGAAAGTTATGAATTTTTAAAGTTATGGTGCAGCCATCACTGGATGAGCAAACTACATCATTTTGTGATGCCATGTATGGAAAACAATATCTTTATTGTCTTTGTATTGTTGGCCAAACATGATGTCACAAAGTGTTGTAGCCTGTTCTTCCAGCCATTGCTCCACCAAAACTGGAACAATTCATAAGTTTTAAACAGATTATCTAATTTTCCTCGAACTTTGCTGATGTTTTCTATTGTATTGATATTGCTGGAATCCCTCAATTCTCATAGCGTACACGTATTTGGATTTCGTCCTTTATTCACCCTTGTCATGCCCTTAGTTTATTTGCTTTCTATTTGATTCTATTCTCTATTTACAACGAATACAAGTTGGAGCCAGAGACACAAGTAATCATGGAGTGGCTCGACAGCTTCCCCTTCTGCCTCTCGGCCAACCTCCACGGGGGTGACTTCGTGGCCAACTATCCCTTGGATTCCAGCGTGGACGACAGGGCCCACTACCAAGCTTGCGCCGACGACGCCACTTTCCGGCAGCTGGCCAAGGCCTACTCCATGGTGCACCCGATCATGTCTGACCCGGACCGCAAGTCCTGCGACAAGGGTGGCAACGATATCTTTACTGACGGCATCACCAATGGAGCTGACTGGTACCCACTGAAAGGAGGTCAGCGACAGTTCTTATTGACTTTCAGAACTCAAGAATATCGTAGTGTTCCCTGCCTTGAATCTTAAAGGACAAGTCCACCTTCATATACATGTGGATTGAGTGAATACAGCAATATTAGTAGAACATATCAGTGAAAGTTTGGGGGAAATCGGACAATTCATTCAAAAGTTATACATTTGGGTAATTCCATGAAGTTGGGGCAGTGTCCATGTAGCATCGTGATATTTGAAAAATACATTTCAGCATAACTCAATATTAATTATGCTATACATTTATTGTTTGTAGGCTTTACATTTGCATTGAGGCCACACATTTTCCTGGAAATTTTGTGCCATTCAGACTCAATTTTGATGAAGTTATTAAACAATATGTAACGGTGTCCTGTAGCATCGTGACGTGTCCATGTAGCATCGTGAAATTTTAACGTTTGGTCCTAAGAGACAAATTATGGCAATTAGCTTGACCAAAATTTGATGCAATATGCATATTTACTAGATTAGTCAGATAGCTAAATATCTCAAATTTCCTGTACACAGTTTTAATTTTAAAAGAAAATTACAAAATGTATCACGATGCTACAAGGTGTCCTTTTTTGTTACATTTGGTGGACACCGTGTAGCATAGTGTGTAATTTTCTTGTAAAAGTAAACTGTGAAAAATAGAGTTAAGATATTTAGCTATCTGACTAATCTAGTAATTATGCATATTATATCAAATTTTGGTCAAGCTAATTGCATTAATTTGTCTTTTAGGACCAGATTTTAACTATCATGATGCTACATGGACACGTCACGATGCTACAGGACACCGTTACATTTTTTAAAAATAACTTCATCAAAATTGAGTCTGAATGGCACAAAATTTCCAGGAAAATGTATGGTCTCAATACAAATGTAAAGCCTATAAAGAATATATGTATAGCATAATTAGTATTGAGTTATGCTAAAATGTAACACTTTGTGCCCCAACTTCATGGAATTACCCATTTTTAAAGTATCTGCGTAGTCACTGCTGGATGAGAAGACTACTACAGTGTATGATGTCATATGCGTACAACCATATAAAGAAAATAAAAAGAGAATTTCACAAAACTTTATTTTTTGAACAAAGTGCACATTTCTTCGACTGGTTACTGACATATGTTAAGCGTGATACTATTCCCCCTGCCTTCTGAAAGAGAGAAGTCAAGTGGTCTTTTGTTATGCGAGAAAAGTGAAAATATGTTGAATTTTCTTTATTCTTTCTTTATATCGTTGTACTCATGTGACATCACAAGCTATAGTAGTCTTCTCATCCAGCCTTGAGTGAGCAGAAACTTCAAAAATTCATAACTTTTGAACGGATTGTCCGATTTTCCTCAAACTCTCAATGATGTGCTCTGCTAATATTTCTGCATTCACTCAACCCACATGTCTATGAAGGTGAACTTGTCCTTTAAGACTGCTAGATGCGTTCTTACAAGCAGGAATGCCAGAATGTATCAACTGTTTGCCTCAGCTACCAGAGACAAGATGTTTATTTGTCATCTGCCCAAGCCCCAGCCTATAATTATTTCTTTCTCGTGCGAGTGTAGGAATTGTTTGAGATGTTTTACTGATGGAGACATCGATATATTTGGATGAACATGTCGCTCTTTGGGTTGTTTTTTGCAGAGCTCCCAAGCCCACATTCTGTTTGCCTGCCAAGAATTAAGGAGTGTAGGATAAATCCAATCAAAGTTTGCATGGATGAATTTGATTACACTTTGGGCTGTGTAGTCATGATCAGAGCTCAAAAGGATTGTAAGAGGAAATACAATCAAAGTTTGCACTGTAAAGAGGAAATCTGCATGTTCTTTTTAGGGAAAGCTGTGTGTAGAGTCTGCTATTTTTTTATGCCTCCGCAACGAAGTGGCCAGAGGCATTATGTTTTCGGGTCGTCCGTCCGTCCGTCCGTCTGTCCGTACGTCCGTACGTCCGTACGTCCGTACGTCCGTCCGTCCCGTTTTGTTTTTGTCGATATCTCAAGAACCGTGTGGTGGTTTTACATCAAACTTGGTATGAGGGTATATCCTTGGGGGATGATACTTTGTGTGGATTTTAAGGTCACAGGGTCAAAGGTCAAAGGTCACTGGTTATTTTGTGAAAAAAAATTGAAATTTCATGTTTTTCTCCATATCTCGCAAATGGTTCAAGGTATCTTCATGGAACTTAGTATATATGCTTGTACCGATGGGCAGTGATTATCTAGGGAAGTTGGGGTCATGGGTCAAAGGTCAGGGGGTCAAAGGTCAAGGTCAACTCCTCAAAATATCACTACTTTCCTTAAAATGCAATATGCCTGAAGGTTTTTTTTTTTCAAACTTGATGTATGGCATGTATTACCCAATATATATTTTTGGGGAAGTTTCTTGCCAAAAGGTCAAAGGTCAAAAGGTAAAAGGTCAAGTGAAAGTGCTAAATTGCACTTTTTCCTCCATATCTCGAAAGTAACTCAAGGTATCGTCATGAAACTTACATATTTATGCATGTTCAACCTAACAGTGATTCTCTTTGGAACTGTGAGGTCAAAGGTCAAAGGCCAGGTTTAGATAATGCTATTTTCCCATTTGATACTGAAATTGTGCTTTTTCTCAATACCTTGAAAATTACTCAATGCATAGACTTATAAAAGGGTCAAAAGTCAAGTAAAAATCATCAGTTCCCCAAATACCTGCACTCTGACATTTTAATCATTCATCCAATTGAACCTAGTTCTAGAAAAAGTGAACATTCAGCACATTTGTGTCAAACCTGTCATTTTAATATTTTGCCAATTGTGTGAAACTGTCATCACACATTGTCAAGACATTGTACTATAGACCTATTAGGAGAACCATGCATTATGGCGGAGGCATATCAGTCGCCGTAGCGATATATCTAGTTTTTCATATCCTATTGTCTGATGAAATGCACTGTCAGTCAAATATAGTATTGAATAAGTCAGTCCATCTTTTTTAGTGCAAACTGAAAGGGCTATCTGCTGATATTTGAGGAGTAACTTAAAAGAATTAAATCAAGGCAACATGTTGGTCAAATCTTTTTCAAAACTTAAAGGGGATGGCTAGTAACTAATCAGTGGGAATGCCGGGGGATGATTGTTCCAATCCTTGTGGGATTCATTGAAGAGTACATTATACATCTATTGTTGTATGAAAACTATTTGCTTCAGAATGGTCTCATATTAAAGTAATGAGCAGTTAATAGTGAACGATCGCCCGTCACTGTACAGGCATGCTAACCTGGAGACATTAAACTGCACATTACTTGAATATGAGACCATTCTGAAGCAAATAATTTTCAGACAACAATAGATATATAATGTACTCTTAAATGAATCCCACAAGGATTGGAACAATCATCCCCCAGCATTCCAACTGATTCCCACTGATCAGTTACTAACTATTCCCTTTAACATCTAAATCGGGAAAATGCAAATGTGTAAAATTGCGTTAAAATCATCATGTAAACTAAACAAATCTAAGTTATGTGCTGATGATGGGAGAAAAAATAGAGGCGTGAAAAATGTTTTATTTCAGCAATTCTCATAGCTGTAACCAAGTGAATGGAAACAGCCTCTAAAACAATTATTCTTGCCCAAGGTATCTATCACAAGCTTTGTCACACGTAAGCAGAATTTCTGCTGCTTCCAGCACAGACAATAGGAAGGAAGTTGAACCTTTAATGGTTTTGTGAGTCAGTGTTCGTACCAACAGCGGACCGCAATGGGCTGAATCTTATCATGCACCACTCTAGGAAATTAATGAGGCTCACTCACATTTTATTGGACTTCAAAAGAGCCAATCTTATGTTACAATATGTGTTTGATCAGCAGAATGTTATGACTGTGTGTAGTCCCATGAGCAAAAACCTGTAGGTTACCTAGGCTAAATCCTGACATTAAGGTCACTATTTGTCTTTGAAAAAATAATAGTAATAATTCACAATGCCGCTGTCACCCATGTCCTTTAAAAAAAAAAATAATAATACAAAATTGTGTTTATGCACTGTTCCTGTCTGACCTTTATTATCTGTTAAAGCTACAGTTTGTAGAAGGCTCCTTCTTATTGTCAGTAGCCAGTGCATGTTCCTACCAAAGTCCTCATTCAACAGCACCTTCTACATATTATGCGCACATGCACACACAGAACTTTACACATGGCATGTGGCTTGTATTGGTATTTAGTTGCATTGGGATTTTTCAGTGTGAAACTCAAGCACATGCCAATGTGCAATACACACAGATGCGAGTGAGCCAAATTTTAGGCTATATTATGAATGATTGGAAATAAGTGAGAATTGAGACTGTCACAAACTTTATGTAAAGATACTGTTAGAGTAGTAATGCTCTGTAGACCAAATTTCCCTGTGTGCCATTTCTCATTTCTTTTCCATTCCACCACCAGGTATGCAAGACTACAACTACCTCCACACCAACTGCTTTGAGATCACCCTGGAGTTGGGATGCATCAAGTTCCCCAGCCATCCTGAATTGTTTGAAGACTACTGGCAGGATAACAAACAGTCTCTCTTAGATTACATGCAGCAGGTAATTACACTCTCTATGGATAATATTTGTGGTCCCTTGTTTTATTCATTCATTCTTTCATTTGTTTGCTTGATTTTTCTTTGATTGCTTGATTTTTCTTTGATTGATTGATTAATTCATTCATTAATTCATCCATCCTTTCCATTCATTCATCCATCCATCCATCTATTCATTCATTCATTCATTCATTCATTCATTCATTCATTCATGTGTTTATGTATTCATTCATTCATTCATATATTCATTCGTAATCAACATGTAACATCAAACGTAAGCAGCTCAACAGGAAATAAGTAGCAAAATATTGCGCACTACACACTCGTGATGTGCGCTCTGGGCAAGTACAGTTTCCGCAATATTCTCGCCTTCAGAACTTGTAACATGGTGAAATTTCATGTTGTGGATCACTTGAATATATATCCAGTATTAGAGCAAAAATTGACTGTTTCTACCCGGGTCATGGGTATGGAAACTTTTTTTTCTTCTTCTTCTTCTTTTTTTAAAAACTTTAATGGAAGCGAGAATATTCCATTCTCCGACGTCATAAAAATTTGCTGTTCAGCTCTGCTCTATGTTGAAACATACATATCCATTTGATGATTATGTATGATTGTCCACAGTTAAAAAGTTTGACTTGTGCAAGTCACGTGCTAAATGTAGATAATTTTTGTCAATGTTTGTGTTTGAAATAATGGAAAGCATATTAATTCATTTGTGATGACAAGGTACATGCTGGCATCAAGGGAGTTGTGCTTGACGAGAACAATGTTGGGATTCCCAACGCCAGGATCAGGGTCTACAATATTACCTCCAAGTTGCAGAATGACTACATCGACCATGACATCACCTCAGGTTGGTACCTGTCCACAGATACTAGACTGGAGTTAAAAATGTACCAATGTACCTTGGAAATCAAATTTGTGTACAGCTAGAATTACACAGAAAAACAGCCATAATTCACCTGTGATAGCCCATGAATGTATGCATATTTTGATAAATCAGATCCTATCTCTATAACAATTTGGCACTTGTGCTCCACACGTTTAAGTTCTGCTCCGTAAGCTCCAGTACTCAAGTGTGCACATTCTAGCTATACACATACAATTTTTTGCAAATGATATTGAGATCCCATGTTGGTCGGTTAGCTGATCATGCACATGCATTGCATTGCATATCACTATCGTTCAAGCAGAGTGGACCACAAGAGGTTTGAGGATGTTGCTGCAACATGCTCAAATTCTTGTGCGACATCCTTGGAATTGGCAACATGCTCAAATATGTTATCAAATATGTGAAAAACATGTGTAAAACTTGTAAAAACATCAAACTCATATGTCGGTTGTATATTGTTTATGTGTCACTTCAAGGTACTCATCTCTTTATCAAATTGTTTTTTGGGTTCAATTGTGACAAAGCCAAGTATTTTTTGACAGTAAAAGTAGTGGTGGTAGAAGAAACTGCCTGCCGTTTACTGCTCGCGGTAAGGTGCCTGCCTACAGGTGACTGGTGTATGCTCCAGTAGAGCATGTAGCGCACTGTGAGAATTCAGAAAAAAATGCAAAACAAAAACAAAACAAAACAAAATGCACATTCAGGAGAAAGTAGTGACTGCGTGTGAACACCATCTTTACAAAAGAGAAAAGAAAAAAAAGAACAAAAATCCCACGATGGCAAGGTGCCAGACTTGGGGATGGGGGAGGGCCTATAAAAAATATAGATAGCGGGATCATTCAATTGAAAGCATTGGGTGATCAACTGGTCTATTTGAAGTCACGTTTGTTTTTGTATACTCTTTAAAATTTACAGTTAAACCTCAATATAGAGATTGGAGTGACGAAAAATTCCAATATTTTGCAGAGGGCATGAAAGTATTTTCTACAAATAAAGCAAACATAATACTCGGGGTATTGGTACACTTTAATTTCTTTTCACTGTAATTGCTAACAGACTGTAGAGAGCCACAGCTAGTGAGATGCCCGTAAACAATTTTGTGCACAGCATGTTTTGATAGCATCAAATGAATGGATACAGTGCTCGTTTCACTTTGGATTTCATCCCATGTGTAGACTGATTTAGCACTTATGCCTTTACCAGACTGGAGTGTGCCCTTTGCTATTTGCAGTGACTACTGTTCTGATTGCATGTGACAAAAAGTCGTACTTGACATTGATCTATAAAATGCAGATGACATCAAATTTGGAATTCTCAGGCCATTGATTCAGGGGCTTGTCATATTAAATGCAAAGGGGGAAAAAATGTGGTTGTTTGGGTTGCATAATAGCACAAAAGTAGATTGCTTTTTATGTTGGTGTCTATTTTAAGGCCAAGTTTTGAAGTTTCATTCTAGCAGATGCAGTGTTGCCAAGTAGATATTTGTCATTTACTTGTTGTAAAGGGCTGTACACAATCATGTTTAAGATATGTCATCCTGTCAATGATTCCAAATGCAGTGCCACACATTCCTATATCTCTTATTTGTTTCAAATCTACATGCAATATGATCAATGTAGGTTTGTGCAGGTGATTTATCTCAGGTGACTTTGGGTATTACACCCCCTGCCAAACAAAGATTTAAAGGAGCTTATACAGGAATCACTTTGGTTCCAGTCAGTCAGTAAGTTGGTCAGTCTGTATTCCTTGCGAAGTGACTTAAAACAGTATTTGTCACATGTGTTGGTTTCAAGATGTAGATGTGTGAGACATGATATTTGTCAGTGCCATACCAGGTGTTGCCATGGTAACCACATTTTAACCCGTTGAGGATGAGTCCCGAGTATACTCGGGCAAGCGTCTGTGGAATATGCGTGTTGAAGCAAAATCAAACTGTCCTCAACGGGTGAAAGAACATTGTGTTTTTTCTCGTTATGAGAGTGGAACATTGTGGTGGATTTTCAACATTCAGTAATGTTTGACTTGCTCGTGCTTGCCTCAAGTATGTGATGAGTCATGAATCCATCGCATTCTGCAATGTATATATGAAATATAAAACACTTGTCTGTCCTGTCTGATTCCAGCTCTTGACGGCGACTACTGGCGCCTCCTCACACCTGGCACGTACCGCGTGGAGGCTTCCGCCTGCTACTTCCGCACCAAGTCCAAGGAATGCGTTGTTGTCCCCGTTCAGCCCCAGGAGGCGGCCAGCGACTGCAGCTTTCAGCTCGAAGAAGATAACAGCCAGTTCGTCCTCGGCTGTGAGCCAACTAAAGGCAAGTTGGACGAGTTGGAAGCGCTGTTCAAGGCACTGCAGAGCAACATGGCCAACCCCGTCTACTAACTGGAGATTTCTGCACACCATCCGTCTGTAAACTGTTCTACCGAGCCTACCAAGTTTGGAGGCTTATCGCTGTCCCTGTCCCTTAATATGAGACTCACACAAATTACCAACCTTTGTTTAGGATTAAGCAACCAGGGACACATCAAAAACAGAAACAAAAAAGACATGAATTCTTGTCCATCCTGCTGACCGGTCTGAATCCAGACTACTCATTCAGGGACCACGCAACGTGGTGCTAGCTTTTTTTGTATAATATTGATGCAAAATGAAATAATAGAAACCAGGTTCTGAATACTGTTATGCAAGATTTGAAAAGCTATTCTCGACCGGCAAGCAGGTTAGTTAAGGGATAAACAGTACATATGAGCCAGATGGCATTTAGAGCTCATGCATCTCTCATTATAAACCAACATCTCAGTGACAACTCGCAGGTTATTGCAATCCCCAAGATCTGTTTTCTTCATCTTCAGTACATGTTCTGATACATGTGATATCGTATCATTTGACCATTATGTACAAGCGTTTAAAAAAAAATGCATTCACTGGAACATTCCAATTTCATGGTAGTTATGCTCTCGCATTAAAAAACAAAAGCCATGGCCTACTATAATGGGACCTACACATTGTAAAGAGATTCACCAATATTTGTGTATTGAATAAACACCAGACACAAAAAAGATGTTGCTATAATTCCCATCCCCCTTGTATCTCCTCTTATCGGAGATGACAAACTGTCATTTACACTCACACATGCACGATATAGACCAAAAACAGCTAAATTATGAGATTATTGTGGTAGCAATAAGCCCAAAATAGCTGGCAGTTGTGCTTAGCTGATGTATGTGTAGTTCTGAAGAAAAAAAAAGAGGTTAAATTGTGTCAAAAGCAACTCAAACATGTGTGTTGGCAAACCCTTGAACACAATATTACACATTGAACGGCTTACATTGTTATTTGTGCAGCTGTGCTGGTGTGGTGGATGTACTGTGGAGGTCTTCTTATCAATTTTCCACATATGATCACTGTACATTAAGATTAACTCAAATCTCATTCTCTTTGATATGAACTAAGATTAACTCAAATCTCATTCTCTTTGATATGAACTAAGATTAACTCAAGTCTCAACCTCTTTGATGTGACAGTATTAACAGTACTTTCAACATTTCAGGGATGAAAATAATCATTAGTATATTTCTGAAATTTCACAAGGGGTTGTCAGACGAGGAGAAAGTTCATCTAATGGCTTTAGATTGGAGTGGTACTAACAAACTAAAACTTCTTTCTTCTCTAATTCACACCCACTAAAACTTCTTTCTTCTCTGATTCACACCCACATGTGCTCTTTTAAATGTTCAAATATTATCAGGACTCCAATAAAGTGACATGTTGGCCTCGCATCTTTGACTCACATATTTTGGGATAACCTTGCTTTTGATAGCAAAAGCTCTCCAGAGACTCATGTGAATAGAAACTTCACCCATCCCCCTCCTGTCTGATCAAGTATTCTCAGAAAAGCAATTCAATTGTGTCAGTACATTGCGATCACTTCAGTACTTTGAAATTTGAAAGCCAGACTGTATGACAGAATACCATTGCAATCACCATGTTACGTCTCATTCGAACATAATCCATGTGACATAATCTAACTCCACCAATTTACACATTTCAAAAAATGAGGAAAAGAGACTGCAGAAGAGTTCATATATGTTTTCGTACAGACTCGAAGGTTAAAGGAACATTTGTCAGTGTTTCTTCAAATACCAAGAGAATGAAGTAGTTCCCAGGCAGCATTTTATAACACACAAGTACTTCTGCTTGCAGTCAATCACAAAATCAAACCTTTTAAAGATTTTCTTGGCATTTACATTATCGTGCTCCAAAATGTCACTGCTTATATGTTGCTTTTTTGTGGGAAGGAAGAAGACTATTCAAATGTTTTATTCTTCTTCTTTTCAATGTTTACCTGTGTTTGCATTTGTGCTGAATAGGAGAAAAGCCTTGATGTTTCCAAATTGTTTAATATTTTGTTTCATGCTGTTGTTTTTGTGTGTATGCATTTAGTTTTCCAGCAGCTCTGTTGTAACTGTGTTGTATGCTTAATTATACACTGTACCCCTTTGATGTTCACTAGTTTAAAGAGTGCCACGGGCATGGCATAGAACACCGGTGGTGGCATGTCAGGATAATATTTGGGGCCTTTTCACCAACCCTTCAATCCTTCCCCCCCCCCCCCACACCCCCACCCCACTACCACAACATACTTCTATACATCTTAATACAAATGCATGCACAGAATGAGAAACTGATCGAAGTTTTGATGCTTTGATGTACTGTTCTACCCCTACATCTGAGTTATGCCCAGTCTAACCCCACTCTTGTCTAGACCCGCATCCCGTAATATTACAATGCACCCGATGATTCTGCCTGAACTTGCACATGGGCACCGGAGGTGCATCCAGTCTGAAGTGTAACGAAAAATGGGTATCTTGTACACGAGAGTGGGGTATCTTCAGTCCTTGCCCCCTGACAAACTAAATGATTTGTTAACCACTTGCAGCAAGTGTGCTTGAGATGTTGCCAATGGTACAAGTATATGTTGTTTAAAAAAGCTCTAGTATCAAAAAAGTTACCTTGACAAAACGGTGGTTACAAGTTCGTAAATGGTTCCTTTCACAGAGTTGCTGGCTTTGTGTGACAGTTACATTGAAAATGTGAAGGCAATCAAATGCTTATTCAAATAGGCCATCTTATGGGTGCTCAAACTCACAGTGCTGAAGTCAACCCTATTCACACAACTTTAATACAGACTACTTCATTGAGTTGTTGCCATGTTGTAAAGTGTAACATATGTAAGCGTGGGTTTCTATTCTTTTTTGTTGTTGTTGTTGAAGGAATGAGTGGGATGTGTGTATAGGTTTTGTATGATAGGAGTGTATAGAGATACTATATATATTGATATTTGAATATGCAACATGGAAATTAGCTTGTGTGTTTAGAGATGTATATTCCGAGCAGTGCTGAAAGTTGTAACGTGTCAGAGTTTCATGCCAAATTGACATTTATTCACTCTGCTGGCTGAGCTGTCAAACATAATTAAAAGTTCTTTCATTTTAAATGAAAAAAAAAAAGCAAAACAAAGAGATAAATTATGCATTTGCCAATTTGAAAAGACATAGTTATGCCCAGTAAAGGGATTGATTTTCCAAATACTGAAATATCAATCCTCATATGAATATTCTATGTGCACTTTCATGTAACCATATACTTGGCTGCCAGTACATTTTTCCCCTTGGGAACTTCTTGGTGAGATCTCTAATGCTAACGGTGGGCAGGGCTTTGTGTGTAGCTGTGTGGAGGGCATATTGGCATTAGTACAATTTATGCTGTGATCGTTACAGTAGCTTTATTTGTCTCAGTACTAGTTTACATTAATTAGCCATTTCAAAGGTAACATGAATGTAACAATTCTCCTGATTTGTAATAGGTGTGGTTCATCCTTGCATAATTAGTGTACTGTAAAAGTGGATATTTTCGTGCGACTAATTTTTCGCGCTTGGCCGGGTCACAAGAGTTTCGCGTGTTTTTAATTCCGCGGAATCTAGACGTCACGCACAGGAACATATGGCAAGCAAAAATATTCGCGGGCTTTTATTTTCGCTCTAGTTTCTGGTTGCGCGAAATGCGCGAAAATTTCAATACCGCGAAAATTTCCACTTTTACAGTAATGTTTTGTGTTTCACTGCTTTACTCATAGTACTACATTTTTTGTCCCCCATCAAATATGTTTCATGTTTAAGTGTGATATCTAAGTTAATTTTTCGCTGTGATGTATCGTTCCTAACATCTCGTAGAGATCACGAGAGATCATGCTCCTGATAGGAAACAACTGATTCACTTCTGGCTTTTGTTTATTTCAGTTTGCATGTCTCGTTATACTCTCAGAGAACTACCACATTCCTTGAAGAAAACCTTGAAGAGGGTGCGTCCCCCTTACATGGAAAGTCATTTTCTGTTAAAGCAGCCATTCCTCCATTTCTGAATTCATTTGAATCTCAGGTAGTAGCATCAAGAGTTGCAAATCATTCCCATGAATTCAACAGAACTGATTTTTATCAAGCTATCCTTTAGAAAATCATCAAACTGATGTTTGTTTGGAGTTTGTGTATGTGTTTGTTTGTTTGTTTGTTTTCTCAGAAAGAAAGCTAACCAAATGAGAATTTTGTATTAGTGAGTGAAAATAGTGATGCTATATGTGTAGCTCACAAACCAATGAGGCGTACCATTTGCAAGAGATATCATACCCATGTGACAAAGACAGCTGAATTAAACAGACAAGGGGCTGCCTCATTCA
This sequence comes from Diadema antillarum, assembly GCF_040938485.1. Classification (NCBI taxonomy): domain Eukaryota; kingdom Metazoa; phylum Echinodermata; class Echinoidea; order Diadematoida; family Diadematidae; genus Diadema; species Diadema antillarum. The sequence continues at coordinate 1,278,828 of NW_027271018.1, read as the reverse complement.
ATCATGTGTCAATATTGAAGGGAGGGTGTGAAGTTTCTCATCACGTATCCAATCTCACTCGGTTTTCAGCTGAACTGCTGCAACTTATGATTCCTTGTATTCGAGAAAAAAAAAGGAAAGAAAAGAAAAGAAAAGAAAAACATCTTCTCTGTATGATTCAGTTTTCTGTAAATGATGTATCATTTGTGGGAGGATATAAATTATGAAAGAGAAATTCACTGTGCTTCAATGTTCTTTATCGCCATGTGATAAAGCCACACCTGTAACTTGCTGGTTATTCTTTTATTGTGATAGCCAAACCTGATTATGCCATCAGAAAGATGTGGTTCACTTAGATAATGTGTTACCAAGGCATTGACAAACATGACCTCATATTTATCCATGACTTTTTCCCCCTATTGCTTTCAATCAAAATGCATGTGGCAATGTACTTACAAATAAAACAGTCTTTGTCAGTAAGGAATGAGTACCTTGAATATCAGTGGCAAAGTGCTGCTTGCTGGGTTGAATTGCAAATTCATGAATTATACTCCATTGCAAAATTTTGTTAACTAATAATGTCATGGCAAATGCAGATATACTGTTACATCATGTATCAAAATTTTTGTTTTAGATGTGTTTGCTGCTGGGTTGTGTAGAAGAACCTGTAAGAATGTTTCAAATAGTGATTTGGTATTTCACCATGGCAGCTCATATTATGGCTAGACATGCCAGGATTTTCTTTCCTGCCAGTATAGGGATATACACTAATGTGCATGCACTACTGTATCACTTTTCACCTGTAAAACTTTCAAAACTATCGTACAAAATTATTTCATGTAAGCCATCCATCTCTGTAGAATGAGAAATGTCATTGGTTGATGAAAAGCTTGCTGTGTGTTTCATAGCTGTTAACTTATTTTGCTCAATATGGTGCAATATGTTTGCTTTCTGTTTTACTCTTTCATCTCATCTCTTTCATCATGCTTTTTAGCTACCTGAGTACATACCAAAGTCTGGCATTCATCAGCAAACACACATTCTGTGTATATTTATGTGTGTGCTAGGTATCTACCATAAATGCACAATGTTGGCAGATAGATATGTGTATCAATACTCAATGACTTACAGCATTGTCCATTGTTGTAAACATATGGTTACATGTGTAGTTTAAATTTCATGCAGTTTTGCGCACCAAAGATCATGCACTTGTTTATTTGTTTCCTATTTTTTTGGTCTTTTTTTTTAGCAAAGCTGGATATTTTATGTCAGTGAAACAATGGCTAATTAATGTTAAGGTGGAATTCATTATTAAGAATATTTATCTTGTGTGTACTAGAAGCTTTTAAAACTGCCTCTTCAGTTGTGAACTTGTCATCTCATGTAAAAAGAATGGTCCTGATGAATAAAGTAGATGTGTTGACAAACACTGCTGTCTTTTTTTGTTTCTTTTGTGTGTGTGTGTGTGTGTGGGGGGTGGAGAGGAACAATTTTGTGTGTGTTTATATGTGTGACTTTGTGTCTTTTTGGACATTTTCCCATGATAATGTCAACATTGCCACATGTTATAATCAGTAACAATTCAGTGTCGAGTTACTTAATCTTAGAAGTGTGTACACTTGTACATGTATATCAATATCACAGAAAGTATGATACTATACTAAAATTGCAGTGGTCAACATTAATTGGTATTTAGATAGACAGATTTCATGGCTTTAAAAGGACAGTTTTCAAGACAACATTCCCATCGTGGTGTTTTACTTTCAGGCATTTTGAAATCGCCCTTACATTGGTAATACTGTATTTGTCTGGTGATCCTCGTGGATCTTTCTAAGGAAATTGGCGCCATCGACCACCGCATTCTTTTAGATAAATTATCTTCTTATGGTATCAGACATAGAGGTGTAGCCTTAGATATAAAGCTTATTTGATGGGTAGGAAGCAATATGTGGTGGTTGATGGCATCAATCAAAATTTCGAGAGTTGGCATGATGCAGGGATGCCAAGTTCAAAAATTTTTTATGAGTGAGATTTTCATGACTCGGCATCGCTCGGCATCTCGGCGCGCGAATGTGCCAGCGAGCGAGGGTGTGGGAGGGGTTTTTCCCCCATGTAGCCACCCACGGTAGGGAACTGTTTCAATTTTTAACTCTTAATGGTGCGATCAGGTGCAGACCAATTTTTACTTATTTTGAAAGACAAAAGGGAAATGTACCTTCAATTGCAACTATCACTTTAATCTTTTGAGCTATGCTCATTATTATAGGCCAAAGTTGCAGACTTGGCCCGATGCGTGAGAAAAATGGGTGCCATGCGTGAGATCGTGAGACGGCCCCTAAATGCTTGGGTCTCACGCAGAATGCGTGAGACTCTGCATGATGAACCAGAGGGTTCTGTATTAGGACCTCTGTTGTTATGCCTCCACCACGAAGTGGTGCCGGAGGCATTATGTTTTCGGGTTGTCCGTCCGTCCGTCTGTAATGAATTTTGTGGACAGCGTAACTAAAAAACCTTTTGAGGTATCCTAATGAAACTTGGCATGTATGTGTATTAGGGGGTGAAGTTGTGCCTATAAACGTTTGGGTGCACATGCTCGAGGTCAAAGGTCAAAAGGTCAAGGTCAAATGCCTAAAATTTTACTATTTCCCCCATATCTATGCAATGCCTGAAGATATTTTCTTGAAACTTAGTGTATACATGTATTACCCAATTAAGATTCTCTGATTAAAGTTTGGGGTCATGAGGTCAAAAAGTCAATTGTCAAAAGGTCAAGTAAAATGTTAACATTTCACTTTTTTTCTCTGTATCTTGGAAATTGTTCAAGGTATCTTCATGGAACATAGTATATATGCATGTACTGACTGGCAGTGGTTATCTAGGGAATTTGGGGTTCATGGGTCAAAGGTCAAGGGTCAAAGGTCAAGGGCAATACTTCAAAATTTTACTATTTTCCTTATATTTATGCAATGCCAGCAGGATTATTTTTTTTTTACTTGATGTATGCATGTTATAACCCAATAGAGATTCTCTGGGATTTTTTTTTTTTTGCCAAGAAGGTCAAAGGTCAAAGATCAAGTGAAAATGCTGAACTTACTTCTTTCTCCATATCTCGGAAGTGGCTCAAGTTATCTTGAAACTTAGTACATATTTATGTATGTTCTGCCTGGCAGTGATTGTCTTATAAATCAAAGGCCAGATGAAAATTATAACAATTTACTGTTCAATACAGAAATTGCACTTTTTCTCCATACCTTGAAAATTACTCAGTGCATAAACTTATGAAAGGGCCAAAGTCAAGTTAAAGTTCTTAAATCCCCAAATACATGCTCTCCTATTCATCCAATTAAACATAGATCAAGGAATGTGAAAATTCAATACATTTGTGGCAAACATGTCATTTTAATATTTTGCCAATTTTGTGAAAATGTAATCACACATTGAACACATGTACTATAGACCTATTAGGAGAATCATGCATTATAGCAGAGGCATACCAGTCGCCATAGCGACGTTTCTAGTTGTTTTTGTTTTTAAATCTAAATGGTTCTATTATTCTCAGTTTATCTTTATTTGCTGATGATACTGCAGTAGTTTTGTCTCATAAAAATGCACAAAATGTTATCCTTTAATAGGTAATTCAGAATTATGTGAAATAACTGTTTGGATTCAGAGTAGTAAATCAAAACAAAGTACAATTCTTTTTCACTCAACAAATATCAGCAGTCCTCAAAATCTTGACTCTGCAGTCTGTACTTATGAATAACTCAGTCCTCCAACATGTTCAGTCATTATCATTTCTTGGTTTTATATTGATGAAAATCTCAAACTGGAAAGTACATCCAGACGTGTCGCTGAAAATATATCTAGAAGTGTTTGGGTACTTTCAAAATGTAACATTGTTCTTGATAATACATTAATACATGTAATATTTTATAATTCATTGGTACTCCTACATCGTCTTATTGCAATTTAGCAAGGGGAAAGCTATATTAAGGCCACTTATGATACAATAAGATTGTTGCAAAAGGGGCATTTCATAGCACCTTCTAATTATAACTGGCCAATATAGTCCTTTACTTGTGAAGAGAAAGATTCTTCCAACCCAGGATTTGATCAGTAGATTTATTTACAATCTCCATACCGGCAGCCTTCCATCTATTCTTAATGTTTTCAAGTACCGGAAATTGCGTTACTAGTATTCATTCTTAATATGAATATACAATGGACAAATTAATATGCGCTCGATGCGTACTGCGAGATGCCCATTTCACTCATTGTGGAGTGTAGGAATTGCTAACTCACAGTTGTAGCAGTGATATACAAGCAAAGTCCAGTGGATCATATAAAATGAAAAGATATATATATCTTACAAAAGGGGACTATATAATAGTAGTTTGCTTTAAACTTGCTGGAATCTCTTTGGATGACATCTCATCATTCCGCACAAGGCGCTTAAGGGTCGCTTTTATCCATTCCATGTACGAAAAAGCTTTGTCTCAGGTCCGAAGGGTTCTATGGAAATCGTCTTTTTCAATCCTTTTTCTTCGTCTTTCTCTTCTTATAGCTGCAAATCAAAAACCGTTACAAGTGCAAACATTCATACCAAGGACCATCACAGAGTGGAAAGCATTGCCGTCGGTAGTCATAAACAGAAACAACAAAGATACTTTCAAAACAACAGTTCACCACAGCATAAGTGCAAAGAAAACATGCAATTGAAATTGACAAATAATCCTCTATAACTTCTCTCTCTCTTTCTGCACCATGAAAATCAGCGCACCCCTGTCAGGATTTGACAGTGAAGAAGAAGAAGAAGAAGGGAATCCCTTCAAATTAGCAATTAAGGATTTCTTTAATTACCCATAGAAAAGAGCTAGTGTTTACATTGTGTCAACAGTATTTGTGATTTGTTATTAATTTTTTTAGCTGTGTGTAAGTAAAAGATGCATTACAATTTGTATATTATCATGTTAATGGCCGCAATTATTACATGAGCTGTGGTTCTAGGGTTAGGGTCCATCCATCATTCACTTATATTTGTGTAGACATGCGTTGTAATTTAATTATCACACCACATTGTCAATTAAAACTGTTCAAAATCATTACTTGTATTATTCAGCCACTGATTGGTTCAAATACATTGAAATGAACTGAATTAAATGGAACAGTTTCCACTCAGCTGTGGTGGGTTGCTAGTTCAGACAATTCTTGCATCCTGTGCCCAGCCTATATTCACTGACGTCTGCTCACTGTAGTATTTAGTAGCTTCTAACAACTTCTAACAAAGACTTGACAAAAATTGGTACTGGGCTTTGATTGAAAATGGAGAGTTGAAAGTTGAACCCATGTTCTGAGTATCTGAGTCCAATGGAAAAAAAAAATTCACATTATTAATTCAGTGATAAAACCAGGGTTTCAAATTACTTTAAGGATATACAACAATAAAGTAAACAAGAGTGAAATACAATATATGACATGAAACAAAAAGAAAATGTTAAGAAATAAATGATATATACACGATATAGTGAAGAAAAAAAAAACCCAAGGAAAATATGACGAGAATATGCAAGAATCTTCATCTAATTGAAGGAGACAGACTTTCCCAGAAAAAGAAGAAGAAGATGAGGGGGGGGGGGGGGATGGAAGGGAAGATGGAAGAATGAGAAGGACGCACAAAACTGATGACAAGGTACTATACAAATTAACAATAGTAAAAGAAGTATGAGTGACATCATTGAGAAAAAAGAAAAGAAAAAAGGAAAGTGAAAAATACAAAGATGTACAGAAATATATAGGCCTACATGTGATAACTGATAAGTGAACAAAGAGTGAAGGGATTATAAAGAAAGTGAAAGGGGGAGGAATGGAGAGGGGAGAGTGAGAAAGATCACCATGATCACAAACAAGTTACAGATTACTTGTAAAGTAGGCACAGCCTGTTGGAAAAAAAAAAAAAAAAACAACTTATGTAGTAGCTAAGAAACGGATGAGGAAAAAAAGTACAATTGTACCGACAAAACACAAATAGACACCACGTGATCAGCCCCCCCCCCCCCCCCCTTTTTTTTTCCCGATAAGGGGATTACCCTCCTCCGAGTTTCGCTCCCTGCTATGCCTCTGGTAAACCTCACTTATCTCCGTGTGGGTAAACCTATTTATATCTGTGGTAAACCTACGATCGAGGGGTTTCACTTCCGGGTCCGAACACTGTTTCTTGCGCGCTGGATACTGAGTATTGTGTACAATGTGAATGGACCGATGGTACGAACCCAAATGTCTATGAACTCCCATCTCCCTCTCGTCTCGTCGCGCACGTACAGACGGCATACATCGCGCACATGCAGCAGAGTAGGCTTTCTATTTTAGCCATAGAGCTGCTGTGTAGAGCCATCGCCCGACACCCGTGGATTGATGTGGATGGGTACCACCAATGACATTGGATGTTGGAGTAGAAAATCTAGACCAAAATAAGCGCCCTTAGTGAATATAACTGTACCAGTAGGCTGTGTGCCTGTGGACTCTTGAATAAGGTAATGTGATAGTTATTGTGATGTTCATGTGGAGGCTGGAAGTTTGTAAAATAACACTAATTCACACTGTTTAACTGTTTAAACATGCAGATAAGACTTAGCTTAGGACCTAAGTTTACTACTAAAATTACTTAGCTATCTTCTCAACTAGTCTTTAGTTAAGCTAACTGTTAGAAATAAAGGCAATTAAATTTAGTGGTAAGACTAAGAGTAATTCATAGACGAATAGTATTTAATAGTAATTCAAGACCTTTCATTAGGGGTTAGCGTGTGGTCTCACCTTAGTTTTGGTCAGTAAAATTTAGTGTAAATTTAGAGTCTTCAATCTAGATCTAGATCTAGTGCCTATAAACATTAGCGTTAACCTTAACGTTAGATAGAAATCTGGTAGAATTAATGGCAGTTGTGCACTTTTAATACGGCCCTATATTATTGGTACCTTATTCGCCGGGGTGATATCCTGGATACTACCACGGACTGTCGACTGAGCAGCTGACGAGCTTTTCTTGCTGTTGTATCAAATGCCGTTTGACAAGTGATGAGGTCACTAAAACTAAAAGCCCGCCTCTCTCACTGCGCTTCTGCGGAGCGGACACATCAAACACTTTGTTCTAAGAATCTTGCTATAGGTTTGGTCAAGAGCTGATCACGTGATAAAGAGTAGTTTTGCCCATCACATCACCTGAGAAGAACGTCTAGTCTAGGTCACTTAATAGTAGCATGTTACACGATCGCACGATGCAACGCACTTTCCCTTCAGTGTCGCGCAGTGCGCGCAGCAAATTCATTGTTTTGTCATCTATAAAGACGGCTGTTTGTTTTACTGATCTCTGGCCGTCCATACAGTCCTAACGCGAGATGAGTAGGCGGGGAACAAAAGTGCGTTGCACTGTGGACTATCGTTTAACTAGGTCACTTGATAGTACACAGTGCAACGCACTTTCATTTCAGTGCCGCGCGGTGGGCGCAGCAAATTCATTGTTTTGTCATCTACGTGCACACGTAGCCTAAGCCCTCGGGATACCTAAAGACAGCTAAAACGGTTTCAGATGTGGAATAAAATGGGAATAAAATGGGAATTTCTAGGACCCTAGATGTGGAATATAAAGCAAATAATCAACTTTTAGTTTCAGGCAATGAGACAAACTATCACTTCCTCGGCGATCTGAATGTGTACGCTATCTTTCCTCAGCTGTGCTTCGGAAAGATAGCTACATCCAGATCGCCTCGGAAGCAGAAGTGATAGTTTGTCCCATCACCTTCACCAACGTTGATTATTTGCTTACTATACACAGCCCAGTCGCTGTAGGTAGCGCACAACGTATATCACAGCGTATATAATGTCAGCGTCTGGTCGGGCTAGGTAGAATACGGTTTCATGCACTATTTATTTGTTTCACATGTCCTTGTGAAAATTAATCTTGTTGTCTTGACTAAACTTATTTCCTTTTGTTTTCTCCCAAGCCAAGACCTTCACAAGTTGTAATTACTGTATCTATTCTTTACCTTTACCTTTACCTTTACCGAAGATACTCGAAGATTGCTGTGTAGCAGCAGTCGAGCTTCCAGGTCTATCCTCATCTGCACTGTATCGTCAGTTCAAAAGAAGACAATTCAAGGCAGACAGACTGTCAGTAATTACTGCTCATCACACATCAGAATTGACTATTGGGAATAGTACTAGTTGTAGTTCTTGTAGTTGTATTAATTTCCATTAGTTAATTTTTGATTTTCTTTTCAGCACTGCCTTGCGGTCTGACATTAAATTTTGATAAATTCAATTCAGTTGAGTTAATGATATCCAGTTCAGTTGTCGCTGAGTGGCCCCATCACCACTGCTCCAGAAAAGTTCACTTTTCCTCTTGTTCTGTTTTGTCACCTTCGAAAATGCACCTTACAAGCTTGTAGATGACATATTCCTGACACAAATTGCCTGAAAATTCCATAAGAAAGGGCAAAATTACTAGGAAAATTTACATCGTTTTCCAAAAAGCCACACAGGAGTAGAAAGATTCTAAATTTACTTGGTATCAACGACAACGTATTTTAAGCGTATGGATGAGTGGAAGAAAGCCATGATGTCATTTTCGAAAGGCATTGTGGGCCGGGAGAACAACCCGACCAACATGATCATCCCCACCTAGACCTCTACTTATAGATTTGGCACGAATGCACTTTTGAATCTTACTTACTTAGGCCTATGTGGTGTACTTAGGTGTAGAGACGTAAAGCAGATATATCTGCTTATGTGCCCCTCGTCACTGTTTCAATGTTTGTCAAGCTGTATCCCTGTAGATATTTCTGATATGATGGTTCCCCATTTCGGATATCTCACATTCCACTGTCACTGATCCAAAGTGCACCAAAATCACAAGACATACTTAGGCTCTTAGACTGTAATATGATATAACTTATTTCCAATTACTTGTGTGAATTTGAACCAAATCGGTTGTCAAAAAGTGTCAGTATTGATGTCGAGTAATTGCTCTAAAACAAACTCAATCTTTGCGAGAGATCGCGTCGTACACTGCCTGCATGATCTAGAACTGAAGTTGGCGTTCAAATATCATGCAGGCTCACTCAACACAGGAGCTAAAAATCAATGTAGGCCTACAATGATTGTGGCAAGTTGAAAGAAGTCAGTGATTGAGAAATGCATGCATGTGTGTGTGTGTCTGACTGTGTGCGTGTTTGTGTGTGTGTTTGTCTGTGGTCTTGCGCGATCTAGGAACTGCATTTCTCATCTGATTTAATTCCACTTGCCATAAATCATGTACTTTGATATTTTGTCCAGCTGTCCAGGATACTTTAAATATTCGTCACATAATTCAAGTGATCGAGTCATTCCATAGTGTGTATAAGTGCCTTAAAGTGAAAACATAGTTTTGGTAAGGGTTTGAGAACCCGTGTGGCACCATTTCATATTTGCTTGCAGTATATCAAAAGAGTCTACCAAGAAACTTACCTGGCTGACGCGATTTGCCGGGATGATGAGTTGTTTTGGAGTATTTCGAGATCCAAAATAAGAGTCGGTATACCGACTTTTATTCCTGTAAAGGATCCAGACTAACTCGGTCTCAGGGAAAACTCGGCCCTATTTCAGACAATTTACACGCAGTTCGTGATCGCCATATTCTATACATAGGTGCTTGCTGGCGCACAGTAATTTTGCATGTACGCCAAAGAGGTTCTTTGATGTGCGCGTTGTATCAACTCGGACCATAACTGCGACTAGCCAGAACACGAAGCGCTACAGGCTGCTCCCATAGTACAATACCGTACAATCCAGAAGGACAACTCAGCCCCGCCATCAAAGCGAGGCCGAGTTGTCCCTGAGTCCGAGTTTAGCCTGACCCCGATCGGGTAAGTTCTGAGACTGCGACTCCGGCGAATCTTTTCGGTTAATATTTCGCATTTTCGTCGTAACCCATCAAATATCTTGTTATTACAGCATTATTCCACACATTTCTTAGGCATACGTGCACATTCGGGAGCGAACTTTGACAACTTTTGCAGGCGTACCAGAACTATGTTTTGGCTATAAAGTTTGATCTACTGTACTTTGAAGACACAAATCCAATTCTTGCAAATCATGTATCCTACGGTACCATACAGGGACATATGTAGTTCAGTCTTCATGCACATCTTGAACTCTTGCTATATTGGGAGTCATATCGCACACGAGCTGCCACATCACTCTAGGTACTAAGCGGAAAGATATGTCAACTATTACTTGTTTTCAGTATTTTTTACTGTTTTTATGCCAGAAATACTGCAGAATTCCTGGAAAAGTACTGTTTTTAGGTCACCTGAGCCAAAGACTCAAGTGTGCTATCGTGATCACTCTTCATCTAGTGTCAGGCATGCGTCGTGCATTTTACATTTTGCATTTTTATCTTTTTATCTTTCTCATTTTACATTTTACATTTTTATCTTCTTGAAAACCCCATAACCAATTTTCTACAAACTCAGCAGGTAGCATGCCTCGGGGGATCGGATCTCAATTTGTTCAAATGAGCACCATGCCCCACCTGGGGGCCCCAGAGGGGGCCCAAACACCCCAAAAAACATGTAAGGAATCTTTAAAATCTTCTTCTCTAGAACCAGAAGTGATAGCTCTAGCTAAGTCAGTACTGTGAGTTAATCAATGACTGTAGTTTCAAGTTTGTTCATGGCGGAAATAAGGGTGCCCCCCTTGGAACCCAGGGGAGGGGTCCAAATGGGGGCCTAAATTTTACATTTTCATCTTCTTGAAAACCCAATGATAAATTGTCACCAAACTTGGCAAGTAGCATCCCTAGGGGCTAGGGAGATAGGATCTGAATTCATTCAAATGGGTACCATGCCCCACCTAGGTGGGGGCCCCCATGAGGGGGGGGGGGGCACCCCTCCCCCCCCCCCAAAAAAAAAAATAAATTATGGAATCTTGAAAAATATTCTGTAGAACCAAAAGTGATAGGACTACTTAAGTTGATGAGTGATGAGTTAGTACATTAATGACTGTTGTCATTTCGAGTTTGTTCATGGCGGAATCAAGTGTGCCCCCTTGGAACCCAGGGGAGGGGTCCAAATGGGGGCCTAAATTTTACATTTTCATCTTTTTCCTGAAAACCCAGTGATGAATTTTCACCAAACTTGGCAGGTAGCATCCCTAGGGGTTAGGGAGATACTGTAGGATCTCAGTTTATTCAAATAAGCACCATTGCCTCACCTAGTAGGTAGGGGCCCCATGGGGGCCCACTCCTCCCCCTAAATGAAGGAATCTTTAAAAATCTGTTGTAGAACCAGAAGTGATAGGACTACAATGTAAGTTAATAAGTGATGAGTTAGTACATGTACATTAATCAGTGGTAGATCCAGAGGGGGGCGCACCGTGCACTTTTTATTTTAGATATAAAAAGAAAAAATGGGGGGTTGCGTGCGCCTCCCCTTTAATTTTGTATCTAGGCGCCTTCCCCTTAAGGAACTCCTGGATCCGCCCCTGTTAATGACTGTTGTCTTAAGTTTGTTCATGGTGGATCGGGGGGGGGGGGGGGGGGGGGGAGGGGTTTAAATGGGGACTTACGTTGTGCATGCTTATCTTCCTTAAATTTAAAAAAAAACAAAACCACTTCATTAATTTTTACCAAACTTGACAGGTGCACATGCTTAGGGGGTTAGGATCTCGATTTATACAACTGAGCACCCATGCTCCCCTTGGGAGCCCCCAGGGACCCCAACCCCCTTGCCCCCCCCCCCCCCCCCCCCAAGTAAAGGAAATTACACATCTTCTCTATAACCAGAAGTGATAATGTGAAGTCAATACTATGAGTTAGTACATTGATGACTGTATACTTTCAAGTTTGTTCATTACAGATCCAGGGGTGCCCCGCCCCCTTTGGAGCTGGGGGGGGGGGGGGGGGGGGGGGGTTGGGAGGAGGGGTCCAAATGCATGCCTACAATGTACAGTTTCATTCTTCTTGAAATTAATGAAAACAACATGATGGATTTTCACTACACTTGGCAGGTGGCATTCCCAGGGGGACAGGATCTCAATTTGCTTAAATTGGCACCATGCTCCCCTTGGGACACTAATCTCCCATATTAAGGAACATTCAAAATATTCTTCTCTAAAATCAGAAGTGATAGAGCTTTAAGTCTTTTCTTTTTTTAGATTGCGTAGTCAAACTTTCTGAGTACAGTGTACTTGGTAGGATGGAATATGCACATGGACACCATGCCGTCAGCTCTCAAAGCTGCCCCGCCCCCAAGTTTACAATGTTCTGTGGTAAGAGTCTGCAAGAATGCGTGGAAGGTGAACATGCAATACTCAGGTGAGCGCAAGACCTCCGCGTCTCTTGTTGTGACCTCCTGCTCGTCTTGATGCCATTAAAAGCACACCAAGTGGAAATAGGTGTTTCTGTTTAGAGCTTATTCTGAATGTGCATTATGAGTTTTGAGTTTCATTTGATGTACATTTTTAACTGTATGAATATTTCATCAGATGTACAATGTAACTGTATCAATCAAGGTAGGGGCAATAGTTTACTGTAAAACAAAGAATGTTCGCGTGCATTTTAATTTGGCTCCAATTCTCAAAGATTTCATGCCACGAAATAACATATCCTGTTTTACAGTATGAAAATGTGATTTGTTGTTTATAATATTCTCTATGGGAATAAAAACAGAGGAAATATTGTGGGAATGTGTAGAGATAGTCATATCATTTTGAGTAGGGCCTACAGAACAGGAACATACTCATACAGAGATTATGACTGTCATGACAGTCACACACACACACACACACACACACACGCACAAAAGCATGCGTACAGGAGAATTCACACGTAGCACGTAAACTTCAACATACACCTTGTAGTGCACAAGGGACATTATTGTCTAAGTACATGTAGGTCCAGCCATGTCAAGTACTTTCCACTTGCATGACTATAGTGCAATTATTGAGTATATCATGTATAATGACTAATTAGTATAGTGTAAGTGTTTCTTTTTTTAGCTTATGGCTCAAGTGAGCTCAACATTGCAATTGCTCACTGTCCAGCATCCATTAACAATGAATAAGTTTTCACATTTTCATGGCCTTCTTGAAAATTGGTGGCTGGATTTTGCCCAAACACAGTACATTGTACAGTTGTACTGTGATCAGGAATCATCAATGGGGGAAGGGGATCATAATGGTGCACAAGGGCGGGGGGGGGGGGGGGGGGGGGGGTCCCTTAGGGTAGGCCGAAATGCACAAGCGACATTGTATAGCAAACTTTCATGATTTTTGACACTTTTATCTTCTTTTACAGAACTGGGGATAGGTTTTAACCAAATTTGGCAGGAATAATCAATGGAGGGGAGGGGATTATAGCTCATACAAATGGTGGTGGTGCCCCAGAGGGGGCCCATATATTGGGGCCCATAGGATGGGATCCAAATATCCCAAAATAATGAGCTAAATTTCGTAATTATTGACATTTTCATATCTAATGTTCAAGTAGGGAGATGTTGTCCCAGGGTTCTGCAGCAATCCCTGAATCTCAGGATTTTGAAATTAGTATTCCTCAGGTTGAATACCATATAAAAGGTAAAATGTGCTGCTTGGATGAGTGCTAAGCTGCTGGCTAGGCACATGGGTCTTATAAATGCTGTTGTAGTGTTAGGTTGGATGTACCATTAGATCATTGATAAATACTATCGTAAATATAGATTATAAAAACATTTGTCAGGGTCATGTATTCAGTTTACTGTCTCCATGACATCATGAATAGCAAAGTGGGTCTGTTGTGACTGTACAATTTGTACTTACTCCTGTAGTGCTGGCTATCCTACAGTGTGGATTATTTTGACAGAGGTTCATGTGACATACTGCATGCTCTTTTTGTTACTTTAAGCATTGCTTTGATTTGCTCTCAATAGCCATTCATATTCCGAGACTACATCGAGGTCATGTTAACCACGAAACATGCACCAGATATTAAATTTAACCGTTTGTTTTCACGAGGCAAACAGATGCGTACTTACTGAGCATTGAAAGAAAAAACAAATTACATCTAGAGTACTTCCTACTCATCTCCATTCACAAAAATAATAGCTAGTTTTTATGTAGCACATTTCACACATGCGCTTTACAGACTATTACTACCCCATGCATATACCTACAATGTAGATCTACATGTACAGTACATGTATGTGCAACCTAGAGCAGAGTATGATGTGATACAGAGACTCCAACTCTCCCGCCAAAAGCCCATTTTTGCAAAATCTCCCGTTCTCCCGCTTGAGATGCAATTTCTCCCGCCCTGGCTCTGTGTCTCCCGCTTGAATGATATCTTACTTAGTATCATCGTATGTCAAAAAATCAGCATGAGATGGCGCGAGAGAGCATCTGAAACCCTAAAGCTTCCAGGGCCCGCTTAACCCGGTGAGGACATTTTGATTTTGCTACAACACGCATTTCCCATTGACGCTTGCCCGTGTATACTCGGGACTCGTCCTCAATGGGTTTAGGGCCCTGGACCCAGGCCGCAAGGGACTTCGCACTCGTGATGTGCGCTTTGCACACATAAATTTGGATTCTCCCGTTTGCAAGGGGTTTCAGGCAGGAGAATCTCCAGATCAGAAGGTGCTTGGGGTTGGAGTCTCTGGTGATATACATTTTTCAAATAGAGTAGATGACAAATCGGTGCCATTTATGGACAGGAGCAGTAGAGAATACTGGCAGTAATAAATCAGTTTGCCATTCAGTATGTTGAACATGCTTCAAGTGTCAATGCCTAAGAGTGCTCTTCACCATCTAATATGTTGCAGTGCAGCTCTGGCGTATTCAGTTTTACTGACGGTGAATATGACCAAATTAAACTCCACTATTACTACCTACAAGATGTACCTTGGTGGCAGCTAGACTTCATGGTTTCATGGTTTTGTCTTTGGCAAGTTACACAAACGTGTGTAACAGACTGTCATATTCTTCTTGATCGTCAGTCATGTCAAGGGGTAGATGTTATAAAATAAAAAAAATGTCTCATTCATGCAAGTTTGATTTTTCCTGTGCTCTGTCAGCTCAGCTATAATTTCCCACCCCTGTGCATTGCAATAAATTTATTACAGTACTGTAAAACCAGAAGATTTGTTGTATTTGCACATTTTGCAAGGAGCCAAGATTATAGCCAAATCAAAATGCGTGTGAAAGATCTTGTCTACACTATAATGCATTGAATGCCAGTGGCAGCTCGCTATAAAATGACATTGTGAAAAAGGCTGTCGACTCCAATTAACAAAAATTGCATGCCACAAATATTACTCAATGGTCTCACAGTACTTTGAGACTCATTCAATGCACACCTGCTATGACGTCTACAGAGACTCCAACTCTCCCGTTTTCGACGGGAGATCTCCCGCCGAAATCCCATTTTTGCAAAATCTCCCGTTCTCCCGCTTGAGATTTAATTTTTCCCGCCCTGGCTCTGTGTCTCCCGCTTGAAATGATTTCTTACTTAATATCATTGTATGTTGAAAAAATTAGCCTTAGATAGCACAAGAGAGCATCTAGAACCCTAGAGCAAGGAACTTCGCACATATCAAATTGGAGTCTCCCGTTTGCTAGGGGTTTCAGGCGGGAGAGTCTCCCGATCAGAAGGTGCTTAGGGTTGGAGTCTCTGCGTCTATAGATGTTCTCTGGACTGTGTGTCCCAATATCATAGCATGTGTTGTGTATCTGTGTCCTAATTATATGCAATACTGTATCACATCACTATGATAGCTCTGCCTCCCTTTCTCCCTCTCCGCCTCTCTCTCTCTTTCTGTCTCTCGCTGTGTTTCAGTCTTTTCCTTTGCCAAGGTTTCTCACATACCTAAAATGCATCTAGATGTAAACCTTGTGAACCCCCAAACATAGCTCTATAAATAGAACATTACATTTGTAGATGCTGCTTAATGGGGAGTTCCCCCAGCCATCAGTAAAATGTAGAGAGTAGTTGTAGAATCTGTACTACACTGCATTGTACACTGTACATTTAATATGGGGCATCATCTACATTGTGCAAATGTGCATCTCGGTTGTCTGCATTGTTTGGCCATCAGCATTTTCAAGTAGTGCTCACACATCCTGTAAGTTGAGACAGCTTTTTACATTATTGGTGATAATCACACTAAAATATGGTATTGTGTATTTTCAGCTGACTCTGTCTGCATTCCTTGTTCAAGATTTTTCAGATAATTGGTTTCTTTGCTCAAGGGCCACAATAAATTCCACAAATCTAACATAGGGCTGTCGATTTATGTACTACATGATGTGAAATTTTGAAAATCGTCTGGAATGCCCCTTTAATTTTTCCTGTGCTCTGTCAGCTCAGTTGTAATATCTAACCCCTGTGCTTTTGCAATAAATCTAGAAATCCAGAAAATTTCTAATATTTGCACGTTTTGCAAGGAGCCAAGATTAGCCAAATCAAAATGTGTGTGAAAGATCTTGTCTACACTGTATGCATTGAATGCCAGTGGCAGCTCGCAAAAATGACATTGTGAAAAAGGCTGTCGACTCCAATTAACAAAAATTCCATGCCACAAATATTACTGGTCTTAAGGGCTTTTTACACTTGCAAATTTTTGCTTAGTCCCGTACCAACGGTGGGGCTAAGGGGGGGCCTTAGCCCCACCGTTGGTACCGGACTTTCCTTAGCCCACTTTCTGTTTACACTTGTTTTTGCCAAAGTGGGTTAGCCCCACTGATAGTCCCGTACTATCTGGCCCTGCAAAATAGCAGGGTTAGCCAAGCAAGCGAATGTAAACAGAACGAAAAAAAAATCCTGGACTAAGAGACAGAGACGAAGTCCGTCCCCCCACTGATCAATCAGAAACGAGGTAATTAAGTGCTGCCAGGTGCGTGCGTGTACGTGTACAGTGCACAGCGTAATCATGAATATTCATGTGGTTTGGAAAGCAGGGGACTAAGAAATACGAGTGTAAAAAGGTCAATTTTCTCCTTAGCCCCGGACAAGAGCTTAGTACGGGACTTATTGGCGAGTGTAAAAGGCTGAAAAAATTGGTACGGAACTAACGATAGTCCTGGATCAGAGAAAGCACGGGGTTCAGAAACACAAGTGTAAAAAGGGCTTTATACAGTACCAATACTTTGAGACTCATTCAATGCACACCTGCTATGACGTCTATTGATGTTCTCTGGTCCTGTGTGTCCCAATATCATAGCATGTGTTGTGTATCTGTGTCCTAATTGTACATGCAATATCACATTGATCACTATGATAGCTCTGCCTCCCTTTCTCCCTCTCTCATCTCTCTCTCTTTCTGTCTCTCACTGTGTTTCAGTCTTTTCCTTTGCCATGGTTTTTCACGCTAGATGTACACTGTAAACCTTGTGAATCCCCAAACACTCTGTAAATGGAACATTAGATGCTGCTTTAATGGGGAGTTCCCCCAGCCATCAGTAAAATGTAGAGAGTAAAGGTAGAATCTATGCTACCCTATCCCATTGTAAATTTTGTATGGGGCATCTACGATGTACAACTGTGTATCTCAATTGTCTGCATTGTTTGGCTTTCTGCATTTTCAAGTAGTGCTCACATCCTGTAAGTTGAGATAGCTTTTTACATTATTGGTGATAATCACACTGATTATGGTATTGTGTATTTTCAGCTGGCTCTGTCTGCATTCCTTGTACCAGGTCAGGGGTGGTCCACAACTTGAAATTTGAGCATGTTGCAAGCTCTGAATCTGAGAATATTGCAGAAATTGTATGTGTGCAGAGCGCACATCACAAGCACTTCCAGTGTACAACTGCAGTACAGTACGCAATATTTCACAGCTTATCTCTCCTTGTGCTGCTTACATTCAGTGTTCTCTCTCATGTTTTGCAAACAAATATCGTAAGTACTAGGTACACATGTAGTTTGATGTGTCTTACGTTTTGCACATGTTTTTCACATGTTTGCATACATTTTATTTTGAGCTTGTTGCAAATTCTTTAGGATGTTGCAGAGCATATATTGCTGGCTTTTTAGGATGTTGCACTTGAAATTTGAGCATTTTGCAGCAACATGCTGAAACCCCTTGTGGACCACCCTGCCAGGTCCAAGTTATTTCCGCCGTATGTGTACAACAAGTTTTAGTACAGTACTGCTAGTATTACCATCGTGTATTTACCATATCTTCTGTATATGATTACTACTGCAGCCACAACTGTTTATCAGTCTTTAAAATCCTCTTCCTCCTCTTCTTCTTCCTCCTCCTCCTAACCCCACCCTACCACCACCACTTCCACTACTACTGCCACTATACTACTGCTGCTACTACTACTACTACTACTACTAATACTAATACTACTATTACTACTACTACTACTACTACTACTACTACTAATACTAATACTACTATTACTACTACTACTACTACTACTGCTACTACTTCTACTACTACTACTACTACTACTAATACTAATGCTGCTACTACCATGTGCTACTACGTTCTACTACTACTAAAGTTACTGCTACTACCTCAAATTACATGTATTTTACTACACAAACTTGTACGCTACTACCTCAAATTACATGTCTTTTACTACACATACTTGTACCACCATTATAGTCCAGTCAATCTAGCGCTTTTTAGGGGGTAACCCACCACTAATTGCAACAGTAGGAATTTCACTGCAATGCAAGTCGTTGAGGCCTCCTGAACACCATACTAAAAGTCCCCAAAAATCCAGTGGGGCAAAATAGTAAAATTTGCATAATATGCAAATTAGCACCTGTAATGAGAGAAAATTGACAGATCTCAGCTTCCCATTATCCAGTTTAAAAGATTTAAATGTATAAACTTATATTTTGTAGGTCAATGAACACCATGGATGCCTTTTCGAATTGGTCATACGAAAATAATTTACATAAAATGCAAATTAGCGGTAACTGTAAGAGTGCATTCATAACAGCAGTATATACTCACGTTGGCATAATGCACGTTTTTCATATGGGAACGCGGGGTTGAGGGGGTAACTGGGCGCCTCTCAAGTGGCCGCTTTAAATTTGCACCTCTTTTTACTATATAAGTATTGTGGGGGTAAAGCAATGTCTCCTGTATTGATTACATTGCATTTCTTGGAAACAAAAGTACCCTTGCTATAAGGCACAATTGAATTTTGACAGCATGTACCTTTGTAAAATATATATTCACGTTATATGATTATGTTTTCTATATTGCCAAGAGGATAAAGGGCATTTTAGGGGCACACGCCACAGGATCGCCCTTCAATAAGCACCCTCTTTATTGTGTAGATCTTGTAAAGCAAATCTTCTTCTATCATTTTCATGACTTTTCATTTAAAAATAAGAACGTATTTGCTGTATTGCCGGACTTACTTTTAAAACCATTCTCGCTAGAACAACTGTATTTGCGTTGCTAATATCCATATTTTGTAATAAAGGGCGTGAGCGTAGGTGTAAATTTAGACACCTCCCCAGAGATTACCTTTGAATGTTCACTTTTTGACAATGCAGTTATTGTAGAGCAATGTTTCCTCTATTAATTAGTTGCATTTTTTGGAAACAAAAGTGCCTTTGCTATTCGGCATGATGGAATTTCGAAAAGTTGTACGTTTGGAACATAAGTATTCGCGTTATATGATATTATATGTTTTCTATATTGCCGTGAGGGTGGAATATTTTATTGGCACATCCCACAGGGTTGACGTTTACTGCGCACCCTCTTCACTGTATAGATCTTGTATTACAAGAGTTAAGTCTCTTCTATCATTTCCATTGCTTGTCATCGATGAAAATTGTTAGTGTTGCCGGGACTACTTTTACAACCATTCACGCTAGAACAACGGTATTTCCATTGCTAATATCTGTGTTTTGCAATAAGGGGACGTGAGCGTAGGTGTGAATTTGGACACTTTCCAAGGGATTGATTTTGAATGTTCACCCTCTTGACAATATAGTTATTGTAGAGCAATGTCTCCTCTATTAATTAGTTGTATTTTTTGGAAACAAAAGTGCCTTCGCTATACGGCATGATGGAATTTTAAAAACATGTACGTTTGGAACATATATATATTTGCGTTATATGATATTATATGTTTTCTATATTGCCGTGAGGGTGGAATATCTTTTGGCACATCCCACAGGGTTGCCATTTAATGTGCATCCTCTTCACTGTGTAGATCTTGTAAAGTTACGTCACTTCTATCATTTCCATGACTTTTCATTGATAAAAAGTGTATTTGCTGTATTGCCAGGACTACTTTTAAAACCATCCACGCTAGAACAACGGTGTTTACGTTGCTAATATCTGTGTTTTGTCTGAAGGTGGCGTGAGCATAGGTGTAAGTTTGGACCATTCCCCAGGGATTGTCTTTTAATGTTCACCCTTTTGACAATATAGATATTGTAGACCGATGTCTCCTCTATTAACTACAATGTATTTTTGAAAACAAAACTGCCCTTGATGTACGGCACGATCGAAGTTGGAAAACATGTACGTTTGGAACATATAGTATATTCGCGTTAATGATATTCAATGTTTTCTATATTGCCATGAGGGTGGTGTACTTTGGAGCACATCCCACAGGATTGGCATTTAATGTACATCCTCTCACTGAATAGATATTGTGAAGCAATGCTTCTTCTATCATTTCCACGACATTCATTGATATAAAAGTGTGTAGCTGTATTGCTGGAACTACTTCTAAAACCATGCACGAAAGAACGTCGGTGATTAATGTAGAGCAATTTTTCTTCTTGTAATTATATTCCATTTCTTGAAAACAAAAGGGCAATTGCTGTACAACCGTAACGACTATGTGAAGGCACGGAAAATAGGAACATAATTATTCGTGCTATATGTTAGTGCATGTTTCCTATATTGCCCTAGGGGTTGGATGATTTTGAACACATCCCACTTGGTTGCCTTTGAATGTGCATTCCTTTGACTATATGATTATTGTAAAGCAGTGTCTCTACCATTTACAAATCATGAAAAGTAAAGTGTCTTTATTTACCACCCGGCAAAACGACTTTCTACATGCATGTACAACTGAGTTTGCCCTGGCATACTGTATAATGCATGTTTACCGGTCACGGTAGGGGTGATCTGGGCACTTCCCAAGGGCTTGCCTTTTTTGACAAAATAAATATTGTAAAGCAATGTCTCCTATATTACCTTGATTGCATTTTACGAAAATAAAAGCGTATGTGCTAGACAGGCGGAAGAACTATTCAGAGGCATGTACCCATGGAACATTTTTCGCGGTTGTATACACTGCATGTTTTTCATTGCCTTTAGGATGCATGGGGTTACTTTGAGCACCTCCCACAAAGTGGTCTCTGCAAGTGAACCCTTTGGACTGTATAGATATTGTAGATCAATTTTGTTATTTCATCATTACCCCGGCAATTTTTATAGAAATAAAAGTATCTTGATATGACAGGAATTCAATTCAATACAATTCAATTCAATTTTTATTTCATTTTCGACAAGAGCATATAGACATCACTTTTTTTTTTTGTAACAGAAAATGAGCTAGGTGAGTAAAACTATGAGGATGAAAAGAATGTACAATGATTGTAGCACCTTACATTAATAATACATAGTCATAAAGCTAAAGTGATAGTCTTTAAACTCAAGGAACGACCTTTTTTGAGACATGCACTTTTGGAACGCCTGTAATTGCGTTGTTATTTGCGTTTTAAGGGTCATGGTTTGTATGGAGGCAATTAATGTGGGCACTTCCCATATAGTAGGCTCCCTTCGAATGATCACCACTTTAACTATGTCAGTGTAAGTCAAAATTGCAGAGCAATATAATCTTCTGCTAACCCCATTGACTTAATTTCATTAAATAAAAGTTTCTTTGCTAGAGGACCAGAAGGACTGTTTAAAGATAATAGTTACGTTCAGACGGGAGCCCTTAACCTCGAAGTTAGGAAACTTCGAGGTTAGAGCTTGTAGTTAGGGACCGTGAAGACGCACTCGTAGTTAGCAAACCTCGAGGTTTGCTCGATGTTTCGAGCCACGAGAAATCTTATGGTTAGCGCTCTAACCACGAGCCGCGGGGGGTCCCCACTCGTAGTTAAGCACCGTGTGGACACAAAAAACAACGAACTCGAAGTTAAGAGTGACCTCGCCGTAAACTCCAGCCCCCACAATTTCCCTCTGCTTCCGGGTCAACCTCCCAAACGTACACCACAAATACACTACACGTGAAAAACCTATGACGCACGACACAACAACATCATCTTTTCTTCCCATGCGCTTGATCTCTGAAACTGAACACGTCAAACTCGCTACTGTATTTATATTCTTCTCCGACGCTAAAAAAATGTTTTCGACGAATATCTTCATAAAGGCATAAAGTCATCAGTGCAGTGCTATCTCTGCAGTGTAAGTGAGTCCGACAGGGTTGGACTATAGAATAAATAGACGCCTTGTTAGCAGTGTGGGCTGAAACTTCCGCTTTTGTGGTTTTAACATCGAGTGGGACCCACTCGTAGTTACGGGGGGGCAGAAGCTTAACCTCGAGGTTTCGTAACCTCTAGGTTAAGATTCGTCGTGTGGACACACGTCGTAGTTAGGGGGCAAGAGCTAAACCTCGAGGTTTCCTAACCTCGAGGTTAGGGCCTGCCGTCTGAACATAACTAATAAAAAGTTTTGGTACCTCAAAAGTGTCCTTGAATTTCCTTGTCTTAGTTTGTGTTTCAGGTTAAAGTACCTTTCATATAACTAACACTGTGAGACTTACTCGCCCCAAAGTGCTCTTATGTCTTAGTAATCATGCAATTAACTGCGACCAGCAGCCCCATGTATACGCATAGCGACCAGCAGTCCCATACTGGTAGCGTAATCGGGCTTCGCATTGTAGCATTCAGGATCATGACAGATTTAGTATCGCAGGGTAAATGTCAACTTAAAATCCCATAAATTCTTCAATTTGAAGACTTACCAATTAAGTTGAAGTATTGAAAACAGGCTTCGGGCAACGTTTGGTTCTGCCTATAGTCCCTTTCTGTTCGAATTGATGACTGAATGTGACTCGGTCGACAGGACCTTAGGAGAGCTACATACAGTACGCTGAATACTACAGCCAGTGCATGCGAACACATCACATGCACACAAATTTCAAATCCATGAACGGATAAGATGTTTGTGTGCGCATGCGCTGGCCATGGTATCCAGTGTTTGTACAATGTAGCTCTCCCAAGGTCCTCTCGACCGAGTCACATTCAGTCATCAATTCGAACAGAAAGGGACTATTGGCAGAACCAAACGTTGTTCGAAGCCTGTTTTCAATACTTCAACTTAATTGGTAAGTCTTCAAATCGAAGAAATTTTTGGATTTTAAGTTGACATTTACCCGCGATACTAATTCTGTCATGATCCTGAATGCTACAATGCGAAGCCCCATTACGCTATGCGTATGGGGCTGCTGGTCGCAGTTAGCTATGCGTACAATGGGCTGCACGCTGCTGGTCGCAGTCAGTGGTTTCGTACAATATTTATCGACGCTGTACAGCGTTGGCTCTGGTACAAAACCATTATTGCATGATTACAAAGACATGAGAGCACTTTGGGGCGAGTAATTCTCACAGACAACGTACTTTAACCTGAAACACAAACCAAGACAAGGAAATTCAGGGAAGCTTTTGAGGTACCAAAACTTTTTGTTATCTTTAAAGGCATGTACCCATAGAACATTATTATGTATTTGCATTGGTACATGATTATTGCATTTCTTAGACTGCCTTTGGGTGGGGTAATTTTGGGCACCCTCCACGTGGTTGCCTTCGTATGTGAACCATTTTCACCTTATAGATATTGTAGAACAATAATTCTTCTTTAACTTCCATTGAATTTTAATGGAAAGAAAACGAAAAAGACGTTAGAGAGGTTTTTCCGCTTCAAACAGCTGTATTCATGTGTGTTTAATTACTAACTGACATTGTAAACATAGCTTTCAACACTTTCGGTGTTCCAATCTGAAACCTAGAAGCATAGTTTTCATGGAAACACTATCTTTATCATTATGGGAGCTAATTTGCATACTATGCAAATGAGGCCCAGATTATGTACAATGAAATGTTTGCATCGCACTAACTGACATTGTAAACATAGGTTTCAACACTTTCGGTGTTCCAATCTGTAACCTAGAAGCCAAGTTTTCATGGAAACACTATCTTTATCATTATGGGAGCTAATTTGCATACTATGAAAATGAGGCCCAGATTATGTACAATGAAATGTTTGCATCGCACTAACTGACATTGTAAACATAGGTTTCAACACTTTCGGTGTTCCAATCTGTAACCTAGAAGCCAAGTTTTCATGGAAACACTATCTTTATCATTATGGGAGCTAATTTGCATACTATGCAAATGAGGCCCAGATTGTGTACATGGAAATGTTTGCATCGCACTAACTGACATTGTAAACATAGGTTTCAACACTTTTGGTGTTCCAATCTGAAACCTGGAAGCATAGTTTTCCTGGAAACACTGAATTTTTATCATTATGGGAGCTAATTTGCACATTGTGCAAATGAGGCCCAGATTATGTACATGGAAATGTCTGCATCGCACTAACTGACATTGTAAACATAGGTTTCAACACTTTCGGTGTTCCAATCTGAAACCTAGAAGCCTAGTTTTCATGGAAACACTGTATTTTTATCATTATGGGAGCTAATTTGCATGTTATGCAGATTTAGCCAGTTTGCCCCACTGGATTTCTTGGGACTTTTAGTATGGTGTTTAGGAGCCCATAACAAGTTGCACTGCAGTGGAATTCCTACTGTTGCAGTTAGTGGTGGGTGAAACCCTATTTTGACTGGACTTACTTTAACTTCATTTTGATTTAAAGATTGTAGTTGCGCTTTCATATGACTTTCAATATCATGCCAATGTGCAGTATTCTTTCATCCAATACACGTGTCCTTAGTCTGTGTCGTAGCCTCTTCCTGGAAATACATTGTATAGTGGAAATATTGCCCACTCGAATGAAGATAGCATTGTTAATACTGAAAGTATGAAACCACACACATGAAATCCAAGCCGGTCAGTAAAACATTAACCACGTATATTTTGTCGCCCTTCCTATGAAGTGTTTTGTTTGTTTTGATTTGTTTTTGTTTTGTTTTCACGTGCAGATCTGCGGGGGAGAAACGCTGAGTCATGATGCCCACGGAATGGGTGCCCCGGAAGACCCTCGGCTCGGGGTCATTCGGGGAGGTCATGCTATACGAACATAAGGTGAGTGTTGTCTGTTGCAAATGTGTGCTTCAGTACAAATGCAGCAATGTACTACCGCACTGGTATTTATATTATATTGGATGGCTATGAATGGGATACCAGGGAATATTGCACAAGTTAGGGCCAATATTGCACGAATCGAAGATGAGTGCAATATTGACCCTAACGAGTGCAATATCCCCTGGTATCCCATGAATCAAAGCCATCCAATATAATTATTATCATCTATACTATCAAGTAGAGCAAGCATAAACTGGTCAAAATTACCGGGCTTCTTCTCATCTTTGAAGTTGACTCGTGGCAGTCACGTCCCAGCGCTGAAAAGGGGAAGCCCCTAAAACTGTGTATGAAACAAGCAACTAGCAAGATGTTTGTGCGCTTGTGAATTGTAACAAAATGATGCGCACTAGTAGCAAGTGTTTGCGCATTCAGCAAGCGCTCGTGCAACAGACGAGACAGAATTGAATATGGTGTGATCTTGAACGGCAAGTAGCCACAGTAGCCTATGGGGAATTAATATGTTGGTCTATGCATTTCGTTCAATATGCTCTGATATTGAACGGTAAAAAATGAGCGCACTACAATACGCGTTTTTAATGCGCCGCTAAAACGTCCTATATAGATGATAAACAGTGATATTGCATGGCAGTTTGGTTGCAGTGAAATTCCTCATGAAGGGAAATTGTCCCAAATGTGCTCTGTTTCGTGTTACTAGTGAATGTAAACTTCTCACTGCACCAAAAGGTGCTCGAGGCGCTTAAATACTATATATGTCGAATATTTCATATGAATGGCATAATACAGAACATTCGCAAGGTATTCATTACTACATGATCATATTCCTTTCGACATTATTTGCATTGCAACAATACAAATATTGTACATGGAGAGGACAAGTACATGTACAATATGTATTGTTGATGTTCAACAGAGTTTATCGTAACAAAGTAATGTTGAGAAAATTAGCCAAGTCAAAAGTCACTGAACTTTCGGTAAAATTGACACATTGTTGAGCACTGCAACTTCATCTACTTCAGAGGATTGCCCTTTGGTAATGTGCCTTTTTTGGGAGGGTAGAAATAAACAAATGAGCAAGTATACATGAAAAAGTGATACAAGGTCAAGGGTCACTGTACTTTTGCACCCCTCTGCCCCCCCCCCCAAAAAAAAAAAGAAGAATAGATTTAGATAATGATAATTCCCCAACCATAACAGTAATTCAGATAAGAATGCCCTTTTGAATTAATTTCTGGTGGTTGACAGCGTAGTAAATTATTAGACCATTATTTGCATGATTGGCCACTCCACAGATTAAGGTTATTATAAAGTCAAGTTCAAATTACCATGTCTTGTCATAAATTCCATGTGGAAAAAGCGCAGTTTCAGTGTAAGGCCTAATTGATGTTTTGGATAAAAGTAAGTTTAGGAAGCTTAAATGTTTTTGGTTTTTTTTTTTTGCGGGGAGGAGTAAAGGTCAGTCATCAATCGGTGGTCAAAATCAGTGAACTCCATCAGAGTGTGAATTACAAGCCATATCCTTTCGGCAGATATGTAGGTAGTGATTGCATGAGAAAAGAGAGGATTGATTACCAGTCTATTGTGCACTACAGTCCAGTTGGTCAGGTTAATGCATGGGAGCATGCTGTAACACAAATAAACATTTTTACAAGATTTGTTTTTTACAAGACACGTCAAAGACATTGTTTGCCAGGTAGCACTGTCACAAGTATTAGTGTGTATTTTTGTATTTCCTTAGTCAGGTGTCACACAAGTAATTTTCCCGGCTTTAACAGGGAGTAGAAAAAAGTATCAAAATCAACAGGAACCAATAGTTTGATATCAGAATTCACATCAAAAATCAAACTTCCTGTTTTACCATACCTTGATATGTTGTGTTGTGTGCTGTCCCCTTTTGAAGGGCTGCCAAATCTGAAGGAAATAGTTGTGGTGAGTTCTAAGGTTGCATTATATGCAATAAGCCAAGCAAGCCAATAGAAGGTGTTTTTTTTTTTCTCTTCTCCCTGTGAATATTGGGAACATTTTGTTTTGGGTTGACGACCCAATTAGTGGTCCATTCATTCATCAGTCAGTCTGTATGCCCCAAATCTCAGTACAACATACAATAGCTTTATATGTGTTTGATTGATTGGGGTTTTTTTTCTCTGTCTCTCTTTCTCTTTTTTTTTTTGGGGGGGGGGGAGGGGGAAGGGTACCCACCTCATTATTCAACCATAACTTCAGTGAGGAATATCCAGTGCAGATACAGTTTGTACTACAATTGTATGAGGTGGAATAGAAGTAATTGAACAATAATTTTATAGATTAAACAGATATGACTTACAGTGTGAAGAATAAGGTGTGAGATCGCTGAACTCTGGCTTATATAGGTGTGTCATTATCACACTGAAATTAAACTAGCAGGCTATTTTTACAGTTTAGGAAAGTAGCCCAATATTATGAATGTGCATCTTCATCAACTCGAAAACAGCCTGCTTGGGAAATTAGCGCGAAATTAACGCATTGAGTACTTTGCATCATTACTTGGCTGGCACAGCAATATAACTCTCCGTAGAGTTCTGTGGGCTCAGCGCGTGGTTCAAATGATGGGATCAAGAAAAATTAGGCTGATGAGGATGCAACCTAATTCATAAATTAGCCCTTTTCAAAACTACAAGTTGTAGACCAAGATGTGGGGGGGGGGGGGGGGGGCGGGGACTTTCCCGATCAAATAACGCACTATTTGTGTCTTCTGTGCCCAAATAGCGGGTTAGATTGACATTGGGCTAATTTCCTAACCAAAAACTTGCATGCTATTTTGAAAATTCAGTCTGATGCAGACAGGCCTAATGTCATTTTTCATCCATAGTTTCAGCTGGGAAAGTGCCAAGGGAGTGGTACATATATGTGGTATCGGGTAGGAATGGAAGTTTATGGAGAACTGTGTCCTTCGAACAAAGGGGAGTTGAATAAAGGTCTGCCCGCAAACGTCCTTTGATCCAGATCAGTGAACTTCATATATGTATACTCTAAAATAAAAGGCCATTTTTAAGCACTTTATGGGAAATTGTGTGAGAAGGGTTTAGTCATCTCAGTTCACTATATGGCGGTTGAATTGTGAGTAGTTTTTCTTTGCTGTTTCTAAGGAGGAAAGTCGGGCTGGGGAGAAATTAATGTGCATGTTGACATTCATGTCCTTGATGTGAAGTTAAAGGACAAGTTCACCTTCATAAACATAAGGATTGAGAAAATACAACAATATTAGTGGAACACATCAGTGAAAGTTTGATGAAAATTGGACAATCGATGCAAAAGTTATGAATTTTTTAAATTTTTGTGTTGGAACCGCTGGATGAGGAGACTACTACAGCTTGTGAGTCATATGCGTACAACAGTATAAAGAAAATGTAAAAGAAAATGCAACATATTTTCACTTTTTTCGCATAATAAAAGAGCACTTGACTTGCCTCTTTCTAAAGGCAGGGGGAATAACATTACCCATAACATTTGTCGGTAACGAGTCAGGGGAATGTGTACTTTTTTCAAAAGATGGAATTTTGTGAAATTCTCTTTATATTTTCCTTATATTGTTGTACGCATGTGACATCTAAGTTATTCATACACTGCAGTAGTCTTCTCATCCAGCGGGTACTGCACAAAAACTTCAAAAATTCATAACTTTTGAACGGATTGTCTGATTTTCCTCAAACATTCAATGATGTGTTCTACTAATATTGCTACATTCTCTCAATCCTTATGTTTATGAAGGTGAACTTGTCCTTTAAAGTCCTCATGTATATGAAGGTGGACTTGTCCTTTAAATGTGAAAAGTGAAATGTGGTATGTACTCTAATGGTATAATGTGACTGCCCAGCTCAAAACCTATGAAAAGTAGGCCAAAATTAATTTCCTCTTTTCTACGTTATACATTTTGTTGTACAAAAAAAGTAAGCCCAATGCTTTATAATGGTATGACTTGTTGAAATTGGACTGTCCTAGCCCATTCAAAAAGCAATTGAAATAAAGAGAGGATTAGGAGGTGCTGTTTCATAGAAAAGGATTTAAAGGTTATGGTCACTCAGGCATTCTGTGCATTAGTATCAATGAAAAAAAAAGATATATGGTCCATGTGAAAAAAAAAAATATGTATCTTGATTTTAATTTTATTTTAAGACACCAAATTTTAAACAGTAGAAAGAGAAAAGATTACGCTCTCAGGTATTACAGACAAACTTTGAAAATTTGAGTCGGTCTGTGCAAATGACGCATTTTGCTCCATCACAGAGAGAATCCTAATCTGCGACCTTTCTGTGGGTTTTGAGCTGGGCGGTAACAAATGGCCAGCTCTGTCTGTATTAATTTTGTTGTCGTTGTTGTTGTTGGTGTCTCTGCTTCCAGACAAGCAAGCAGTGCATCGCCATCAAGAAGTGCAAGGTGGAGCTGGACTCGCGCATGGAGCAGAGATGGAGGGACGAGGTGGACTTCATGCAGAACCTCCGCCACACCAACATTGTGCAGGGAGTGCAGGTCCCCGCAGAGCTGGAGTCCCAGTCCTCTCGGCTGCCCTGCCTTGGGATGGAGTTCTGCTCCAAGGGGGACCTCCGCAGGGTGAGTAGGATAAATGTGCCCCCCCCCCCCTCTATACACAAAACCCAATTACACATACACAGAAAGTCACAGTCATACACTTTTTGTTTTCTTTTAAATCTACGCACTTTGACAGGTTGACTCAGTACCCTTAACCCATTGAGGACAATCTGATTTTACTAAAACACACGTTTCCCATAGACACCTGCCAAAGTGTATTTGGGACTCGTCCTCAATTGGTTAATCTCCTCTCTCCCCAAAGTAGCGATTTTGCATGTTGATTTTCTGTAACTTTTCTTCATTGCTAAGGGCCATCTAACTTTGTTTTGTGGCATATCATTTTATTGTATCCCCCGAACAGAGTTCGGAGAATTTGGAGGATTTGGCCTCGTTGCGCCGCGTTCGCGTACGCCGCAGAGATTTTCTTGTGAGCGCTCTGCTGGCTGCAGTTCTTCTTCGATCATCTTCAAATTTGGCATGAAGGTGTATTATGGTAAAACAAAAATGCCTATTGTTTTTGGTGATGGCACCCTCGCTTGTTCCGTCTTTATACACGAAAAGGTAAATTCAACAGGGTCTGCTTGTGTGTGCGATGCTGGCCGTGTTTCTTGACCGATTTTTATGCCTCCACCACGAAGTGGTGCCGGAGGCATTATGTTTTCGGGTTGTCCGTCCGTCCGTACGTACGTCCGCATTCGTTTACGCGATAACTTGAGAAATATTGACTGGAATTTTACCAAACTTGGTCCAAGCATAAAGTATGATGGGGCAATTACTTGATTAGATTTTGGGTGAAATCGACCAAAGGTCAAAGGTCAAGGTCAAATCATGAAACTGTATCCGTTTACGCGATAACTCAAAACTGGTTTGAGCAAATTTCACCAAACTTTGTCCGAAGATGATGTATGATGGGACAATTACATGATTATTCTTTTAGTTAAATCGGACAAAGATCAAAGATCAAGGTCAAATCCTAAAATTTATCTGTTTACGTGATAACTCAAAACTGGATGAAGCAGCTTTCACCAAACTTGGTCCAAGGATGATGTATGATGGGGCAATTAGTTGAGATTTTAGTGACATTGGCAAGAGGTCAAAGGTCAAAAGGTCAAGGTCAAATGCTAACAATGTTGCTATTTCCCCCATATCTATGCAATGCCCGAAGGTATTTTATTGAAACTTAGTGTAGACATGTATTACTGTGTAAAGATTCTCCAGAGAGTGTTTTATGTCAGAAGGTCAAAGGTTAGGTGAAAATGATGCAATTTCACTTTTCTCGCAAATGGTTCAATATATATCTTCATGGAACTTGGTACATATGCATGTACTGACTGGCAGGGATTATCTAGGGAATTTAGGGGTCATGGGCCAATAGTCAGGGGTCAAAGGTCAAGGTCAACTCCTCAAAATTTTACTGTTTCCCTCATATACTAGTATATGCAATGCTTGCATTATTAGTTTTAAAACTTAATATATACATGTATCACCTAGTGGAGATTCTCTGGGAAATTTCCAGCCAGAAGGTCAAAGGTCAAAGGTTACGGATCAAAGGTCAGGTTTAAATGAAAAAAAAAAATCTATTTTCAGTACTGTAATTACACTCTTTCTTCATACCTTGAAAATTACTCAATGCATAAACTTATAACAGGGTCGGTCAGAAGTCAAGTAAAAATCCTCAATTCGTCAAATATATGTACCTGCACTCTTAGACAATTATAGCAAACCCAGTTTGAGGAAAGTGAACATTCAAAGCATTTCTGACAAACCTGTCATTTCAGTATTTTGCCAGTATGTGAAACTGTCATCACACATTGTGAAGACATTGTACTATACACCTATTGGGAGAATCATGCATTATGGCGGAGGCATCAGTTGCCATAGCGACATTTCTAGTTTTCAAATTTGGTATGTAGATGTATCATAGTCAAATCTACAAATGTATACACCTATACCTATTGATAATGCTGCCCTCACTGTTCCACCTTTTACAGGGTCAAAGGTCACCCTGATCATGTCAAAATTTGCAAAAGTGCTTATTTATGCAATAACTTGATTGTTACTCCAGGGATTTTATTCAGACTTGCTAAGGAGGTGTATGGGTGGTCATTCTAAATGAAGGTTACAACAGTTTGTGGTGACGGCGCCCTCAGTGTTCCGACTTGGATGCCAATGCACATTTCTTGTGTGTGCTCTATCAGCCACATTTCTTATCAGATTTTCTTCAAATAAATTTTGGCAAAAAGGTGCATTATAGTGAAATGAAGATGTCTATATTGTTTTTGGTGGTGGCGCCCTTGCTTGTTTCGTCTTTATACAAGAAAAGGTAAATTTAACAGGGTCTGCTTGTCTGCGATTTTGTCTGAATTTTTTATGAGGACGGGTTCAGGGGTTACATGTGCTCGAGTGCGAGTGCTCTAGTTTAAAGTTGAGAATCTCCTCGCGTAGAATTTGACCGCTACTCGAAAATTGCACCAGGCAACTATTTGTTAATTCTGTGGTGCCGGGTCACAAATGTTACATGTAGATGTCTGCCTAGCATGGGTGTGGTCCCGCACACATCTTTATACAACAAAGTGTCACAGTTCTTTCAAAGAAGTTATTCTTTTCTGGACCTTTGAGCTTTCTTTGCCAAGAAAATTTTGTCGATAATCAGGCAGGTTGGAGACTTCATTGTCATTTGTTAGTTTGTGTTTGTTTCTAGGCATTCCTGTGTAAATTTAATTTATTAGCTTGTGTTTGTTCCAGAGCATCCCACTGTAAACTGATATCTACATTTGATTATTCATGGATCCTCATTCTGGAAAGGTGACCCACATTACTTTTTCAGTCTTCCACCTATGATTGCATTCTCAATATTTATCTTTTATTCTATTTGCAACACTTTTGTTTTGCCTATGAAAAGCAACACTTTCATTTGCCTCTATATTTGTATCTAAACTAGAAGTGGAGAATAAACTAGCACTCAAAGTTATATTCGAGAAGAGGTTTCTTTCATATTGCCTGCATGTCACACTTGTCGCACCCTAGAAACTTGCGGAGTTATCCCACGTCTGTGGTCTTCCAGAACCAGAGATCATCCTCTTGGCCCGACACATATCATCGGCAATAGAGTACCTCCACGACAAGAGCATCATTCATCGGGACATCAAGCCGGAGAACATCATGATCCAGGACACAAACGGGAAGGTGAGTTTGGCAGTTCGCTTTGTTTGTTGTCATGCCAACAGCAGGCCTTCTCATGTCCTCATCGGTATGGAAGGAGGAACTCCTCCTCACCACCTTTTTTTGTAACCCATTAAGGACCCGCTGATTTTGCTGGAACATGTGTTTCACATAGACACCTGCCCAAGTATGCTTAGGACTAGTCTTCAATGGATTAACATTTTTTATGTAGGGTGCAACAGGTGTTTCGGTGTTGTTGGCTGCATTTTTGAATGTAGATAGTATACAAAAGACTTTAAAAAGTGGGGGTGTAGGAGCTGTATACACAGACTACCATTCAGAGATACTGCCTGTACACAATTCCTGCTGACCCACAAAAAAAAAAAAAAAATGTGAGTCATCTGTTTTATAGAATGGGTCAAAAATTTCTAGAAATATGGCTAAACTGTGCTGATTGTAGTTTACGGGATGCATTGGAAAAAAATCTTGCATATGGTAATTACTGGAATCGTGGTTACGGAAATTTGCGAGACTGAAAAGGAAAATGCACATGCCATCGGGGAGGAATTATTACTGGGCAAGTGACGACACAGATTGCAAGAATTCCTTTTCCCATTCTGTAATACTCTTTTAACCTGGTGAGGACAGACTAATTTTGCTAGAACGCTTATTTCCAACAGACTTGTGCCCGATTATTCTCGGGACTAGTCTTCAACGGGT
This sequence comes from Diadema antillarum, assembly GCF_040938485.1. Lineage (NCBI taxonomy): Eukaryota > Metazoa > Echinodermata > Echinoidea > Diadematoida > Diadematidae > Diadema > Diadema antillarum. Next base: position 1,245,113 of record NW_027271018.1, on the reverse strand, counting down.
TAAAGTAAAAGAACAAAACAAAACAAAACAAAAAACATTGTGGCCAGGGGGAATGTTACTATGAGTGGGCTGCAATACACCATGATGTTCTCTTAGAAATTTGATAAGAGCTGATCTTGTCAATTAGTGCATCTACCACTTCAATGCAGTTTAGAGCAACAGCAGTGTAAACATGATGCACAATTTGTAAACTACTTGTAAATTCGACACAATCAAAATGAACAATGTGCGACTAAATAGCACGCACTGACATGACACAATGTGGGGGCAGTGAAGCCAAATTTGTACAAGTGTCAGGGCAGCATTACCCTCGGTACCAAGAAATTGTTCCACCAGTGTGCAAGTCTTCATTGCTTGTTACAAATTGTACCTCCGCCAAGGGGGGAGGTTATGTTTACGTTACCGTTGGTTTGTTTGTCAGTTAGTTCGTTCGTTCGTTCATTTGTTCATTTGTCCGTGTGCAAAATAACTCAAAAAGTAGTGAACGGATTAAGATGAAACTTGCAGGAAAGGTTTAGAATGACACAAGTGACAAACGATTAACTTTTGGTAGTGATCCGAGAATTTTGGGGGAATTTATGAAGGGTTTTTGATATGTTGGCAGGTAGGGTCAATGAACTTAGGAGTTAAGGCTGCACATATTTGAGGTTTGCATGCGCGCACTAAAGTGCGTGCTCTAATTTCTGCTAGGGCGAGGCGCGTGGTGCAGCTGAGGGTTTATGATGTAACAAAGGCGTCTATACAGTATCAAGAAATCGTGCGGCTTTCAGCACACAATGCAGTACATGTATGGGTGGAAGAACAAGATCAGTGCGGGTGGAAATGGGCTGCATGCTTAGCGGAGGTCTGTGCTCTCAGAGTGCTTCTCTAGTTTAATCAATGTGTGGATGCCCTCACTTTTAAAAGTACACTGTTGTTTCTAGCAGTAGAAATAGATAAAGAAAAAACAAACAACCCTCCAAAGTATGTGTATGAAAATTCTTGCTAGTTATTGCATAAGCCATGGTACTTACCATGAGATGTAATGCATTTAGTTGTGAGGATGAAAGAAATCAGAATGAAGTTTAGTGTACAGCATCAGTGACATCTGTCAGTGTTCTTATATTTGTTTCGTTCATTTCAGAATACCTACAAGTTGACAGATCTCGGCTTTGCCAAGGACAACAAGATCCAGGCAGCTACATCATTTGTGGGAACAAAGGAGTACATGGTAGGCATGAGCACTGAGTGATGAAAGGCAGTGGAAAGAGACTGGATAATTTTTTTTTATACCTCCACCACGAAGTGTCGCCAGAGGCATTATGTTTTCAGGTTGTCTGTCTTTCCGTCCGTCCTTCCGTCCATCTGTCCATCCGTAATGAATTTTATGGACAGCGTAACTAAAAAATCGTTTAAGGTATCCTAATGAGACTTGGTATGTATATGCATTAGTGGACAAAGTTGTGCCTATCAACTTTGGGGGCACATGCTCTAGGTCAAAGGTCAAGGTCAAATGCTCAAAATTTCACTTTTCCCCCCATATCTATGCAATGCCTGGAGGTTTTTTCTGGAAACTTGGTGTATACATGTAATACCAAATAAAGATTCTGCAGAGAGAGTTTTAAGTCATTAGGTCAAAGGTCAAGTGAAAATGTTAAAATTTCACTTTTTTCTCCATATCTTGGAAATGGTTCGAGCTATCTTCATGGAACTTAGTACAGCTGAACCTCTCGTATCCGGACAAGTCGGGACCGGGGCTCATCCGGATAAGGGATTTGGCCGGATATGGGAGACTCAATGCTTTATACATGTACATACACATGTACAGATGTAGCCCATTGTAGTACCACATTGTAGTAATGTGTATACTGCAACCTTTTTATTGTTACACTCAGTAACAGACCCTATAGAGGTTCGTGTTTGCAAGAATGAAATTATTTTCTTTTATAAATTCTTGGGATGATTTACCTAAATAATCATTAAGAAATGTATCAAGTAGATCTTGAAAATAAACAGTACATGTCGACGAAACTACCCTTCAAAATTCGATCATCACGGCTCTGCAAAGTCGACTGTAGGTCGCCATTGTTAGATGGTCTCCCTCTCTCTCTTTGTGTGTGTACTGTGTGTGAACAATTTTTTGAGTGTTCAATATCATTCGTTGCTCAGCCAATGACTCGAAACAATGCATGTCTATCTAGTCATATCGACGGCTGTGTATGGACCTATATGTGGCAATGCGATATGAGAGGACTCTGTCCATGCTCTTGCGATGATTTGGGGATGTTTGGGGATGTTAAAATGTCTGAAGGTAAGCAATTTGGAAGGAAATTTGATGTAATGTATGTTAATCATGTTGGAAGTAATATGTAATTCATGTGTGTTTGTGTAGGAGTTCTCAAGGAGTTGGGAATCCCCCTCTCCTCCCGTAATTATTAAAAAAAATCACGGCGAGATTGCGTCCATATAATAGAGAGATCCGGATAAAGGGATGCCGGGTATTAAAGAGAGGTTCAACTGTACATATGCATGTACTGACTAGCAGTGATTATATAGGGAATGTGGGGTCATGGGTCAAAGGTCATGGTCAACGGTCAAGGTCAAGGTCAACTCATAATTTCACTTTTCCCCTCAGATTTAAATGCAATACTTGCCGGATTTTTCTTGAAACTTAATATATACGTGTATAACCCAATAGAGATTCTCTTGGAAGTTTCTTGCCCAAAGGTCAAAGGTCAAGTGAAAGTGCTAAATTTCATTTCTTGGTCCATAAAAATCTCGAAAGTGACTCAAGGTATCATCATGAAATTGAGTACGATCTATGCATGTTTTACCTGACAGTGATTCTCTTGGAAATTTTAGGGTCATTGGGTCAAAGTTCCAGGGTCAAAGGCCAAGTTGAAATTCAACAATTTTTATGCCTCCGCCACGAAGTGGTGCCGGAGGCATTATGTTTTGGGGTTGTCCGTCCGTCCGTACGTACGTCCGTACGTACCACGTACATCCGTCCGCATTCGTTTACGCAATAACTTGAGTAATATTGACTGGAATTTTACCAAACTTGGTCCAAGTATAAAGTAAGATGGGGCAATTACTTGATTAGATTTTGGGTGAAATCGGCCAAAGGTCAAAGGTCAAGGTCAAATCATGAAATTGTATTTGTTTACGCGATAACTCAAGACTGGATAGAGCAAATTTCACCAAACTTTGTCCGAGGATGATGTATGATAAGACAATTACCGGTACTTGATTAGTTTTTTAGTGAAATCGGACAGAGGTCAAAGGTCAAAGATCAAGGTCAAATCCTAAAATTCATCTGTTTACGTGATAACTCAAAACTGGATGAAGCAGCTTTCACCAAACTTGGTCCAAGGATGATGTATGATGGGGCAATTAGTTGAGTAGATTTTAGTGACATTGGCAAGAGGAAAAAGGTCAAATGCTAAAAATGTTGCTATTTCCCCCATATCTATGCAATGCCAGAAGGTATTTTCTTGAAACTTAGTGTAGACATGAACTACTGCATAAAGATTCTCCAGATAGAGTTTCATGTCATAAGGTCAAAGGTCAAAAGGACAAAGGTTAAGTGAAAATGTTACAATTTCACTTTTCTCACAAATGATTCAATGTATTTTCATGGAACTTGGTACATAAGCATGTACTGACTGGCAGGGATTATCTAGGGAACTTAGGGGCCATGGGTCAATAGTCAGGGGGTCAAAGGTCAGGGTCAACTCAAAATTGTACTATTTCCCTCATATGCTAGTATATGTAATGCTTGCATTATTAGTTTTAAAACTATACATGTACTATCTAATGGAGATTCTCTGGGAAATTTCCAGCCAAAAGGTCAAAGGTTAAGGGTCAAAGGCCAGGTTTAAATGCACACACACACAAAAATCTATTTTGTACTGTAATTACACTCTTTCTTCATACCTTGAGAATTACTCAATGCATAAACTTATGAAAGGGTCGGGCAGAAGTCAAGTAAAAATCCTCAATTCCCCTAATATGTGTATCTGCACTCTAAGACAATTATACGTGTAGCAAACCCAGTTCAAGGAAAGTGAACATTGAAGATATTTCTGACAAACCTGTCATTTCAATATTTTGCCAGTTATGTGAAACTGTCATCACACATTGTGAAGACATTGTACTATACACCTATTTGGAGAATCATGCATTATGGGGGAGGCATCAGTCGCCATAGTGACATTTCTAGTTCTATTCGATATTGAAATTATACTTTTTCTCCATACTTTGAAAGTTTAATCATTGCATAGACTTGTAAAAAAAGGGTCAAAGGTGAAGTAAAAATCCTCAAATCCCCAAATACTTGCGCTCTCAGGCAGTATAGCCATCCATCCAATTAAACCTAGTTCAAGGAAAGTGAACATTCAACACATTTGTGACAAACCTGTCATTTTGATATTTTGCCAATTATGTGAAACTCATCACACATTGTCAAGACATTATACTATAGACCTATTAGGAGAACCATGCATTAAGGCGGAGGCATACCAGTCGCCATAGCGACATTTCTAGTTTGTGTGTGTATTTTTTTTCTTAAGTTCAGGTCAGGTTTGAATAGGTTAGGTAAACACTCAAGTGGAGTCTAACCAAGAAAGTAAAATCAACCTGCAGTGTATCGCCATCAGTTAGTACCTTCCTCGTTAACAATTTCATTTTCAAATATTGTAGTTCATAATCAATGGTTATATGCCTATGAAGATTTAGTCTTTAGGATTGAGTGGACTTGTCTGAACTTTGTAGTTCATAATCAATGGTTATATGCATTTCAAGATTTAGTCTTTAAGATTGAGTGGATTTGTTCACTCTGGTGAAGGAGAAACAGTTCGTGAGGACATAGAAGGAAAAAGCAAAAGGGGTCAATGCACCTTGGTTATTCCTTGGTTATTCCTGATATCGCTTGTACTTGTCGGTCCTTCAGGCGCCGGAGTTATATTCCCAGTCCGAGTACACAAAGACGGTGGACTTCTGGAGCTTTGGCACGGTCATTTCAGAGGTCATCACAGGTAGCCGTCCATTTGTGCTGTCGGACACACCCCTCGTACAATGGTGAGTGACTGCCGACTCTTATGGCCCCATGATCAATAATGTCATCTCAAATTATGCGACACCAGACCACATATTGTAGATGCTGTTATTTTTGTGTACAGATATTTTCACACATGAGGAGGTTATGAACATATTTTTGTTTCTCTATCATCACCTCTGATTTTTTAATCGCCATTGTACACCTTTATTTTATTCTGTATCTAAATCTAGGGATTATGTCTATGCCGTGCCATGAATCAGTGTTGTGTGAAAACAAATCTTTCCTGATTTCTTTTTGTTCTTTTGTTTCCTGTCTATGTTTCAAGGCACTCCATCATAGGAAAGAAGCAGGCGAAGGACATCGGCTACTATGAAGATCCTAAAGGTGGTTTGAATTATTTGCCCTTATGAAATAGCACTTGACTTCTTGAGTGGATGAACAGAGCAATTCAACCACACAGCAATATGAGCTGTGTATCAGTGCTGTGTTGCAACAGTGTTCAAAACTACAAGTATAGATATAATTGAAAGGAAAGTCATTGTAATATTTATTGTATTGTAAAGTAAGGAATATTGTTTTTGTTAATGATGTACTTTCCAGTATGTTTTAAATGCAGGAATAATGTAAAACCAGAAAAATTGCAGCATAAAACTTTTGTGTATTGGCAACTGGCATTCAATGCATTATGTAGAAAAAAATGTGCGTGCATTTTACTTTTGCAAATCTTTGCTCCTTACGAAATTTTTGAGAAATTCATTCACATGAAAATCTTTGGTTTTACAGTATCAATAAAACATATAGTCAACTCAAATGTTTTAGTGGTAATGATTTTTAAAGTGTTTTTCAAGGTACATTGTCAAAGTTCACACTGCATTCTTGACTTTGTCTGCTATGTTTCATGTTTTTCAGGGGCCAAGGCATACTTTCAGCAGCTACCCATTCCAAACCAGCTGTGCCGGTGAGTTCTGTGAACAGAGTAGTAAAGTATTGCGCAAGTTTCCATAAACTGTAATGTGGCATTGTATAGTACAGAGCAGATAAAGGGTCAGCACTCACAAAAAGTACCGCAGAGCGTTATGTAATGGTACACGCCAAGTTTTCATTTTCCACTCTTAAAAATATAGAAAATTAACCATATGCAAGCTGAAAATGAAAGGAAATTATTTTAAAAATGAGGAAATATTGGCATTCACCTAGTTTATTCAAATTTTCCTTGGGTCTCTGGTATCTACTTGTATGATCATCACAAGCAGAGCTGTCAATGCCCTCTGCTGACTCCCAAAATTGATGACCAGCAGGATGACCTTAAAGCAGAAATTTAGTGAGAGGCCGAAAATACGGCTTTATTTATATCTATGGAGAGCTTAGAGGCTATATACAAAGATAGGATGTATTTCAAATGATGTCCTACTAATTTAGAATAAATACTGAAGATGAAAAGTCATCTAATTCACAGGCCCTGACTCACACGATCGCTACAAAAACTGCCCTTTCGTGTGACGTCTCGGGTTGGATATGACCAGCTCTTCCGTCTCGAGCACTGCCGGCCATGCATGCGTGTATGCAGTATATAAACATGTAAAACGACATTCCCATTCACGGTCAACAAACAGAACAATCATATTCTGACCCCACATAAGCACAATAACACGTCAAAATAATTAAGCTTGTTTTCAGTTTAGCTTTTGAAGTTATATTGTGATTAAGAAAGAAGAAGAATTTTTGAAGTAAAAAAGAAAAAAGAAAGGAGGATTCTGCCGGGGTTATAACAGAAGTGGATACCAAATGGAAGAACGAGGTTGGGGAATGAAAATTAGGTGTGAAAGGGCAAAGCTAACGAAATTGTCTGTCTACTCTAAAACAAACAAGTAGAATTAATTTTGAACATGAATGTCAACATTGAAGAGATCACTTACATATAGAGTGCCTTTTTACCCGGTTTTCACAATATCAGAAGAGTTTCCTGAATAGATGTTATTTGTACAGCTGTACTACTGTAGTGTGACCTTACTTTCACTCGGACAGGGCCGGCCGGCTGGGGTCGGGCGTGCCGGCATGTATGGGCCTAGCTGGGCATGGGATCAATGCAACGTTATCATTGTGATCCATCCGCGGTTAGTGACGACCGAATTACCCATCATTGCGGATCATTACCCCGATAATACATTTATGTAAAATAATGTTTGCTGAGGAATTACATTTATTGCGCACATTATTAGCCATCGGGACGCGACTCGACTATGACGAGATTAGTCACAGTTGTTTTTGCTGTTGTTTGCTGTCTCTCCCGGTAAAATCGGAGGAGAATCATGGATGAAGATGGACATGATGGAGGGCCTTCGAGGCTAGCTGATGGAAAGACAGAAGTGGGAAAAAGTAATGGAAATAGCCGTGGCAGACGGTGTATGGTTATGCACTGTAGCACCACTCATCTTACGGGTACGGTACATAAACTTGGTACCCGCGTGTGAGCCATCGATTTCCAACCCGTGACATCACACTAAAATGCACTTTCGAGTTGGCAGTTTCGGTACCAAAATATGGTAAAATTTAATACTCATAAGTTCGAAGCAGACACTTTTTAATTACATTTTTTCAAGTTCAAAAGGCTTGAAATATCAAATGAGAGAATAATATCATTTTAAGGGTTATTTTCCCCTATAAATTTCTACTTTAACACATGGTGACATTTCGCGTGTTGTTAGATTCTCGATCCAAATGTCATTCGCGAAATTTGCGAAAATAAAACCCTTGCGAAGATAACAGCGTATACAGTACTTGACCCATTTGTGACAATGGTTTGTATTTTGGCCTTCTCCTTTTCTTCCTTCCTTGATGCCCAGTGTGAGGAGAGAGGGCTTCGAGCACTGGCTGGGCCTGATGCTGCGGACAGACCCGAGGAGCAGAGGGGGCATTGTGAAACAAGGACGACACCTCTGCTTCATGTGGCTGGATGACATCCTCAACTGCAAGGTACATTGTATCTGCTGGAAAAGCTTGATGATTAATCAAACCATTGAATTTAGAATGGACTATATAAAGTCAAGATGATAAAGATGATCGGGGGTTAGTGACCCTGATCAAATTTCGGAATTACACTGTCAATACAAAAATCATTGCAAAATTGAACTGTCAATACAAAAATCATTGCAAAATTGAACTGTCAATACAAAAATTATTGCAAAATTAAACTGTCAATACGAAAATTTTTGCAAAATTATACTGTCAGTGCAAAAATTTTTGCAGAATAGTATGAGTGATGATGCTTTCTCAGTCTTTATGTTAAGTATTGTAGAAAGAGAAATAACAGCAAGCCAAAATTGGAGGTATTTTGAGCGGATTTTGGTGTGTGCATGTAGTCAAAACAAAGTCTCAGATTGGGTTGACGGTGAAATCTTGCTGATGTCAGGTGACCAGAGATAGCAGAGGAATTCTGAATTTGTACAAGTTTGGCAGGAACCTCTAAGAATGATATGTGACCCGCTACAACAAAAGGGTCCTAAAGTCGCGCACGGTCGAAGCCGTGAAAATCGATTTGAAGTCAGAGCATCAAAATTGGTCAAAACTTATGATTTTCCGATTTTGACATATTATTGTAGTCTGACATATCTTCTATCATCTGTCGAAATTTTGAAGCAAAATGGTGGAAGGAAAGACCAAAAAATAGCGTTTTTCTGGGCCATGTTTTTTGGCGTTTCAACGAAGCAGAAACTGGTTCCAAAATTTGGATTGAGCGCCACAGATAGGCTCCGCCCCTAACAACGACCAGAGTGATCTCATTGGTCAGTTTGCTGCTTGCCGCTAACCGAAGCGTGAAGCTCACACACTGCCCAGTCGACTGGTGCATGCAGGCGGGGTGCGCTATGCCCAGCCGCTTCTCCTGGCATCCTGGTCACTGATTGGTCGGTGAGGAGACCGCCGACGCTGTGCTGGAATGAGCATTTCGGGAGTTGCTAGGGCTTGCCTTCTATTGTCCGGAGGTGAAAACTGACTTGCGTGTCCCTTGATCGCGATTGCGTCGCAAGGAAAACTTTAGGGGTGCTTTTCTCAAAACAGAGATTTCCCAGACGTCTCGACATGCTCTCTTTTAAACATCGATATCTCCGCAGCCGATTATTTTTATAAGATGTGTTATATATCAATTTAAAGCAGAAAGATTAGGAAATTATGCCATGCAATTTTCAAATAATTGACCTCGCCCGACTTTAGGATCATTTTGTTGTAGCGGGTCACATATGATGTTATCTCACTATGTTAAGTAAATCCATGAAGCATGTCATTGCAATTGACTACGTAGAGTAATGATGCAATATATGACTTTGCACAGTTACACTTGGACACAAAATAGTTAACAGCAATCTGCAACAGTTTATTTTGTGAATAATTGGACATACAAATTTGCTGCTACAGAAAGGCTATAGATGTGTTCATCATGTTTTGTGTCAACACAACATGCATACACAAATGTCCAAGTGACATGTTGGTTGTAGCCTGGGCATCACATTAGGATTGTTGTGAATGGGAATACCACATTCAACGTGGCTGCCATGACTGTACAGGAAGGCCTTTTTTTCTGCCAAGGCCATTGTTACAAGTTCCCCTCCTGTGGTTTGTGCTGACCAGCTTTGACCAAACTGCTCACACACTTGATTGTCCATGTTGGTTCTTGTCTCTGGCGCAGGTGATAAACGTGTGGTCAATGATGGACACGCGCGTGTTGTCGTATCCCACCAAGCCCAACGACACGGTCTTCCACCTGTACAAGGCGCTCAGTCGCGACGTCGCCATCCCGTCTGACCAGCTCTGTCTGATGCTGCCGAATGGCACGCGCCTCACCGATTGGTCGGTCATTCTACACAGCTACTTCAAGGAAGAGGTTAGAAAGCTCACACATGACTGTTTTTGCAGAAAATGTTTTAAATTCAGTGCTGTAATTTTAGGGTACATGTAGTAGCAGATTCGACCCAATGTTCTGCTCCCCATTGCTAATGTAGTGCATCACTATCAGACCACTTCCAGACATCAAACTTAATTGGAGAAAAACTAAAAATTATAGTGATAAATTTATTATAGAAGTCCTGACAGAGGAGCATATTTCATAATAATTTGTGCACAGTGATATTTGCTCTCTTGACTTGAATCATGTAAGGCTGACTCTGTGTCAGAGTTAAAAGAAATGCCATTAATGCAAAATGTGACAATTAGGTATGCTTTTTTATGCCTCCGCCACAAAGTGGTGCCGGAGGCATTATGTTTTCGGGTTGTCCGTCCGTCCGTCCGTACGTACGTACGTATGTCCGTACGTACGTTCGTCCACTTTCGTTTACGCGATAACTTGAGTAATATTGACTGGAATTTTACCAAACTGGGTCCAAGTATAAAGTATGATGGGGCAATTATTTCATTAGATTTTGGGTAAAATCGGCCAAAGGCCAAAGGTCAAAGGTCAAGGTCAAATCATGAAATTGTATCCGTTTACGTGATAACTCAAGACTGGATAGAGCAAATTTCACCGAACTTTGTGGAAGGATGATGTATGATGGGACAATTACTTGATTAGTTTTTTAGTGAAATCGGACAAAGGTCAAAGATCAAGGTCAAATCCTATAATTTATCTGTTTACGTGATAACTTAAAACTGGATGAAGCAGCTTTCACCAAACTTGGTCCAAGGATGAAGTATGATGGGGCTATTAGTTGAGTTGATCTTGGTGACATTGGCAAGAGGTCAAAGGTCAAAAAGTCAAGGTCAAATGCTAAAAATGTTGCTATTTCCCCCATATCTATGCAATGCCAGAAGGTATTTTCTTGAAACTTAGTGTAGACATGTACTACTGCATAAAGATTCTCCAGAGAGAGTTTCATGCCATAAGGTCAAGGTCAAAAGGTCAAAGGTTAGGTGAAAATGTTGCAATATCACTTTTCTCGCAAATGGTTCAATGTATCTTCATGGAACTTGGTACATACACATGTACTGACTGGCAGGGATTATCTAGGGAATTTAGGGGTCATGGGTCAATAGTCAGGGGTCAAAGGTTAACGTTAACTCTTCAAAATTTGACTATTTCCCTCATATACTAGTATATGCAATGCTTTCATTATTAGTTTTAAAACTTAATATATACATGCATTACCTAATGGAGATTCTCTGGGAAATTGCTAGCCAGAAGGTCAAATGTTAAGGGTCAAAGGCCAGGTTTCAATGCCCCCCAAAATCTATTTTGTACTGTAATTACACTCTTTCTTCATATCTTTGAAATTACTAAATGCATAGACTTATAAAAGGGTCAATCAGAAGTCAAGTAAAAATTCTCAATTCCCCAAATACATTGTATGTGTACCTGCACTCTTAGAAAATTATAGCAAACCCAGTTCAAGGAAAGTGAACATTCAAGATATTTATGACAAACCTGTCATTTCAATATTTTGCCAGTTATGTGAAATTATATTCCACATACTAAGAATGTTGCAATAGGATTGGTCCAGAGCTGATCACGTGATGAAGCGTAGTTTTGCCCATCACATCACCTGAGAAGAAAAGTTCGTTACACTCTATGTTGATAGTCCCTTTTGTTTCACTGATCTCCACACAGTCCACACAGTCCTAACGCAAGATGAGTACGCGCGAAATAAAAGTGCGTTGCACTGTGGACTATCATGTGACCTAGGTCACTTGATAGTACACAGTGCAACGCACTTTCACTTCGGTGCCGCGCGGTGCGCGCAGCAAATTCATTGTTTGTCATCCACGCGCACACGTAGCCTAAGCCCTAAGAATACCTAAAGACAGCTAAAACGGTTTCAGATGTGGAATAAAATGGGAATTTCTAGGACCCTAGATGTGGAATATAAAGCAAATAATCAACTTTTAGTTTCAGGCAACGAGACAAACTATCACTTCCTCGGCGATCTGAATGTGTACGCTATCTTTCCTCAGCTGCGCTTCGGAAAGATAGATACATCCAGATCGCCTCGGAAGTGATAGTTTGTCCCATCACCTTCACCAACGTTGATTATTTGCTTACTGTCATTACACATTGTGAAGACATTGTGCTATACACCTATTGGGAGAATCATGCATTATGGCGAAGGCATCAGTCGCCATAGCGACATTTCTAGTTTTTCATTAAATCACTGTGTCAAGAAAATTAAATCTTTTTTATTTTGTGCATATCAATTTGTTCAACAGATTTGCTTTTACAATCATTTGAAGTGTTTTCTGATGCTTCAAGGGCAATTTCTGTCATTATTTTGGGCACTTTGTGCAATGGATACTGACTTCATTATGGGGCCAAAAGTATGACTTGAACACGTGGTGAGAGAAAAGTCAAAAGCACACATGGGCAGTGCTGCGAATATTCACCTTTGAACTGATTCCTCTTGCTGTTGGTAGTGATGGCACATATCCATTTATGCTATTATTTGAAATAATCATATCCAAATACTGTGTCTGTACTGTAAAGGCGATGAATGGATCTCAAGTTTGTTACCATGTCCCAGATTATAAACATGAATGTAATCCCTGTCTTTGCATTACTCGTTTGCCTGTTTTGGTGTCTCCTTTCTTTTCTTCCTTTTTTTTTTTCATTGCTACCACCAATCTTGACAACAGGGTAATGGAATAGTGTACATGTACCAACTTCACCTACCCGGCGTAGAGCCTGCCTTGACAATCAAGCAAAAGTCTGACCTCCTCACGGCTCTGTGTAAGTTGACCGCACCCTTCTGAGTCTATCCACGAAGTGGTGACACAGGGCTCAAATCTTAATGCTGTTCTACTGGCTTAAACTGTGGTCCCCGTAACAGAAATGCCAACTTTTATTTATTTTTTTCAGTACCGTATTCTATACTGTGTCTTGCCAAAAGTACTGCAGGTTTCATGGACTACCCTTGTCAGATACAGGAGAGGTTAAAATACTGGGGGTTTTTTCACCAAAAATACACTCTTTTAGCCCTCGGGATTTAGCAATGTTGTTTACAAGGTTGACATCCCTGTCGTAGCATGAGAGGCTCACATACTGTAACACTTTGCATACGCCAATCCCACTGCCCTACCTAGCACGAAATGGGAATTGTGAATGCTGACCTACACGTATGAATGTTATAGTTTGTTGGAGTTTTTCTCCATCATGGATATGGTAAGCCTTCTGAGCTACTGGTCGCAGTCCCATGGCATTTGCGCCTGCGACAGTTGCTCCCATGAAATTTCTGCACGCTAAGCCAATCATAGATTCTACCCACAAACATAACCCTAACCTTAATCCTAATCCTCATTCCAAACTAAACCTAAAACTTTTATCACAACCCTTACCCTAAGTCCTTGGAGAAAATAAGACCAGAGCGATTGTCGCAGGAGTAAATGTGTCACCGCTGGTCTCGAGCAGGCTTGGAAATAACCACTTAAAGCTTCCATTTGCCTTTATGGTACGTAACAGTACTTGCTTGACATTAACTTCGGCGTAACTTTCTAGTAGAACTCTGTATTGCACAAAAAAAATAATAAAAGATAAAAATGCTGCAGACATGATTATTGCTTATGGCATTATTTTCACTGCATTAGGATGCAAAATTTGTATATGACTTGTGTGCCTCAGTGTTGCTTATTGCTTAAATCCTATTTTCATAGACCATCAATTTCTTCAGTTTGAGGTGAAATGCTGTGTCTTTAGAATCTGGGATATATGTGAAAAAGGAATCATTCTGTACTGTTTCATTTGTCGTGATTGTGATAAGACGTTGTGGATAGTTGTGCAGATTGGACTTTTGCAGTATACTTCCCCCTAAACTATTGTGAACAAATGGCAATTGATAATGAATTTTGAATGTGTGTATGCAAAATAGTTCTTAAGGACCTACATTGTAGACTGTTTCATTTTACTTTGTATTTTTGTTGTTTTAAAATACCTCTGGGATATGTGTCCCTTCTCTGTGCTCTAGTGCAAGATATCCATAGCAAAGTCTCGGAGAATGGCTTCAAGCTCATGTGGAAGCATGGCCTGCACTACTGCCACTCTCTCATGAATGACGGCAAGACCAGATTGGATGGCTTCATTTCCTTTCTGTGAGTCGGAACTTGACTTACCGGTCTTCCTACTCCTCTGCCTCCTCTTCCTTCGCATCTCCCTCCATCTCCTTTTCATCTTCTTCCTCCTCCTTTTCTTATTCATTCTTTTCTGTGTCATTCCCCTCCTCCTCTTTCTCAGCCTTGTCTTCCTACGCATCTCCCTCCACCTCCATTTCCTTTTCATCCTTCGCTTATTCCTCTTCCCTTCTTCTTCATCTTTCTCTTCCTCCCCCTCATTGTCGTCTTCCTACGCATCTCCTTTCACCTCCATTTCCTTTTCTTCCTCCTTTTCCTCCTTCTTCTCCCCCTCCTCCTTTTATCCCTTTCTCTTCTCCTCTTCTCCCATCTCTTCCTCTCCTTTCCCTGTCTCCTTCCCGTCTTCCTCTTCCTCCCGCCTCTTTCTCATTTTCTTCTCTCCATCCTCTTCTTTCTTGTCCTCCTCCTCCTCCATCATCACTGCCTCCTCCCCTTCTCTTCCTCCTTGTTACCTCTCATCTTCTTTCTTCTCCCCATCTTCTCTGACCACCTCCTCTATCTTCTATCTTTCCTTCCCTCATCTTTTCTCTTTTCCTCTTTGTTTTCTTCCCCTCTTCTTTTTTGCTTCCTCTCCTTCTTCCCCTCTTCTCTCTCTTTGTCCTCCTCCTTCTCTCTTTTGTCCATTTTCTTTCTCTGTCCCCCCCCCCCCACTTTCCCTCCTTCCCCTCCTTCATCTCCATCTCGTCTTCCTCTCCCTCCTCCTCCTCCTTGTCTCTTCCTCTTCTCCATCTTCATTTTCTCGCATACTGGTATCTTGCAGGGCATCTTTTTCAAAAAGAAATACATACCCGTGGTACTTAAACAACAACCCAGCAAGATGATATTCACATTGTCGGCAGTCTTGTCAATGTGTAGACAATTATGACATTACACCTGACTGAGACACCATAACATTTGCAGAAAAAAAAAATCTCCTGGACAGTTTCTAAATTTACAGTTTTGTTGTCCCAATATCCACCTCCAATGATTTTTGATCAAAGAAAATCTTGCTGATCATGTGTTCAGTGTAATTTGTCATCTGTTAAAGTGATACATACTACTAGGCTCCAAATCTGATCTTCAAAAAGAAAGAAAAGAGTGGTTCCCTCTTTCCTTCAGAGACAAAACATACCTGAAGGCCACAGAACTGTAGAACAGTTATCAAGTGCTCATCAAGCCTTTTTATTCTGTTCCTATGTTTTTGTTGTGTGATAATTGATGGTTTTACATCTTTTTTTCTGTGTGCCACGCATGAAAAATAAAAAAAACACCCAAAAAACAAACAGCAACTACAACCTTCTGCTGAAGACGTCACTGAAGAGATGCGTGGAGGACGTCAAGGCCCACGGGCAGAAACTCAAAGGGAAGGTGGAGGCCTTCAATGAGAGGTTAGTACCAAAAGCGATGAAAGACTACTGTAAAAGTGGATATTTTTGCGAGACTAATCTTTTTGCGCTCAGCCAGGCAAGAAAAGTTTCCCATTTTGTTAATTCTGCTGAATCAAGAACATCAAGTACTGGAACATACGGCAAGCAAAAATAATTTGTTTTCACGCTAGATTCTGGCTGTGCGAAATGCCAAAAAATTAAACAACGCAAAAATTTCCACTTGTTGTATAAAATGGAATAGGAGAAGAAAACAAATGCTTTCCTATGTGAACATTTTGCTAATACGTCAGTATAAAACTTGTGCACAGATAGGAGAAAAGTTTGCATTGTTTGTGTTGAGTTTTTTTTTTTTTTTTTTTTTTTTTTTTTTTAAAGTCAATCAAGGCCCTGTGGAAATGATGTGTAAGATTGTGTCATCATGCACATCCTTCTGGTACAGTTGAGGTTTACTTTTTGTTTTTCTTGAAGCTACGATCAGTACCTTGCAGAAAGATTGCCAAAGTGTGGTTTTCTGTAGCCTTACAAAACTATGACTTAACACGTTTGTGTGCATTGCAGATATTGAGTAACATACAGTGAGTTTACGTGTACCTTACATGACTTTGGCCACATAAATGAGGACTGAAATTATCATCAGCTACATTTCTCTTATCTATCCAACTCCCAACTCTGAGGCTGTTTATGTGTTTGGGTGTTTTTATAAGGTGTAATGAGGAAAAAATAAAGCATTAAATGATCAGTAGAACTAACTTAGAATACTTTGTTTGACTGAAAATGAGGTTGAAACAAACTATACCTTTCCCTAATTTTTACCTGAATTTGGATTGACATGCATGATCTTGTCCGCTATATTTTGCAAACAAACACAAAACGAAAATTTGTTAGGTCGTTCTGAATGTCAAGCCAAATTTTTCAGAAAAGAGGCAGTGAGATACATCAATTTCAAAGCAAGAGGGAAAGAATTGTTGAGATTTGCATCAACTTACATGTACGTATGTGATGTATATTGATCTGTTGGCTGCATATGTGATAAAGACGAAAATCAAATGTTGTTCTCATTACAGTTTGGCCACAGACCGAAAGTGCTACGCCATGCAGGCAGCCACCGGTATACGTGAGTATTCACTAGTTAATGCATATATTTTAAAGCTGTTATGCCCAAAGCACAATTCTAGGCTGTGTGCAAGTTAGAAGTAGAATATGGAGGAGAATGAGATGAATAGGATGGTAGAAGATTCATATGAATTGAACTTAACCCGTTGAGGACAAGTCCTGAGTATACTTGCGCAAGTGTCTATGGGAAATGCAGGTTGTAAAAAAAATCATCCCGTCCTCAACGGATTAAAATGAGAAAATTATGGAATTATGAAATTTCACATGTTTTCGATGCGATGATGATATTGCGACCTCCCACATGCACAAACGAGAGAAAGTGATGATGTCACATCACGGCTCTCTGATTGGCCAGTTCACAAAAATGATAGAAGTTATATTTTATGGCACTCATTTTTTTTTTTTTGGGGGGGGGGGGAGGGGGGGGGGGGAATGTGAGGTTTTCTTTGCAACTTCAGCCCTATTTTCACAGAGCCTTTCAAACTGCATCAACATCAGGGTAACATCAGGGTAATATTTTTTCACCCTGCCTGTTAAAACGGTTCCCACAAATTGTTGCTTGGACTTTGCTGTGGTAACTTTTGCCAAATTCTATCCTAACTAGCTACGGTTAAATTGCCATGACACTACCCTGGCAACTCAACGATTAGAACGCAGCAGCAGTAACATTCTTGTGATACTGTGTGAATTTTCATCCTATTCTCACACTTCCAAGTCCTCTCTACACGATGTTTCATAAGGTTTAATAAGTCAATATTTTGGGATATGTTTACGGATGTGTGCTAAATAGTTGACTGGAATGCAGATAAATTATTTTATCAGAAGATATGGGAGGGGAACACTCTAGCAAAGAATGCCTTGTCTCTTTTTGTCCCCGCCGAACGAGTTCGAGCAGGGGACTATGAAACGGGCTCCGTACGTGTGTGTGTCCGTGTGTCCGTCCCTCCGTGTGTCCGTCCGTGTGTGCGTCCGTGTGTGATCAAAATGTTCAATTTGCTACTTCTCTGTCATTTTTGAGCCAATTTTGATTCTGTTTGCTTTATATGATAGCACTACATGGGAGCTTTGAAACTCTACACAGAATTGCAGTCGTGACCTTTGACCTATATTGTACATTTTGCTACAAAATGCTACTCCTTCGCCATTTCTAACCCAATTTCGATTCCGTTTGCTTTATGTGATGGCACTAGGTGAGGGCTTCAAAACTTCTACACAGAATTTTGACCTTTGACTTCTTTGACCTTTGACCTTGATTTTTGACCCATATTGTACATTTTGCTACAAAATGCTACTCCTTCGCCATTTCTTACCCGATTTCGATTCCGTTTGCTTTATGTGAGGGCACTAGGTGAGGGCTTCAAAACTTCTACACAGAATTTTGACCTTTGACTTCTTTGACCTTTGACCTTGATTTTTGACCCATATTGTACATTGGCTACAAAATGCTACTCCTTCGCCATTTCTTCCCCGATTTCGATTCTGTTTGCTTTATGTGATGACACTAGGTGAGGGCTTCAAAACTTCTACACAGAATTTTGACCTTTGACTTATTTGACCTTTGACCTTGATTTTTGACCCATATTGTACATTGGCTACAAAATGCTACTCCTTCGCCATTTCTTCCCCGATTTCGATTCTGTTTGCTTTATGTGATGGCACTAGGTGAGGGCTTCAAAACTTCTACACAGAATTTTGACCTTTGACTTCTTTGACCTTTGACCTGAATTTTTGACCAACATTTTGTTGTACATTTTGCTACAAAATGCTACTCCTTCGCCATTTCTAACCCGATTTCGATTCCGTTTGCTTTATGTGATGGCACTAGGTGAGGGCTTCAAAACTTCTTCACAGAATTTTGACCTTTGACTTCTTTGACCTTTGACCTTGATTTTTGACCTATATTGTACATTTTGCTACAAAATGCTACTTTCGGCGGAGACATATATTACGCACCGCGTAATTTCTACTTTTCCTTGTTCATATGCAGATTCACAAGAAATGTTTGCCGGCTGGACCAAAAGTCAAGAAGAAGTGAAGAACATCTCAGAGGTTTGTATCTTCAGTGTGACTCGCATGAAAAGAAATAATCTAATTTTTTTGCCTCTGCCACGAAGTGTTGCCGGAGGCATTATGTTTTCGGGTTGTCCGTCCGTCCGTACGTCCGTCCGCATTCGTTTACGCGATAACTTGAGTAATATTGATTGGAATTTTACCAAACTTGGTGTAAGTATGAAGTATGATGGGGCAATTAATTGATTAGATTTTGGATGAAATCGGCCAAAGGTCATAGGTCAAGGTCAAATCATGAAATGGTATCCGTTTACGCGATAACTCAAGACTGGATCAATCAAATTTCACCAAACTTTGTCCGAGAATGATGTATAATGGTACAATTACTTGACGAATTTTTTAGTGAAATCGAACAGGGGTCAAAGGTCAAAGGTCTAGGTAAAATCCTAAAATTTATCTGTTTACGTGATAACTCAAAACTGGATGAAGCAGCTTTCCCCATAATTGGTCCAAGGATGATGTATGATGGGGCAATTAGTTGAGTAGATTTTAGTGACGTTGGCAAGAGGTCAAAGGTCAAAAGGTCAAGGTCAAATGCTAAAAATGTTGCTACTTCCCCAATATTCATGCAATGCCAGAAGGTATTTTCTTGAAACTTAGAGTAGACATGTACTACCACCTAGAGATTCTCCAGAGAGAGTTCCATGTCATAAGATCAAAGGTCAAAAGGTCAAAGGTCAGGTGAAAATGTTACAATTTCACTTTTCTCGCAAATGGTTCAATGTATCTTCATGGAACTTGGTACATACGCATTTACTGACTGGCAGGGATTATCTAGCAAATTTAGGGGTCATGGGTCAATAGTCAGGGGTCAAAGGTCAAGGTCAGCTCCTCAAAATTTTACTTTTTCCATCATATACTAGTACAATGTATATATGCAATGCTTGCATTATTATTTTTAAAACTTAATATATACATGTATTACCTAATGGAGATTCTCTTTGAAATTTTTAGTCAGAAGGTCAAAGGTCATATGTTAAGGGTCAAAGGCCAGATTTAAATGCAAAAAAAAAAAATCTATTTTATACTGTAATTACACTCTTTCTTCATACCTTGAAAATTACTCAAGGGTCGGTCAGGAGTCAAGTAAAAATCCTCAATTCCCCAAATACTTGTACCTGCACTCTTAGACAATTATAGCAAACCAAGTTCAAGGAAAGTGAACATTCAAGATATTTCTGACAAACCTGTCATTTCAATATTTTGCCATTTATGTGAAACTGTCATCACACATTGTGAAGACATTGTACTATGCACCTATTGGGAGAATCATGCATTATAGCGGAGGCAAATTGATTTCTAGTTTGTTTTTTTTATTGCACAAACCTTGGAATTTGTGATGTATCAAAGGTCAAGATGAAAGATCATTTTAGTTTGATTAAAATTGCTTGTATATTGATAAGATTTTTATGGGAATGATACAAATGTATGGATAATTCTTGTAGTGAAATGATTACTGTCATGGAGTGATGACAACGTTTCTCACTGAAAGATTGAAAGTGAGTATTTATATAAACAAAGACAGAGATAACAAATCTCAAGCATCGCGTTCAAGAGCAATGTACTGCACTTTTGTGTGAGTAAAAGGCTATCATCCTGGTGATATATCATGCACAAATGAGAGGACAAGGCGTTCTAGCTGACTTCACAACACAATAGGGGATTCCCCGAAGTTCTGCCGGGATTGTCGCAGACAAAGCTGTGACATTACATTTGTTTGCTGGAATGTAGAGAATGTAATTGCTAACCACAGCAACCACAGGAAAAGTTTTTGCGTTTTTGCTTTCTTGCACTGGGCCAATTTGCAGTGAACTGTGCTTCTTGTTGATTCCACGTGTTAAGAGTATTTTTGTCAACATTTCAGGATCTTCCAAAAATATTTGTGTGTTCTCATTTTTTTGTGCTAGCTCAGTGTGGTGCAAATTTTCACACCACAAAATATTCCACATTTTCAGTATTTAGATTGGATGGCAATCCTTTTTTCCAACTTTCATGATGTTTCTCTTGCCGTTTGCAACAGATTTGTGTCACAAAGTGCACCGAATTCGAGACGGACATGACGAATATTGGTACCAAAGTGTTTGAACTTCACAAGAGCTGTAACAAGCTGAAGAACTATGACAGCCTCAACCAGACGTAAGTAGTAATACAAAATTTGAGAATCGTGTCCGTCGCTATTCAGCATAAACCCTCATTGTTGATTCGTTGTGGCCTGTTTGGCATTTTGCGACTTAATTCTGCAAACAAGGCTAGCATGTAAAAATTTATACAATATTTTAAGAAGAGTATCAACTTGCAATGCACTGTCATGCAAAACTTTCTCTGTTATTGCCAGGTTTCAAGCAAAATTCAAAGAAATGCCAAAATTGCGCTAGATATCGTAGTGCAACCTGATATGATACACAACATCGTCTTGCTTGCTAGTTTGTTGGTTGGTTGGTTCGTTGGTTGGTTGTTGTTGTTTGTTTGTAGGGGGGGGGGGTTGCGTATGAGATGTGAAAGTCCATTTTTGTGTTGGCTTGAAAACAAAACTCCCACAGAAGAAAACGGACGAATGATGCCAACCCCTTAATTTGTGGGTTGCCCTAGGTGACTAGCAATACTCAGCAAAGGGTTTTATCAGGCATATTGTCCCATAAGAGAGAATAGAATAGAATTCATCAAGGGCATTTGCTGTTGGATATTAGCTTCTAATTGCCCCAAAGTCCTGCATTGAGAATGGAATGTATTCCTCAACCCCTCATGTGCCATGATACTCACCCATGTAACTCACCATGCTTTATTATCAGCAGTCAGTTGATTCTTCCAAATTAGAATCACTTTGATATACTGAACGTTTATGCTGCCCTCTGTCGACCAATCAGTGACAGGTTTCAGAGCAGTGTGTTTAAAAAAAACAAAAACAAAAACACTGCAGAACCTCGGTTATAGGTCACAAAACTTTCTTTCTCTTATTGGCGTAATCAAAAGGAATGCAAGCCTGTCCAGTATTTAAAGACAGTGCTACATTGGAAGTTTGTGTGATTGACTGAGTGGGCTCATCAAAGTGAACAGATCATTCATTGTGCTTAGTTATCATAGACGTAATTATGTACAGCTTGTGATGTAAAATGTGTTTGTATTGTCATGATCATTTTTTGCAATGTAATGCCAATGGAAGCCAAATCTCTATGTCTGACATAGACCAATAAAGATATGAATGAATATGAATATGGATGATCCGTGACTCTAGAGAAAAAAAAAAGAATTAAAGCAAGGGAGAGATTGAGAATTTGTAAATATCGCTCATTCTGCTGAAAGTTGGAGTATGTGTACATGTGAAACATCTTCAGCCTTGAATGTCAAGACCAAGTGTTCTAGCTGCTGCCACTACTATATCGCTTCATAAACCTTTGATTCTCACTTGTTGAGATTAACTCACCTCTTCAGCTTATGCATTACTGCCATAACATATCAGTAACAGTGACATGACATTTGCTCATGGGACAGTTGCCCTGGTCTTATTTTCTCCAAGGACTTAAGGGTTAGGGTAAAGGTTGTGATAGAGTTTTAGGTTTAATTTGATGTGAGGATTAGGATTAGGGTTAGGTTTTAAGGTAATGTTTGTGGGTAGGTTGTATGTTTGGCTTAGCATGCAGATATTTAGTGGGAGGAATTGTCGCAGGAGCAAATGACCTGGGACCATCTGTAACACTGTCAACTAAATCAAAACTTTCCACTTTATGCCATAAGCTCCAAAGTGTCCACAGACGAGAGACTAAGAATTTTGATATGTAGCAAATCATGAAAAACATATTGTTGTAGTATGTGCTTTAGAACGCGTATACAACTTCAAATATGTGCAGCGTGAATTTCCAAGTTCACTGACCCCGTCTGCAAAAAGATTTAAAAATCCTTGAAAAATCTATAAAAATTCCTGGATCAATACCAAAATTTAATCATCTGTTTCATCATCAACTTTTCCTGCAAGTTTCAGCCAAATCCGTCCTCAACTTTTAGAGTTATTTTGCACACCGACAAAGAAGCCAACGCCTATGAAAACATAACCTCCTTCCTTACCAGAGGTAATATTCTGGACTGAGCTAAAGCGTGTAACTTCCTCAGTGTTATATAAGGGTAGTGATTGCATTCAGTGATATACAGTATACCATAGTTGAAGTGTGCTTTTGTTTTTTTCTTTACTTCTCATGATTCTGTCAGGATATCAAGTAGCAACGAAGTTTTCAAAAGGTTCAAGGAGGAAAATACAGGTATGTCTCTTCTCTCTCTCTCTCTCTCTCTCTCTCTCTCTCTTCCTATTCGTCTATGTTTGTATGTATGTATGTATTCAGTCCACCTCGCCCGAGTCGAATCCAAAGAGAACAGAGGAAATCCTTGTAAGTATGTGAAAGTATGTGTAAGTATGTGTACCTTGGAAGTATGTGAAATTTGACTTACTACTACACAGTAGAATTAACACATGTTTGTATCCATCTGGGGAAGGATTGCACAACTTGTGCATGGTCAACTTTAATAGGCAAGGTTGACTGTATGCACATTCAAATATGTACCTTCATATACATACAAACATACATATGGTACATAGGCCCTACATATGTATGTACATACACACATACATATATAAATACACCCATGCATATGCGTAATTATGCATACATACATTGTACATACATACAGTGTACACACACACACACACACACATACATACATGTACACACATGCACACCAAAAGGCAGCTGCAGGAGTCTCAGATGTTAATGTGTTAAACACGACTGTCTTTTTTTCTTCTCTCTTTCGGTCGTGCTCATATCCATCCTACATCTTTTGAACTGTTGAACTTACACTACCATCGTCTTTGTCTTCATCCATCATCTCAAGTATATCACTCCCCCCCCCCCCCCCCCCCCCCCCCGCACGTGTTCGCACATGCGGTTGCTTGAATTGCGAGATGAAAGTAAAATGCTGAAGAGCAGATAAGAGTTTCGGTGATCGACTATTCAATACTAGGGTCTTTTAACACGTGACTATTATTTCCACTCATGTTTCTATGATGTGAGTGATAACGAGATCAAAGAGACAGCCTATCTGTTCAGACTTTTTTGTTTGCATTGTATATCAAAGTAGAAACCCATTCTTTCCAGGTTTATCTCAATCACCATTGTTGCTTTTGACAAGCAAAGGTGTCTTTGGAGTGGGTTGTGAGTTGGAGAGGCTTGCTAAAAGATTTATGGAACATTGAAAGAGAATTACTTCCTTGTTTTCAGCAGTTTCCTCATGTATTTGTGTGGTTAGCTTTGTCTCTGTTGTGGCCATGCACATGTGAGATGTAATTTTTTCCACTTTCCAAGCTTACTCTGTCCCAAAAAAACAGTGAGCTGCCAATTTACAAATGTGCTGGTCAACATAGATAAACGTACTGTAAGTCATGATTTGTCTCAACTTGTCCTGAGCTGACGTTATGACGTTGATTTTCAGAAGTACCTTGGTAATAATATGACCGTACAGTGTACTTCTTACCAACTTGATATTCTGATGAGGATCAGTGTGGGGAATCATATAATCAGATCATTTGTTTTCCTTGTTACCACTTTATATGCCATATACACAGCAAGTAATATTTAATTTTTCCCAAAACAGGACTTCATGACAATTCCGCAAGTGGTTAAAATTGTGTTCGTAGAGTATGATAATGAACAGAGGAATGTACCAGGTACGCATGCACTTCGCATTTATGTTGGTATCAGAGTTAGTTGTACTGGACTTGTGAAATTGTGAATATAACAACCCCATGAAATACATGACTTATTCAGTATAATAGCAAGCAATGTTTAAGAGGTCACTCCAGGGAATGCAGAAAAATCTGTGAAACACTTTGTGAAAGTTTGATTAAAATCAGACAATCTATTCAGTTTCATAGCAAATTGTACAGGAAATATTACAAATCTTCGTGTTCAAAGAAAAGTATGTGTTCCCCTGATTGGTTACCGAGATGTTGTATGGCAAATGTTGTTTTCCATCGCTTTGGAGGAGCAAGGGAAGAGCTCATTTGATGTTCTGGACAAAAATAAATGGATAGATAAATAAAATAAGAAAGTTTCTGATATTCCCTGTATATTTTCTCTATATCATTCTACTGCTGTGACATTACAAATTGGTCCCACCCAAAAGGGGGGATGTTACATGGAAGTCACCAAAACTTTGCTAATTATAATAATAATAATAATAATAATAATAATGGTAATAATAATAATAATAGTAATAATAATGATAATAATAATAATAATAATAATAATAATAATAATAATAATAATAGGTCTTATTTACCCAGGGTAGCCTCTTCAATATTGCTACTGCTCTATCAGGGGGCCCTGCTGTTATTATTACCCTAGCATTGCCAGGTACCCATTTATACACCTGGGTCGAGAGAGATACAGTGGGCAAAAACATCTTGTCCAAGGACGTAAGCACTGGACGTGATTCGAACTCGGGTCCTCCGATCGGGAGTCAGGAGTCTTATCCACTATGCCACAGCGCCCCCATAACCTTTGACTGGATTGTCTGACTTTTCTTGTAACTTTTTGAGTGTTATCACCTGGATTTTCTGGCTTTTGCTGATGTGCTGATAAGGATAGACTTGACTAAATGGCAGTCTCCCCATTTTCCCCACCTTTCCTTTCACAGTGAAGCGCAGGGAGCACATCGACTGCCAACCAATCCAGGAGCAAGTGCAGCGAGCGGAGGCGCAGTACGTTGAACTCATCGGGAACATCTTCGCCAAACTCAGGTGAGTGTGTCAAAACATCCCATGTGTTGTGCAGTTCGATGCTTGGTGTATGGTATATTTGGACCACGGAATGTCGGCATACATACATGGAGTCAATAGGACTTTGGGGCTGCTGTTTGCCGATAAGATAATAATGATAATGATAAATACAGCATTTGTAATGTGCCATCGATCTTGTGACGTACTCTGAGGTACAGAGGGACATGAGTGAATGACATACTGTTGTACATATTATATTGAAGAAGAGATGAGAGAGATAGAAATATCTTTATAGACAAATCAACAAATATTTAATCAAAATTAGGTGCAAACGTATATTAATTTGAATCCATTTTAAATGTTTTGTATGGAGTCTGCAGATCAGATCGTAAGTGGACACTTTACTACTTTGAGCTATTAATTATCTGGTTCAAGCCAGAAGCCTGCGTGAATTTGACTCATGCCCCCTGTGCACAACGGACGAAGGCTTAGTGTGTGACCTCTACAAAAAAAAAAAAAAATGAGATGAATACGATGTCATGAATTCCGCATTTGAGGTCTTTAAACTAATAATCAGTGTCAATGAGAATCATGGGACAAACTAACATACTTGGAAATGCTCTGGATGTAGTTGTCTTCGGTGGTGCCAGCGCAGTAATGAAGACAGCATACATCCAGTTCCGCATCTCCAAAGGTCTCCAAAAGATTGACAATTTGTGACCCGCCACAACAAAAGAATCCTAAAGTCGCTGACGGCTGAGCCGAGAAAATCGAGTTTGAAGTCTTATCATCAAAATCAGTCAAAACTGTCAAATTTCTGTTGTTGGCATAATGTTGTAGTCTAATGTTTCATCTATCATCTGCCAAAATTTCTAGGCTAAGTGATCAAAGAAAAGGCAAGAGATCAGCGTTTTTCTGACTTTCAACGGAACAGAAATGTGTCCGAAGATTTGGATTTAGTGCCGCAGATTGACTCTGCCCCTAGCAACGAGGGAGTAATCTTATTGGTCAGTGCATGGCATCCTGGTTACTGATTTGTTGTGCGTAGACTGCTAGCACTTAACTTGAATGAACATCGCAGAGGTTGCTATGAGCAGACCTTCTATTGTCAAGAGGTGAAAACTGTCTTACCTCCCATGGATCACGATTGCGTCTGAAAGAAAACTTTGAAGTCAGTTTTCTCGAAACACTGATTTCCTAGACCACTCAACATGGTCTCATAAAATCATCAATATCTTCACAACCGCATACTTTTATGAGTGGTGTTCTGTAGGAAATGAAAGTGAAATAAAAGCAGAAGAGCAAGGGAATAATGTCATTTAATTTAAAGAAAATCGACCTCCCTCGACTTTCAGATCCTTTTGTTGTATAGCATGTCACATTTGTCCCATCATCAGAAATTAGAAGTTGATTGTTACAGCGTATGTCTCCCGTTAACTACTGTTCGTATTTTGCAATG
Source organism: Diadema antillarum (assembly GCF_040938485.1). Taxonomy (NCBI): domain Eukaryota; kingdom Metazoa; phylum Echinodermata; class Echinoidea; order Diadematoida; family Diadematidae; genus Diadema; species Diadema antillarum. The sequence continues at coordinate 1,218,204 of NW_027271018.1, read as the reverse complement.
TTTTTTAAGCCTAGATATATTGAGACCTAGTGTAGGCTAGAAGGCCAGCATACCAGCGGCTATGATTACTGTGTGTGTTTTTAAGTCTGATGTTGTGCACATTTTACACTGTATAGCCTAGTTGATGTTGTAATGCCATGCATATGACAAAAACATGCATGGTGTACAGAGGAAAAAGAAATATGTATAACAGGCCTAGCACAAATATCAGAAGTACACGTATTTACAGCCAGCTATCGAGTCATCAGTTCTGCATAGCCTTGAAAATAAATAAGTATCACCATGTGCCAAAAATGGAATCCTATGAATACTGTTCTGTGGACAAACCAAGGGGTTAATAGGGAGCTTTAGATTTTAGACGCGCAGACGTTCAGAGGGAAAAAACATGTTCTGAGCGTGCGCAGAAGCGCGCGTCAAGTCGATCTATTTTTAGCTTGCATTGCCTGAGTTTTTCACTACGCGTACTGGCTATTTTTACGTCCGCACAGTTTGCAACATAGAGAGCTACTTCATGCACCGATCATATGGGGGCGCGATTTTATTTTTTATACGTTGCGTCCCAGCGTAATCTAAAGCTACTTTTCAACGCAATGCAGGGGAGAGGAGAACGTCCAGTGCACTCGTTGTCTCAAACGTCCGCGCGTCAAAATCTAAAGCTCCCTATTGTTTCCTGAGGAGTTCTAGGAAGGACTGTGGTGGAAGAGAAAGAGGCTAGAGGGAGAGGTCTCAACATTTTGGACAGGTTGACTCTCCATCATCCGGAACAAGGTGGAGGGGAGTTTGTGGGCGGTTAAAGGAGGATTAATGCTGACCCAGAAGGGGGCTCTTGGCTGCTGGGCTTCGATGCTGAGGGTGCATTGGTAGTGACAGAGTCCGGGGTGGCGTTTGTTCTCGTCTTGGTATTGTTGTGTGTGATGCTGTTGTCGATGCTTTGTTCGTGATCGTGCGCAGTGGGGCAGTGTCAGTGTTCCTCTGTGTGAGGGGTGGGTGCTGTTATATTGTCACTTGGAGTGGATTGGTTTTGGCTTTGTGGTGGGCAGCAGCTAGTGTGATTTACTGTTGTTTTGTTGTCGCTGGGGGGGGGGGGGGGAGGGGCTTCTGTTCTGTGTCTGTACCTTTTCAACCTTCTTATGCCTCTTTCTCTACTCAAACATACCTTCTCAGGTGTACACTCATATTTAACCAAACCCTACACCTTCACATTCGCTCCATCCTGCAAACAACAGTTGCCTCCCTTCAAGGAACATCTCACCTTTATGTTGGACATGATTGTCTGTGAAGTGCTAAAACCCTCTCAGACCACTGTGTTGGCTGCATTACCTTCCAGTCCAGTTTCGCTTCCCACTGTTCAACAGGAAACCGAAACTTACAATATTCTGGAGGAAAATCTATTCAGATATGGTTTTCCTTTTCTTTTTTTTTTTGTGAGGAAACCCATCCATCATAGCTTAATGGCATCCCGTTTATGTCACATTGTTGGTACTGAAGTGTGTGTGAAGAGCTGTGAGGTGACAAAAATAAAACAGTGATTCCTGAGAACGGTGGAGAGTATCCCATTTTTATAGTAGCGTAATGTTTGCCAGCATACAGAAGAGAACCAAAAAAAAAAAAAAAAAAGCATGACCAAAAGGAAACTGTTGATGAAAAGTGCTCGAAGTGTTTAAGTACTTTTAAGGAGGAAAGAAAGCATCGAGGATGTATACTTCAGAAAGATGTTACATACTAAAGCAAAAACAGCACACCGAGCACGTGTAAAGAACTGTGCCTCATTAACATTTCAATTGGACTGCATTGAACAGAGTGAAATAGGATAGAATGGTCGAAGTTTCACGTACTTTTATGTTTCACTTTTTTTTTAACAGAACATTAACTATACTGGTGGCATACAATGATTCCTGAGGTGATAGTGCAATCTCTTTGCAAGTTTCTCATTGATTTACTGTAAAAGTGGAAATTTTCGCGGTGTTCAAATTTTAGCGCATTCTGCGCAACGAGAAACTAGCGCGAAAATAAAAGCACGCGAATATTTTTGCTTGCCATATGTTCCCGTACGTAATGTCTTGATTCCGCGAAATTAAAAACACGCGAAACTCTTCTTGCCGGGCCGAGCGCGAAAAATTGATCGCGCGAAAATATCCACTTTTACAGTATACATAAATCTGCATGTATCGCAAATTTCCCCCTTGTTTTTTATATGAAGGACACAAATCTATAATTGTATCCCCTGCACTAAGTCAGTGATATGTTAGATTGACTCAACAATTATCAGCTTGCTCAGTTGAGGGTGGTCGTAGGTTCCAAGTTATCCACCAAGGAATTAAAGACTTCTTGATCCTAGAAGAAAATTCAAAACCTTTTCATTCAAACGGTTGAAGCATATTTATTTGGAACTAATGCAATTAAGCATATCAATGAAAAACTAGTGAAATAGATTGCATATGATAAACAAATCATGTATCTTACAACTCAAAGATATACTTACAGAGATTCAAAGAAGTGTGTCTGTTTTGAAGTGAGAAGGTAGTTATTAAATGACGGTATTGATCATACATGTAGTATAGCAGTTGTCATCAGACAGACGTAAAGTGGACCTTTGGGTCACCATGTGTTCTTATCCAGAATCAACAATTAGTTTCTTTACTTCCTGATTTTGTCTTGAGTTTGTTATTATTATTTTTCATACCATTAAATCGAAACATTTTGGAGGGCTTATTTTTCCTTCAGAATTCAATTTTCCGTGGTCATTTTAAAGGTAATACAGCAACTTCTTCTACCAAAAGTTTGCAATGGTGCACTATGGACAATAGAACACAGTTAAGATCCACAGTGTGACATGCAGAAGTTGCTTTGATATTTTTTTGTCTAGTTTGTACAGATTATGCTACAAAATATGCTTTTTTACAAAGTGTACCAGAGCCTTTCAAACCATGAGGACCACCCCCCCCCCTCGTCAACTACATACAGATGTATCCACGCATACATAATATGTACACATCAATGCCTGCCCGTACCACACAGACACATACAAACATATGAATCACTTTATTGCCCCTAAATCACTGGCCACCATTGTTTACAGTCTGACAGCTAGCATAATTTTTATGGTGTATGATATGCCCATGTACGAAACCTGATACTGAAGTGATTTTAAAGCCTGTGTACAGCTTAGAAAAAAAAGATATCTAACTGATTTCCCCATAGCTTCAGTCATAAAAGATACATTTTTTTATCTGAGTGTGTGTGCATATAATTGATATTTACATTTACTACTGCATTGCTGAACATCCAGAGGAAACTGTTGGCATTTTTTAATGTCAGTTTTACTAAACACTGAAATAAGAGTCTGTGCTAGCCATCGAGCATGATAACTACAGCATCGTGTTGGTGTGAATGAGGTTAGCCATTTATCATGCACAGAGTCTGTGTGGTCAAGATTTCCTGTCACTGCCTGCCTTGCTTCTAATAGTCCGGAATGATGTGGGCACAGTAGGTATGCTGGACCTCTGTGATAGAGCTGCCATCGGCAGTATTCGCTGTCCTGTCGAAAGGAGGCATTTTGTGTTCGGTTAAAGACGGGGCAACACCCACATCCGTGCTCTCACCGTGCACGCTTTTGACAGCTGGGATATTGGAGTAATTGTGCCCGTCAGAGGCTGCCTCTTCGTTGCCGGGGAGATGCGGAATCGATGTCGATGCTGTCAGCTGGGATTTGTTGGACTCTGTGAGGGCTGTTGCCTTTCCATCTGGGAGAGTGGGCTTTGACGGTTGGATTCCGCCAATACCAGGACACATAGCCATGTAGCCATGGTCATTGACATCCACCGCTTGACCCTTCTTGGTTTTGGCTTCCGCTGCCAATCCTCCAGTCGAGGCTCGGTCAGATTTGTCGCCGGGATGGAAGGTGACCTCCCGCGACCCGCGTTGAGAAAGTTTCTCGAGGATGCTGGTCATGGATGCGTAGCTGCCCTCCTCCCGCGGGGCTCCCCATTCCAAGCCGACGCAAGGGTCCAGCTTGCCCAGTTTGCCTGCGAAAGCATCCTTGCTGACCTGATACGACAGCTGCCTTGGGGGCGGAGGTAGGGCCCTTGATGTGGTGCGGTGGCGCTGTTTAGTGGAATATATGATGGGTATTATGAAGGAGATATCATACCTCCTTGGTATTATATACTGTACATGTCATGCATTACGTCTCATTAAGACCTCTGTGGATACGTGACTGTGAACAGTACTCTATCATGATGTCATGTCTCAGTTATTACTTCTGGGTTGATATCATCCCATACATTTCAGTCTACTCTTTTGTAATCAAATAACACAGACTGTGATCATGCCACCCTGCTCCAGTGGTAGGCTTTAGTGTATTCGTGGAAGAGAACTGTTTTGACTTTGGCTTAGGTCGCTGGACTTGTTACTCAGTCTAGATTATGATTTGTGACTTCAACCATACTGAATAATTACAGCCTTTGTTTTCAACATGTGGGGGTCTCATAACTCTATACCCCTTTGTGTTAACTCACTGATAGAAAAGCTGGGAAGAGAGATATTAACGGAAAATATAAATAGATAAATAGATGGATAGGTATAGATAAATGGATAGATAGAGAGAGAGAGATAGGTAGGTACAACATATAGATAGATATACATAGATATAGATGAATAGATAGATAGAGAGATAGGTATGTATAGATAGGAAATAGATAGATAGAGAGGGGGAGGGGAGAAACTTTCCAAAGAGTAATAAGTCTTGGTATTACCTTAGCAACGCTTACCTTATCTTTGCTGGGATCCCGACAGCGACAATGTCTGCTCAGGCAAGGTAGGATTGCGACGAGAAGTACCAGACCCAGCACCGACGACACCACTATTAGGGCCAGTGTTTTGACCTCGATGGTGATCATGCCTGTTGGGGATAACAGGTTTAGGAGATGAACAAAATTGTACCAATATTTAAAATGCATACTGTAAAATGAGGAATGTTCGCATGCATTTTAAGTTCGCAAATTTTGCGAGAGCCAAGATTGGCGAAATCAAAATGCATGTAAATGTTTTTGTCTACACTTTACGTATTGAATGCTAAAGGCAACACTCGAAAATTTCATGCCGCGAAAATATCGCGTTTTACAGTATTTACAGAATCCCAACCTTACCACTACTGAAATAACCTCATGTATGTGCTGCTGTATGTTTGTTTGTGTGTGTGTGTGTTAATGTTTACGTTGTGAATGTGAATGCTCCCATTTAGTTCAAACTGTTACCATTGATATCCAACACTTTGCTTCCATCCGCCGAATCAGATTGGGCCACGGTGCGAGCTGTTGGTTCGTGCGTGGCGTTGGGGGATGAGGTTGGTACTGATGTGGCGGGTTCCGTCTGTTTTGGAGTGTGTTCTGCAGTAGCCGGACCTGAATCAAACCCAAGGGGAGTGGCTTGGTAGCCATGCTCTGAAAGGTTTGGGAGAGAAAGCAGTACACTGAGAGCTGACCACTATAAAGCGTTATTCTGCTGTGACTATGCGGATGTCAAGAAGCTACACATATGATAAAGGAGTCTTTGTCATTTTTTTTTATGTGTCATGTGTTTATCCTTAGTGTAAGTAAATAACTGTATATGTCATATATTTCATAGGTTTTTATTTGTACAATTCACAACTGTACATCAGCATACATTCACACACAATATGTTTATGTACATGCATACATAAATGTCATGTAAAGTTATGTGACTTGGCAAGGGAATCTTTTTTTTTTTTCTTTCAATTAGATTTCCTTGAAATATAAATCCCAGTATCTTGCACAGGATTTTATAGAGTGTTTGTTATCAAAAATACAATGTTAACAAAGGCAAAGTTTTTTCTGCCTGTATTTTATCTGTTTGAACATGACCATTATATCTGTGTTTTAAATATTCCCTCGACTGAGAGAAGGCAGTAGCTACCTTCTTGCAGAGGCGTGGACAATACCCTGATTGCCCGAATGGTCATCTGGAATCCAGGTTTACTGATGGTCTGGTCACTGGCAAAGACCACAGTCAGGGTATTACTGGTGGAGTTGAAAGCCTGCATGCGCAGGACTGCACCGGTGCGTTCACCCATCCAATTCAGCCACGCTGGGTCATTCGAATCAAAGGCACGGACCCCATCCCCCACCCACAGGAAATCTTCACCATCTTCAGTGTTGAGATGCAAGAAAGAGACCTCAGCAAGAAAGCCGTACGGTAGCACGACGTCCCAGATGCGGTAGTAGTTGTTGGGATAGTTGTCCGGATGGTTTGGTGATTCCAACGTGACCATGCTCCCATCCTCCCATCCACCTTCCGGAGCAATGGAATCTGATGAATTGAAGATTGGTTGAACTCATCAATTCCCAGGAAAAAATTATGTTGTTTGCTGCTCAATCTGTTAGGAAAGACTTTTGGTATTCATGGCTGGTATATCATACCATGTGTATAATATAAAAATTCTCTTTAACTAGAACCCTGTGTTATTCATTTGACATTGCTTGTTTCAGTTGAGAAACTTTCAAAAACCTATAAAGTAATACTTTCATACTCAGGGCCCCATTTTATAAAATTTGTTAGCATTGACAAGTTACGATAGTTGTTGTACGCTACTGAAATCCTGGCATCTGATTGGCTGAGAGCAAATTTGTCATAGAAATGTTGCAGTTGTTACTGATAACAATTTTTATGAAATGGGACCCAGATCTGTAAAGTGGCATCGCACTCTAGAGTAAGATTGAAGTTCATGTCACTGGCTTTTTTTTTAAATCCATTTAGCATAGATTGAATGATTTGCACTGGGGCCTTCTCAACAAAGGCTATGTAGTTTCCAAAAGAAGGACAAGCTGATGATATGTGGAACACAGTTCCTCCATTACTTGATGAATGAAATGTAAACAAGAATCTTGACTTCACCATATCGCTAACTTTTTGGTCATACTTCCAGGATTCTCAGTGGGTGGGTGCATGTCTGTCTGTGTGCATATGTGGTTGAATAATGGTATTCTACGAGGTGTTTTGCATATTTCAAGGAGAATGTAGAAGCTTTGTATTCTGTGCTGACGTACATGTAATGGCACAAGCAACCTCATGCAGACTACGTGAAACACACTGACACTGGGCTATTTAGGGTCCCCTATGGTTAACAGAATCGCACATCTCTAAAACTAGTATTACAATTTGATATGCACAGATTATTTGCAACACATGTATGTGTGTGAACACATCTTTCGTTGTTACAAATTTTTTTTTATGGATGGTGGAGTGTGCATTAGTAAAAAGTTTTTTCCATAGATGATGATGATGGGCCCTGCTATATTTCAAAATTTGCGCACATACCAAAATGGTTGCTCACAGAGACTGTCACATTCAACCGTGGCATGGCATGTCCATGGTAGCTTGTGCGCAGCCGTAGTCGCATCCATGCCGAATTCCCGACAGACACCACATCACTTGGCAGTGTGCGTCCACTAAATGTCACAAGTTGTGATAGTTGTCCTGCGATGCGTCCGTCACCGATTTCCAACAGCTCCATTCCTACCGCGAAGTTCAGTAGTTGGAACGCAAAGGCGATTCGCTGCTGTTCTCCTGGCGCATAAAAAGTCCACGTTGGGTGTCGGTAGTGAATTTCCACTGCTTTCTCAATTTCCTCAGTAGAGATGGTGAAAGATTCATCATCGCTCAGGACAACGTGATCTGAAAAAATGAAAATACTGGCAAAATGATTTCTTGATGCCCGATATTGGTAGGAGTGAGGTCAGCAGTCTGCAAAGAGCAAAAGTTGGAACATGTCTGAAGTTGTACATGTAGGAAAAGGTTCATGTCTTAAAAGTACAGTCCATCCTCGAAGGCTAGAAATTGGTTTTTAGCTCACCTGAGCCGGAGGCTCAAGTGAGCTATTGCGATCGCTCTTCGTCCGGCGTCCGTCATGCATCGTGCGTCGTGCGTAAACTTTTTACATTTTCATCTTCTTCTTGAGAATCCCTTGACCGATTTTCACCAAACTTGGCAGGTAGCATCCCTAGGGGGATAGGATCTCAATTTGTTCAAGTGGGCACCATACCCCACCTGGGGGGCCCCAGAGGGACCCAAACTCTCCAAAGTTAAGGAATCTTAAAAAAATCTTCTTCTCTAGAACCAGAAGTGATAGAGCTAAGTTAATACTATGAGTTAGTACATTGATGACTGTAGTTTCAAGTTTGTTCATGGCGGAATCAGGGGTGCCCCCCTGTGGACCCAGGGGAGGAGGGTGGGGAGGGGTCCTAATGGGGCTCAAATTGTACATTTTCATCGTTTTCTTGAAAATGCCATGATGAATTTTCACCATACTTGGCAGGTAGCATTCCTAGGGGGAAAAAATCTCATCCCCATCAAATGGGCACCATGCCCCACCTGGGGGGCCCAGGGGTCCCCCCCCCCCTCGTAAGGAATCTTTAAACATTTTCTCTAGAACCAGAAGTAATTGACTTAAGTTAATACGATGAGTCAGTATATTGATGACTGTTGTTTAAACTTGTTCATGGCAGAATCAGGGGTGCCCCCCTCCCCACTTGGGACCCAATGGAGTGGAGTGGGATGGGTCCAAATGGTGATGTAAATTGTGCATGTTCATAATGATTGAAAACCCCTTGATGAATATTCACCAAACTTGACAGGTAGCATGCCAGCTGTCAAAGCTACCCCCACCACAAGTTTCCAATGTTCTCAGGTAAGAGTCTGCAAGAATGCATGGAAGGTGAACTTGCGATACTCAGGTGAGCGCGAGACCTCCGGGTCTCTTGTTTTTTTCCCTTCTGATTAATTCAGACTAGCAGGCCTCAGAGGTGAGGGATCAAATGTCAAAGCCACGCTTTTAACAGGGAAACATCTGACTTCGATAGAGTGTTCAAAGTGTATGCAAGGAGGTTTAAGAGATGGAGTTTAATAACACACAGTCTTATTCCCTTTGATCCCATGTTTAATGCTGCCATTCAGAAATATTTAAAGTATGTGCTAAACTGGAGCTGCTTCACTTATAGGAAGACAATTGATTCATGAGGCATTATTGCATCATGACTAGTCACTCTCTCAAGGAAGTTAAGCCCTTATGATGGTAATAACTTTTCGCTGGCCCTTATAAAACATTAGTAGTACTTACAGGTACAGTCACAAGGATGTGAATAATAAATATTGCGCAAAAAAAAAAATGATGGAAAAATCAAAATCAAAATTACTCAGTTGTACTCATCTGTACACTAATCTGACAATTCAATTTAATTTGGAAATAATACTATTTAGGTTTCATTTGACAGAAGTAATCAAAAAGTGATAAAACCAGCATTTCAAGTGGGTAAAAGTTCAAACACTTTCACAACATTCAGCTCAGATTTAAACTTCTGCACATACTTTTGGACAAAATTGATTTTTGTTTCATATTCTTTATCATATAGTGAAATTTAATTTCATTTGATAAATTAACAAGCGAAATATAGCTGACATTATGTTTGAGCTGAAAATAAATCTTGAGATTGCTCAGAAAGACGGCAGCAATGAACCTCATCATCAAAGGCACCAATGCACCTTGGGAATTCTTTTGTTGATTAATAGAAAACTGACAGCTGTTTGAATAATTACAGCCAATTGGAACTCCAGCTCTAGAACCTCCTTGGTCAATGGTGTGAGCAACACAGGGCATACTGGGCGGAGTCAGAATGGGTATAATGTGGGCCGAGAGAGAGAGAGGGTCAGGGGAGGGTTGTATTTCAAGGATACTCACCCATGAGTTCCTGTGATGTTGCCAGCGCCTGACGTGCCATCACCAGGAGAAATGTCGAAGGCAGTACTAAAGCCATCCAAGAAAAGGAAAAGTGGACCATGTTAACGAGAGATGTAGCCACCAGCACTCTAGGAAATGTTGCCGCTTACTTTCAAAAGCTACCCTCTGCTCAGCCGTCTGATGCAGTATACATCTGTACCTTTATAGTTTCCACTGTCTTTTCCTCCCCTCGTTTTGGTTGTGTCCATGCAGCTCGATTGAAACTCACTAAATGTGTTCTAAAAGAGCAAGGGGGGTTTTGTGATTTACACACGGACGTTCATCTGTGTCAATCACTGAAGCAAAGAAGCAAGAAACCATGAATGTATTACATGCCTCGCCTCGATTTCCTCGTTAAAACTGTGGTGGCGTGTGCAAAAATATTTAACTCTTGTGATTGGCTGTCTGTCTATGGATAGGCAGGACTATAGGCAAAGTTAAAAGGGATCTGATACTTTCGGCAATTATTGTCGAGAGCCCTTTGAAAGTACGGTAACTCTAGTATTCCCGAGAATTTATTTGTTGAAGGTCTTTCGTTGGCTGGGACTATTTATAACTCTGAAACTGCTGTTGAGGTAATGAAATATCTGTATCAGGAGACTGTGTTACGATATTAAAGTACCAGTTGAGTGTGGGTACTAGAATTTCACTTAAAAACAAAACAAAAAACAAAAAACAAACAGAAAGAAGTAATGCTAACTGTAAATGCATGATATGGACTAATTGTATTGGTGAGCAAGATTCAAATGATTCCCTGAAACCCATTTGTTCTTGGTTGCCTTTGCATTAACTGTCATCCCTTACCATCGATAATTCAACTGTTACCTTCGGAATCTTTGCAGATGTGTTTTAGAGGCCTCCTTAGGGTGGGATTTCACGGAGCATGCGAACGATTTGCGAAGGACGCGAATGACAAAATCCAATATTCGGAAAAGTTTTTCTCCGAATGTTTTCCGACAATGAATCCGAAAACTATTCTTGCGCAATTTGTGCGAAGTTTCCACGACGTATGTGCGAATGTCGTGTGTATCATTGCTAAAGTACAGCATGTTACGTACACGAAGAACACGCGACGGAAATGCGAACAACGAAAAATTTTCAATAATCATGGGAGAAAATGTACCCAAGGAGAGGTGGAAGCTGTCTTGAGTTGAATTTTTTTCTTTCCTCTATTTCTCCTTTCTTTTTCTCTCATTTTTCTATTGTGTGCTTGCCTACATTTTTTTCCTAGGACGTATCTCCCTCGTAAAGCATATGATCTTTTTTTTTTTTTTTTGCAGTTCCTCCAACTCATAATCTCTACACTTCAAATAAAATGGTACATACTTTGGATTAATTTTAACTGTATTCTGCGATTTTTTTTTTGTATATCAAACACGTTTCTTTCTCTTTGCTAGTCTTTAATTTCTTTTGTTACTATAGTTGTTGATAATTGTTTGATGTTTAGGTGTATGCTACGATTTTTATTTGTAGAAAACGTATAGGTCATACATCCCCCAAACGTGCGCTAAACGTTCGCGAGAATGTCTCAAAAGGTACGCGAACAGTTTGCGATTACGTCGTAAAATGATCGGAAAAACTTCGCAGATTTCGCATAACATACGCGAGACATTCTCCAAAGTTTCGGAGTCTGTTTGGGGTTTCACGAACATTTTGCGAACATTGCGCGTGTCTTGCGAAGGTCTTGCGCATATGACGAGGCTTTAAAGACACTTTCGAGAACAATTCACGAGCAAATCACGACCAAGTGTGCGGAAAAGGTTCGCAGAAAATTTCAAACTTTTTTGAAATTCTCGCCGAAGTAAAAACGACATTCGCGAACAATTGACGACGCTTCCGAACCCTCACGTTCGTTTGGCGATCTTTTGCAGACCAAAATGCGAATGCTGGATTTTGCCATTCGCGTCCTTCGCAAATCGTTCGCGTGCTCCGTGAAATCCCACCCTTATGCACACATAATGTATGTGACACACATTTGTGAAAAGAACAACATGCTCTTGTTGTTTTGTTTCGTGATTTTTGTTTTGTGTGTTACTGTAAAAGCGTAAATTTCCAAGAATGTTGTGCAACATGAAACTAGCACAAAAGTCAAAATTGTGCACATTTTTATGCCTCCGCCACGAAGTGTCGCCGGAGGCATTATGTTTTCGGGTTGTCTGTTCTTCCGTCCATTCTTCCGTCCGTAATCAATTTTGTGGACAGCGTAACTAAAAAACTGATATAGGTATCCTAATGAAACTTGGCATGTATATGTATGAGTGAGTGAAGTTGAAGTTGTGCCTATCAACTATTGGGCACACATGCTCAAGGTCAAAGGTCAAAAGGTCAAGGTCAAATGCTCAAGCTTTCACTATTTCTCCCATATCTATGCAATGCATGAAGGTATTTTTCTTGAAACTTAGTGTATACATGAACTACCAAATAAAGATTCTCCAGAGACAGTTTTGGGTCGTGAGGTCAAAGGTCAATGAAAATATTGAAATTTTACTTTTTTCTCCATATCTCACAAATGGTTCTAGGTATCTTCATGGAACTTAGTGCATATGTATGTACGTACAGCAGTGATTATCTAGGGAATTTAGGGGTCTTGGGTCAAAGGTCAGGGGGTCAAAGGTCAGGGTCAACTCCTCAAAATTTCATTATTTCTCTCTTACATTGTACCTATGCAATGCCTGCAGGATTTTTCTTGAAACTTAGTGTATGCATGTATTACCCAATAGGGATTCTCTTTGAAGTTTTTTGCCAAAAGGTTAAAGGTCAAAGATCAAGTGAAAGGGGTGAATTTCACTTCTTCCTTAAATTTATAAAAGGGTCAAAAGTCAAGTAAAAATCCTCAAATCCCCAAATACCTGCACTCTTAAACAATATAGCCATTTATCCGATTCAACCTACAATGTAGTTCAAGGAAAGTGAATATGCAACACATTTGTGACAAACCTGTCATTTTAATACTTTGTAAATTATGTGAAACTGTCATCACACATTGTCAAGACATTGTACTATAGACCTGTTAGGAGAACCATGCATTATGGCGGAGGCATACCAGTCGCCATAGTGACATTTCTAGTTTCTACTTGTTATATGATATGATATGATATCTTTGATTTCAAGGTACGTATATTGTAGGGGTATTACTGTTATGCTATCTTTAGTTTTCTTCATGTTCATTGGTTCTGTAGCATGAGTGAATTTGCTGTTGTAATATGGACCAATTGCACCTTTAATACCATAGTATGTCCTGTCAAAGCCTGTAACGGCAGTGGTCAGCAGCAGTGAACTGTTTGAACTACTCTCTCAAAAATTGTGTGAAATTCATCTTGTCCAGCTGAGCACAAACAATTACTCCCACTTTTACAGTAGCTCCCCAGATCCCTCCACATGACTTTTTCCTCTTCTTCTTCTTCGCCTTGTGCCGCCAGAGAGGTCCAGAAGTCGTCGGAGACCATGGAAGAGCTGATGGGGAAGATGAGAGAGTGGCAAGAGACAGCAAGAGACGTGGAGGAGAAGATCTCCCAGCGACGGAAGGAACGGCAGAACAACGTGTGGCAGCTCTTGAGTGCTGCAGTGCTGGCGGTAAGTTTTATGACTTACCATTTATCAGTTACTAACTTTTTTCATCCTCCTCCTGATGATGATGATGATGATGATGATGATGATGATGATGATGATGATGATGATGATGATGATGGTGATGATGGTGATGATGGTGATGATGGTGATGATGGTGATGATGATGATGATAATAGTGGTGGTGCTGGCAATGATGATGATGATAATAATGATAACAATAATGATGAGGAGGATACTGTAGACGTTGATATTTTCACACGGTTAATTTTTCGCGCTGGGTGGTTAAAAAACATATTTGCAGGTTCTTGAATTCGCTCTGTGCAATTGTCAACTCATTCAAAACGTGCAGGTAAAATTGTGATGATATTTTCACGAGTTTTAGAATTCGCGCTAGCCAGAAGTAGCGCGAAATATGCTAGAATTAATGTACCGTGAAAATTTCTGCATTAACAGTATCATGATAATGATAATCATAATGATTATGATACTGATAATGATAATGATAATGATGATACTGATAATGACAGTGATGAGGAGGATAACAATGATAGTACCTTGGCTTATATCATCGTTGTTGTCATATAATTGAGGAAAAAAAAGTATTGCACAAATGAGTGGACATGTAGTCATGGGTGTATACATTTGTAGGGAAAGCAGTGGATTTCCATTGACAGTTTTCCTTTCTTTTCTTTTTTTCTTGGGGGGGGGGGGTGGTCTTTCAGAAGGTTGAATCAGACAGGCAGCTGAAGAGGACACTGTCCAGACCACGGAGTCTGGAGGGTCCTCTGGACAATGGTGGGCAGGCCGCCCAGTACAGTCCCCAGACCTCCGATGACGGGCAGAAGAACCAGCTCGCAGAAGAAAGCATACAGATGCAGTCACAGTAAGTTAGCCTCCTCCTCTTCCTCCTCCTCCTCCTCCTCCTCCTCCTCCTCCTCCTCCCCCCCCCCCCCAAATTCTTGCACACCCAGATAAAATACAATATGTGGGGGGGGGGGGGGGGGGTTACGAGTTCCAAGACCAGGCTCCATTCTATATTTGCAACATCAAAAATGCCAGGGAAGAAAAATCCTCTTTAATAGCATTAAGTGAAAATAAATTAGTAGATGAAAATGAAAATAAATTAATGCGCAAATATGTTGAGACTTTCTCATGCTTGCAGCCATTTATGTGACAGTTATCGAATTTTGCAAAGTAAAACTCAGGCTTGCCAAGTGTCTGAGATTCTGCAGGGAGCCTGACTGGAAAGTGACTTATTTCTTTATGCCCCAGCACACAATAAGCAACAGAATTTTATTGATTTAATGCATTTGCTTATCACAATGTAGCATCTTGACTATATACTTTGGGTTCTTCTTTCTTATGATGTGTTTCTTCTTCTTTCTTTTTATTGCAAATATGAAGAAAAAGCTGAATGAATCGTCAGGTAATTTCATGTATAGTACACTCCCATTGTAACAAACGCGGTTGTAACAAAATTCTTGTTACAACAAATAGAAATAGAAGTCTCAAAATTATCATCGATATCTCTTTACATGCTTTACTTTTTAGTTATACAACAATATCAATATAAAAAAAAACTGACTAACAAAACGAAATCCAGTGAGAAATACTAGTGTTTATTAAAAAAAGAAGAAAAAGATGCATATCCAAAAATAAAGGTTGTGATATCTGATATGAAATATCCCAAAGGTCCTGTGTGTTGCATTTAAAGGTAACACTTGTTTTTGTGTTTTGCCCTTTTTTTTCATCTTAACAGCTTTGACTTATCTTTCAACACCCTGCGAGAAGATCAAATGGAGAGTATAAGATTATTGGAAGAGTTGGACCTAAGTCACCTTGAACAAGATCTTGACTCGTGATAGCTTCTACCTCCCCCCTCCCCCATTGGAAGTTCACCCCTCATCCACCTCAATCCTCCACCCCATCTCCACTTCATCCCGAACCGTGACATTTCTCCAATCCTACCGCCATGGAGTCGCCTACCAGTGCCGCACAAAGCCCAAATTCGCTGTACCCGTCCAGCGAGCGTGCGACTCCTACCCCAGCTACAGAGGCTGGACCCTTGTCTCGCAGGGAGTTTCCCCTGTTTTTCAATCGACTGACGTACGTCACTGAGAGCAGGTGATGAACCCCAGGGCCTCTCTGGATGTCAGTCCCTTCCCACGGCAACAACTCGCCCTACCCACAGCCTGACGCCAAACGGCAGCCGAATAGACCGTTGGCAAATTAAGGCATTTTGTGAGCTGACCTGCAGCAGCTGCAATTCGCTTCCTTATGCGAAGCGAGATGATGTTCAAAAAGTACACGAGCACACAATGAGCTGCACAGAAGTTCAAATGAAAATTTCTCAGCTCTTTGTACGTATCCTAGTCGTTCCCTCAAGTCCCGCCCCCAGGTGCGCCCTCAAGGACATGTGCATCACCTTGCATCAAAGATGGACCTCGCGTGAACTTGCTTAGCGTAGAAAGACGCATTGATAGTCGCGGGGAATTCCGCCTCACAGCCCACCGTGGTTTTCACTCTTCTCGCTCGACGACTAAAGACCGAGACGAGAGATCCCGTCAAAAGATGACGGCCGTTGCCCGTAGCAACACTAAGGAATTGCCTCAAGTGGGTGGTGATCATCACCCAATACCAATGAAACCACACCGTACCCCTGTCCCATCTTCAAGATGGCTACCACGGACAGCCAAGACATGGAAGAGTGCCTGTGACAGTGCCAATGTCTGTGGAATGCTTCAAAGCTTTGTTTGCCTCGCAGTGGTAGAGAAGAAATATGGACGGAAGACCAGAGTGACACAGACACTAGAAACGTTAGATAAGGAAGAATGTATTTATACCTCCCCCTCCTCATTTCCAGAGGTAGGAAGAGCATACACGTTGGTACGCACATTAACACTCGGAACATTTTTGTTGTCAAATTGTCTCCAAACAAAAGCCATTGCTGGCAGCAAGACAAATCAGGGAGGTTGCAATCGTGCGATGCCCGATGCACATTCCAGAGACCACCCAACCTCTCTGTATATTTCTCGTCTGACACATTTAGTGGCATGAGTATCTCGACCAAGTGAAGTCCCCTTTAGTACCAGACAACTTTTTTTTTTAATTCTCATTATACCAACTTTTTATTGATGTGATGCTTGCCTGAGAGAAAGGTGGAAGTCCCTTATTTTGCATTGAGAGATATTCTTGAAAGCTTTCCAAAAGATGAGCTCCAACTGTACTGCATGCGTAAGCTTCCATCGATAAAGTGAATGTTGTCACACCCTTAAAGCATTGATTGATAGGTAGTGTTGTAATTCTTGTTTGAAAGATTGGACTTGCGCAACCAGCAAAGTCAGTAGATCCTGAGTGCGTTTCCTGCAGAGTGAATTGTGAGGACTTATTATTAAAACCCTACCCCACTCTGTTTTGCCTTGTCATCATTAATCTGGCACCTCAAAATTTTGCTGCATATCACACATTCAAGAACTATAAAAGCAGTCGGAGAGCGCAGACCCTATCCCAGGCTGCTCATTTTCACTCGTACACGCATGCTGAAAATCGCCCTTATTTGGCAATGAAAAAGAAGCCTTTCTCTTGTCCAGATTGCAGAATCTACAGCATCAGCAGTTTACTTGACACTGCACCTAGAGCTCACTCATCAATGGGTGTGTGTACACCTCAAATACAAGTACATTTGGAGCTTGAATTTTCTTGTTTTTTGGCCCTATTTTGCCAATGATAATCCTTGAAAAAAAAAAAAATCTAAAACAGTATCCTGGATCCAAACGGTTATCCAATTCACCACCAATTGTTCATCATGTTCCTTGTGTCATTTTCAACTTTACCTGTAAGGTAAATCCAAATCTGTTCACACATTTGTAGTCATTTTGCAAACGAACAGACAGTCACCCCTTAACAAATAAGCCAATGCTAGCAAAACCATAACCTCCTTGGCAGAGGTAAATATTAGATATAGCCCTTGGAATTCATTAAACTTGCACAGAATCTCAAACTTACATAGAAGAAATGCTCTGTCAGAAAAATATCAAAGGCATAAAATTGACCGGGTTGACCCATTTTGATACCTATTTTTAGTCCTCAGGAACATCGGATCATTCAACTTTTTGTTGGTTTTGTGATGCACAATCACAAATATAGTTGATGGCAACAGACAAAGTAAAGCTTACGGAATGGTTGGAGTTTCATTAGAACAGGGCCATTGCCATACGCACAAATCTTCACCCATTTTTTTATTTTTGGTATGTGTAATTTGAAGTAAAAAGTAATTTGACGTCCAAATTGTTGTACAGTTGCAATCAATTATCATTAATGACCCTGATTGAAGGGGTTGTAGTTCTAAATCATGCTTAAAGTGTAATAGGTACATTTTTATCTACAATCCTTGGCAGATTTGGTAGAGGCATCATGGAATTTGCACATATGCAGTTTTAACTGATATTACCATTTCATGATAACACAATGAAGTTGCTGATTCTTGAACTTTCTTTTATATTGTATGCCCAAGTTTAATTATGAAATCTATAATGTTCACCTATGCTCTGTTTTTCTTTGCTGCAGTCAGCTTGAAAATACAGTCACTTTCCACAGTGAGCTTGCAAAAGACTTACAGCTGTATGTGGCTAAATATGACATCATACATATGTGTTTACAGGTGTAGTGTTACTTGACATGATGCATAGATGTCTATATGGCTTCATACAACATACTCAAATGTCTGTATGGCTTTACATGACATGCCAGTACACAGATATCTGTATTGCTTTATATGACATGCATAGATGTCTGTATTCTCAGGAAATGGTAAAGGTGACAAAGAATTTTGTTTCCTTTTTATTCTTTTTATTTGTAAAGCTTACCTAGCATATGCAATTTCCATTTTTTAACCTCAACCCCTCCCCCTAACGAATTCTTTTAATTTTTTCTTTTACTTTGCATATGTGTTAGTTGGTCTGCTAAGGTTGCCAGCTCTGTGATTGACTGGTGTGTAGGCAGTCACACAAAACAAACAAGTAAAAACAAAGTAAAACAGGAGAGTACTTGCCAGCCTGAAAAGGATTGCTCCTTGTAAGGGACCAGGGTTTAAACCCCTTTGCTCTGTGACGGGTGCCCACTTCATGAGGAATATTACGAGAAATGTTGTTGTCCTTGCTTGTATGTATCTATTGAAGGAAGGCAATATTGAAGTATCTGGTACTGTGTTGTGAGACCACCATATACAGTACAACCATGTTCCAATTTGATTCTCATTTCGAGAATACCAGCTACCCTCAGAGCTGTGCTGAAGGTGGGTGTAGTCGTATGTTGACTTTGATTTATGATCTAAACTTGCGTCGATGCTCGTGCGCTACCGTACTCGTTTAGATTTTGTGGCGTTTGTCATGAGCGACATTTTCCCCTTGTACGCCGTGAACGAACCGAACCAAACCGAACCGAACCGAACCGTTCAGCCATTGAAATTCCATTGCAAATCACTTGAATGTATACAAGTATGCATTCTGCCCTGTGAGGGCACTTTGGCGGCAGAGTCGCCATCCGCATCCCTGTATCCATCCATCCATATCCATGTAACCATGCCAACTGTTCAGCCAACTTCTCGACAACGAGTTGGTCTAGAGAGACCTTCAAATTGAGAAGAAATGGAGGCTGGCAATTTGATGGAGTGGCACAGTTTCTGTATATATTTGATTACACATTTCAGTCTCTGTAATGAATTACAGAGTGCTAAAGTGATGGCAGAGGTATTTTTCCACGTGTACATTTGCTATTACTGAAATCACTTTGGCATATGAATTTCAGCAGTGATGAATTAAATGTGTAATGACACTCTTGACTTCTCAATCGTTTTGATTTCACTATCAACATTGTGTGTGTATATTTGTCTGTCTGCCCGCCTGTGCAAGTTCATGTACAATCGCACAATACTCGTGTAGAATTGTATGCGCAATCGTACTGCACATGCATCATACTGTTTGCATAACCCATCTTATACACACTCACACACACACACACACACACACACACTTTTTTGTGTTTTTCCTTGATATTTATTGATTTCATTCAAATCATTCATAAATCAACCCATTCTGGGTGTAACATGAACAAAAATCAGTACAAATGCAATTCAAAACACAAACAAATCCATTTCTCAGTTTATACTGCAAATAATCTCTCTTCAACATAAATAATTATAAATCAACCCTACTAACAATACCTTCACGAGAAAGTTTTGATTGTATATCCCTTGAATATATTGAATCATGTACTGCTGGTACATGTAACTCCTTCTCACTTACAAGGGCATATACATAAGAAACAAATATATTATACAGATCTAGAATGAAATCATTGCTAAGAAGAAAAACAAATGACCTACCCTTCCCCTCGCAACCGAAAACAGATCTACATACAACGCATGTATATCCTAAATATTAGATCCTATATATCAATATCTATCATACCATTTATAACTATTCTTCTTCAAATCAATCCCCATCCCCACCAACCCCCGATTAACCAAAACCTAAACCACCCCACACTTATATTCACTAACCCACCCACACACACAAACACACATACACACACCTGAACCGATACCACCTTCCTTCCTGATGAAACGGCTTCCCAATGTTAGATACGTAAAACATAATGGACAGTATGCATAAAAGCAGCATCTGCCCGCACGCAAGCACCAAATTCAAATACAAATCCTTGAAACTAACTCATCAAACTCAAAGCTATTGATAAAATCAATATAACGTTTATGCCAGCAACAGCTTGCCCCTCCCCGCTTGCAGCCAATAACACATAATATAGCCTTCACAGATGATAACTACTACAGAATAAAAAAATGCTCAGGCCTTTGTTTCAGAAACATTTTCCCATTTCAGCAAATGTATAATCCCAACTTATTTCTTTTACAGCAATTTCTTTTTCTTCATCCCGATATCTTATTATTCTCTTATAAATTTCCTCAAAAGTAGGTATTTCTCCCTCCGTCCCAGATCTAGAAATAACACACACACACACACACACACACACACACATATATATATATATATGTGTGTATATATATATATATATATATATATATATATACTTGTATATATATATATATATATATATGGGCCGTGATGTGAGAAAAGGGTCCTTGGGGCATTAAATACTGAAAATGATTTTTCACCTCCACATTGTAGAAGGAACTCTGACGTATTTAGATATGCAGGCCTTTTTCTAAAATTCTACTCCTAAATGCCCCAATTACGACATTAAAAAAAAAACATGTTTTGTCCATATCCTGTCACTTTTTGATGTATCTATGCATGTGCGCACAGTTAGCTAGTTGATCTCTTTTGCGCATATTGCTTTGTCAAACTTCTGTGCCGTTTTGTGGCGTTTGCGAGCAGCGGCTCTAAGGGCCCTTTTCTTGTGTCATGGCGCATAGATAGATAGATAGATAGATAGAAGGAATTACACAATAGAGAAATGCGTTAATCTTAAATAGCATTTTCATCTCTGACGAAGGGGGAGGCCCCAAAAAATTTGGAATTTTAATACATTAATAGCCAATTAGCAATTACTGTACTTTTCTATCGTGTCATTCCTTTTACTACTGTTACTGCCAATATGCAGATCAATTTAGATATATATGTGTGTGTGTGTGTGTGTGTGTGCATATGAATGTAGATCTGCTGGTCATTTTTGGTGTGTTCAGTAGCCACCAGCCGTCTTCTCTTCGCATGGTATATGATGGTACGTACAAGTACCTATCTTGCCTTTTGCAAGCATAAGGCCACTTTAAATAGTAAGAAGTTGTGAAATGGAAAATCCCACTGTGCCATAAAATGATGTTTGTTAATTGAGTAGGAATTGAAATTACAACCTGCACAACTTTAGAAACTTGATATTACTGCCTAAGTTTGCAACGTACAAATCTTTCTCGCCTGTAATTCATGAATGGCTTGGAAAAAGGGAAAGAAAAAAATAGAGAAATGTGTCTTTGCGTATAGCGTCATTCTGAAATGCTCGAGGCATGTCGAGATAATTCTATCATTATACATGTACAGGAAAACTTTATTATAACAAGCTCGCTTTACAACTACACGTACGTACCACTTTTATTGAGGTGAATTCAGTGGTACTGATTTTCCATTAGGTCCTACTATAGTTACGTTCACACACAGTTGCCAAACTTGAAGTTTAGGTCGAAAACTGTCAATGATTAGCTCCACACATGAATTCATAAAATGGGTTCACACAACTTACGAGCGAATCCCGCTCGATGATTACACTGGAAGTGTAGAGTCTTCGCTTTGACCTTATGCCCATACAAAATAGCGCTGCTGGAGGTTGACCCAAAGTGAACAAAAAGCGAGGTCGTCCCCCCCCCCCCCCCCCCCCCGCTTGTGGATAGAGCATAAACCCTGACATGTCTTGTGGTTCTAATTACAAGCTAATCATCGAGAGCTAAGTTTCCGACCTAAACTTAAAGTTTAGGAACAGCATGTGAACATAACTTGTATTTAGGTGGTCTCTTTTCACGGTATTTATGAGGCACTTTGTACCAGTTATAACATTGTAGAATCTGCAGTCACGGCAACCTCATCAAAATGGGCTTTCCCTGTACAGTACATATACCAGTCAAAAATCACACCTACATCTCACCATTCTACAAGGAGCAGCCCAGCTTGAGCTAGGCTCACATGGTCTTCTGGAAGACTTCCTGTGACAAGCACCGTGGGAAATAATCGAAGACGAAAGAAAACTTCAGATATGATAGTAATGTAATATACATATATATATATATATATATATATATATATGTATATATATTTTCCATTTTTATTTCAAATTCTCAGAAAATCTCTTGTGAGTGCCAAAGCACAATTTCCTGCAAATTGTATTAGCGGCTTTCTCCAGTTACATGGATACAATCCCACTTGAAACACATATTTTACCAGTACTCAATTTAGAAGGACATATGCAGCAAGCCACACACTTTTTTTTTTTCTTTTAGTGTTTCTACACAATGCCTTCGCCAGTTATGAGGTAATTCCTGATACATCTTAAAAATATTTTGGCAAACAGTGAAATAAATACCCCTGTGCATCTATACCCTGTTAAGAAACGAAATTATTTACGTATCAATCTTATATCATACAATGTCATCCCATACACATGATTCAGGACATGATTATTGCAAATATAAAGGGAACTAGGTATATTAAAAGACATACATTGTCAATATGACCGTAAAAAGCCTGTGTTGCATTAGGTTACATTTAGCAAAGAACACTCTGCAGAGATTTGTAACAAAATCACCCCAAAAATCTAGTCTTTTAACATCATCTTGATCTTTCGTTTTGTGTGGTCTTTTTTTAACTAACAAAAAGCACAGTACTGCAGATGCTGCAGATTTGATTTGTTACTAAGAACCACACAAAAGTTCTAGCCCAAACTTCTATAATAGGCCCTACAGTTTATTGATTACTTAGTACTGAAACATTGGGAACTATGCAGTATTCAAAGGGCTGTCAGGAATTGTGTAGTATAATTACAAGACTACAATTCTAATCCTTGTAGTTCAAGTTCAAATGTTTTGGTAACAAATAATAGCCCCGAGTCATCAACAACAACAATGAAATACTTTGGCTCGATGCTAGCATAACAAAAGCTATACCACAATGTTGCTACATACATGTAATATGACTTCAAAGGGGAAATGCCTTTTCAATTTGACAGTGGTTTCTCAAGTATGTCTTGTGCACAAAAGTAGCAATTACCCTGACAGCCAGAAGTCACTGGCAAGCCAACACATCACCACAGACCATTCCTTACTCTTTACATTTTTAAAGGACAAGTTAACCTTCACTTATAAATGCAGATTGAGTGAATGCAGTAATACTATTAGACCGCATCAGTGAAAGTTTATGGAAAATTGGACAATTTGTTTGAAAGTTATGAATTTCTGAAGTTTCTGCACAGTCACTGCTG
The DNA here is from genome assembly GCF_040938485.1 of Diadema antillarum. Classification (NCBI taxonomy): domain Eukaryota; kingdom Metazoa; phylum Echinodermata; class Echinoidea; order Diadematoida; family Diadematidae; genus Diadema; species Diadema antillarum. Next base: position 1,194,845 of record NW_027271018.1, on the reverse strand, counting down.
CATGAGAAGACTACTACAACTTATGATGTCACATGCATAGAACTATATAAGGGAAATATAAAATAGAATTTTGCAAGATTTCATTTTTGGAAAAAAAGAACACATTCCCTCGACTTGTCACTGACATATTTTATGGGTAATACTATCCTCTCTGCCTTCTGAAAGAGGCAAGTCAAGTGCTCTTTTATTGGGCAAGAAAAGTGAAATTATGTTGAATTTTCTTTATACTTTCTTTATATTGTTCTACATGATGTGTTCTAAAATATCGCTGCATTGTCCAAATTCACATGTACACCAAACCCTTTTTCAGTGTATGAAATGATCTGTGTTGGCAAGTGTTCAGCATACAGTAAACTTCTGGGACATTAAACGACATCAACAACAAATTAATATAGCAAGTTTTCAAATGTCGACTGACAAACGCTACCCTCTTAAGGCACATTTATGTCCACGGAGCTCTATCGGGAAACTTAGATGCTGAAGCAAGATCAATTTCCCATGCTCTACAAGCAGCAACCCTTAACAAAAAGTGCTACATGATTATGCCAACTGATATATTTTTAGTATACAGGTTGTTACTGTAAGCCTTGAGCACACATCGTTAAACTCTTTGACAATGCACGATACTGTGAATTTTAATTTTGCGAATTTCGTGAGCGGCAACATTTGCGAAATTAAAATGCACGCAAAAGTTTTTGCCTACACGGTATGCATTGGATACCAGTGGCAAGTTGCTAAAATTATATGCTGCAAGAAAGGCAGTTGGCTCCAATTCGCGAAATTTTCATGCCGTGAATAAATGTGACCCTGCACCACAAAACAAACAAAAAGTTGCCAGACATGAATTTTTAGTAAAGACCATATTCTGAAAGAGCAGACTTTAAGCTTTAAAATGATGTATAACTCCAATCAAATGGACGCTCCTAACCTATCTAAATATTGGAAAGAAGCACAAACTCAGGAAAAGTGTGAACTGAGAAAAGAGGCTCTGAAGTACAGTGTCCATTCAAGCGCTTAATCTTTACCAAACCGTGCTGGCTATGCGATGAATGGGACAAAAACAGGATGTAAATCACCAAAGCAACAACAATGAAGGGATTATCAGATTACACTGAAATTAAGCATGCCTCATTAACCTATTCTGTTCATAGTTAATGCCAACTGTCAAAGTAGTAGCATTATCCTTTCAAAAGTTATTAGAGTTGAAAGTGAAGAGTGTGTACAAGATTTTTTCAGAAATGAAAAAGGGACTCTAAAGACACACCTAACCACACTATTCTACCAAAAATGTTCGAGACAAACTGCTAAAAAACACACCTTCCCGCCCGTTTTATGATCCCAAATTTTAGCATAACGTAAAAGAAGATTTGCTCATTCAGAAAATATGAAAAAGTCGAGATTGGCTAGGTTGACCCATTTCACTTATTGTCAGTCCTCATGCAAAATAAGGTGTGCGACTTTTTGTTCGTTTTGTGATGCACGGTCACATATCGTGTTTTACAGTATGTGGAGCTACCAGTACTGATTTCTAAGCTACTCAGTGTGATGTACTGATCTCCTATTCCTACATGTATTCTTCTTTGAGCAGTGGTTGCTCTTTTTTTTTTCAGCACAACCTGTATGACAAAAGAAATGTACACAAAAGATGTTGGCTATAAATTACTGGTCCATTTAAGCTTACTTTCATCACTACATGTATTTCAAATATAGAGGATGTAAATGTGTATTACGTTAAAACTGAAAATAAACATACTTGGGACCACTAAAAACTTTGCAGACGCTCAACAAACACCTTCAATCAAACACAAAACTGAACATATCTGTGATATCTACGTGGCAAGCATCTTTCATTTTTCCAAATACAAATGAATGCCATGTTTATACCCTGTCCTGTCCCTGCTTCATCAAAAATATTTCATGAGTAATATAGCTGTGAATGTTGCAGGTAATGTCAAACTCATACATTATTCAACACCCCCCCCCCCCCCCATCACAATTCACTTGCATAAAGAAGCATATGTATTAACAATGGCTCACATACAGTGGCAAAGGGAAGCAAAAAAAATGAACATGAAAAATGAAATGCACATCAAACTTGTCACAGTCTGTAATTCAAAAATAGCAAAAAGAACTCCTGATATTCCAATTAAGTACAAGATTTTAGAGTACAGCAAATTACAACAACAATTTTGTTAATCTCATGTAAAAAAAAATACTCAATATTGAAAATCTTCACATACTTGTCTTGTACTTGACTTTAGTACTTCATCTCTGGAGCTTGTAAAAGTCATAAACATTTGACTTTAGTTATTTTGAAAATGATGTCCATGTGCACATAATTCAGAGAGATTGCTAAAATTTTTGAAACATCTCCACAATAAATACAAGATACAATAACTGTCACAAACAAGCATCATAATTACAAAATTTCATCAGCTCCCCCAAGACCAGCTTCTGGAAATGGCATCAACATTCAGGCAAGCTATCTTTGGTAATGATAGGGTCAAAGACCAAATATATACATTGTATAACTATATTCAGATGTTGCTACAAGTACTCAAAGTCTCACATCCAGGCCCATCATTAAGAAATTCATGATTCATGGAGCTAAACATACAGTAGCTCTCATAGAACGGATTGAGAACATTTTGCGATCACATCGGGTGAGAGCTGTGTGTTGTTATTTTTACTGGTCGCATGATGCCTTACTAATTAAAAGTCACTGTAAACATGTCATCGCGCACATGGAGGAAGAGTTCTCTCACTATTACAAAGCAAGCATTTGCGCTTTTAGTAAGAGATGCCCATTGGCTAGCTGAACACGCATCATTTGTCTTCATTCTATAAAACAGATGATGCACATGTCTTTCATGCATCAGTAGGACAAGTGTGAAAGTGGTAACTACAAGGTATGGAATTTAGTCTATTCGCACTTGGCTTCACCTTGTGGGTTAAACATTCCATAATTATCTAATGCACACAATTCCCACTGACACACTCGGATCTATGCATCATTTGTATATTGCCACTAAACTTGGGTGTGGCAGTGGCATAGTCAAACACATGATAATTTCTGAGCATTGCTGCATGCCATGTACAGAATTCATTTAAAAATGTGACCAAACTGGTCAGCCATGGAAGTATTATATTGCACATGATGATATGTTCAAAAGCTGTAACATAAATCCAATTCTATGCAGTGCAGTGAAAGGACACCTTTGCAAAAAGCTAAACACATCATGACATTGACAGTAACCACTCCCATGCAAATTTTTCACAAGATCAGTCGAGCAGAGTTCATCTTGGTGAGTGTCAAAACGCAGCATTGCGTTGATGTGTCACTCAAATACAACCGCAAATAATGGCAAGTACCACAATTTCTTCAGATGGGATTGTACAATCACCAGTCACCACCTTGACAAAAAAATGCAGAAAGGGTCGTAGTGAAGCTTTCAAGCCATAAAATGCATCATCTTCCGACGGTTGAAACAAGAAATGAAATTTCAGTTGGACTTTAGTCCGTTTCTCTGTGGTACTAGCAGAAAAATGCAGTCTTGCCATGAGCCATGCCATGGAGCGGTGATATTGTGCCATTGGTGTATTAAAATGCCTACAGAGACATTTCTGCATCTCAGCTACAGCTGTAGCTTTACTTTCACTTGTAAAAAGTAGAAAACAAAGTGAGTTGAGTATCAAAACACAAAATAACACTACGTAATCATTTATCATACCTGGTTCTTGAGGCAGATTTAAATAAGTGAACAAGTAAGTGTCTTGATATAAATGCAAGATTGTCCAATATAAAAAACAAAAAAAAACAAATCAAAACTATTCATTCTGCACCAAGACACACAACCATGAGATGTTGTACAATGATATTCTAATTCACCTTCATATTCGTTGATAATGATGCTTCATTTAACTTAATCTGTTTTCATATATCCCATTATATTCCTTTATTTTTCTGTTCCATTGCCTCATGAGCTGGACATTTGACTTTGTTTCTACATATCACTATACTTTCCTTTCTTTTTCTTTTTTTTTGGTCATCTAATCTCTTACTGGTAAATCTATATTTCAAATTAATTACCCATAATCTTCTCTTTAATATTGTGAGTAATAATAATATAATGATATAAACATTTCATAACATAAATATATACATATATGACTCTCATTTCCCATTGATATAATTATTCATTTCACGTGACAATAATGCAAACATATAACATTTCTGGAAAAAATATAAATAAGAGATGAATTTTCTGCAGCTGGCTGAATATCTCACTTCAAAAATGGAAGAATATTCACACTTTGATAAAATAGTTCATATACTGCAAGCACAAAAGTTAATACTGCCAATGAGAATGATGATTACCTGCTTCTACATGCAACTCAATTCAAATCCGTGTATTTCCTTGCAATCTCTACTCGCCTACATCAAACCTAATTATGACCAAGCTTCATGACAATCAGTGTATTATGTATACTAAACAATGCCATAAACATATTAAATGTAGCAATTAATGCATATGCCACCTACTTTGCACCAGTGAAATTTTGTGATTTGGGATAATTTTGTGAGTGGCTGAATTTGCAATACGGAACCACATTGACAAAATGGAAAAGAAATACTTTCCCTTTTCAAATATATGTTACAGGAGGCAATATTTTTGTGAGTTGTTCATTTTGCGATTATCAGATGACTTGCAAGTTTGAGAAAATAAAAAAAGACACCACAAAATATACTGTGCATACAGTAGTGTTTACCAAGTGCAGCATAAAACAACACGATGATTTTTGAAAATTTGTCAACCAATGTAAAGCGACGCTGTGTGAAATTGGCTCAAATATCAACACAGTACTTTCAGTCGATTTTATTATCAAAATCTGATTTGGCCGAAGCACACTAGTACGAATGTTTACCCGTTCCTCGTTAGTACAAGAAGCTAAAGTTGACTCATTCTTCAGCAGCCCACAAAATGTTTGAGATTGAATGCGAGTTTGAGCTGGGATTCATTTCAGGTGACCAAAGAAGAGGCAATTATATACCTTGCCGCAAGCACAGCTTGCCTCATGACTGGCAGCTTGAAGTCCCCTTCAAAGGACTATGTGAAGAGGCAGATCTCCCAACCTTTCTGACTGAAAAATGGGGATAATTTGGCTCAAAAGTAGGAAAGAAAGAGCAGTTCCCATAAAAGTATGGAGTAAACTTCTCAAGAAAAATAGGAAATTGATATTGAAAGAGATCAGGGAATGGTCAAAATTCATATTCTTTCCTCCAAATTCAGAATGGTTGGGAGGTCTGAAGTGGGAAAGCGTATGAGGGCACAAGTGTTTTGCCCATGGGTTTGAAAACAAGGGACCTTACGAATGAGACTAATTATATACAGCCATGTCACTTGCTGCACACGGCACCAGGTTGGGCTTGACCCCGGGTCTGGTGATTGATCTTAAAGACACACCTCCCTAACACTTGCATGGTTCCCCACACCTTATTATCCACAGCTCATTTATCACTGTGCTGAATCAAACAATGCTTAAATCGCAGGAATGTAATTCACATAATTCCCAGGAAAAACGTGATCGATAACAGAGACATATAAATACATGCAAACACACACGTTTCTTGCACACAGCAAGTTTTGGCATTATTCAATAACGGTTATTAGGCTATGAGAGGCAGGTACAATCATGTTTTTGCCTATTCCACAGTCACACAGTCAGGCAGGTAAATTCTGTTTTTTTTTTATAAAACAATATCTCTGCATATGGTGCACATTAATCATAATAAAAATTCAAGTTAAAAATATCACTTGAAAGGTTAAAATTCTCATTCTAAAAAAAAAAAAAATACAAAAATGTGACGCATCATACTACAGCCACAAGTACTTTTAAAAGATCTATTGATTAGTCTATATAGATTTTTAAAGTCTATGATAAAAGAATATTTATTATTTCTTCAGAGTGCATAGCCAATAAAACTCCAACATCATCTTTACTCATTCAAAAAGAAAAAATAAAACAATGATACTTAAACTGAAAAGGCACAGCCCTTCCCTCTTATATATAAATTGCACGACGGCAGAGCGAAACTTCACCTACATGTATATCTAATTCATATTCTGCACATTTTCAAGCATACAAATCTCAGGTGACAATTACAAAATAATCCAATCATTAGCTGATCACTGCCACACTCATCACATCACCATTCTCTCTCTCTCTCTCTCTGTGGATGATTCGGGCCATTATAGTTTGGCCTTTCGAGCCCTCCTCCTGCTCCCCTGCTGATGAGGACCCCTGCTTGCATACTGGTAGTCCCACCTGCCCCCACGGGCCAGCCAGACCAGCGGGGCGGGCCACTCATACTCGTTGGGCACGATGCCGTGAACGTTCTCCTCGAAGAAGGAGAACATGGGGAACCACACCCGCACCCGCCGGTCCTCCTGCTGCAGGGCGCGGTTGTTGGCCAGGGAGTGGTAGTAGAGGAAGAGACGCGAGGTGATGTAGAAGGCCACAAACACGTCGATGGAGTAGTGCTCGTGGGCGGCCAGGATGAAGAAGATGCCAAAGAGGTTGAGGACCCAGGAAGCCGTGTGCAAGATGTAGTATCGCCTGGGAGAGTCTGGAGACAGGGAGGGATGGGGTAGTTGAAGATGATTACATGAGACAAACTTTGTCTAATTCAGATCTCACCGATTTCCTATATTCTTAATTGATTTCTTTATACTACTTAATTACATTACTTGAATCCACACTGTGCTCTCCCCCTTCAAGCATGTCATTTATTGTATACGCCAAATATTTCACAACGTTTTTATCTTCTTCAATCTCGCGAGTCAGGCGCTATCCACGAAATTAAAGACACATGAAAATAACGACTCTGATCCCGATATGAATGTGACACACATGTATACATTTCTCTGTTCAGTACAGTACTCCACAATCACAAATTTAACCACTCACGAAATTGTCGGGAAGTCCCGAGTTGCAAAATATAGACTCGCTAAACATATGGCGTATATATAAGAGTCAGTCATTGGGGGGGGGGGGGGGGGGGGGCGTCCAAATAATGTCTGATCATTAGATTATTCTTGAAATGTTTTGCTGTTAATCATTTAACTTTTTCGGGGGTGGGGGGGGGAGAGGTAACTTAAACCAGGAAGCCTTCTCTTCAACAAGTTAATCTACAAACTGGGATTGAAGAATGATGGATTAGTGATTCCAGCTTCCAAAGTCCTAAGGAAATGAGCAAAAGAAATTTTAGAATGATACCAGATATTCATTATTTTACTGACATGCTTCCATCAAATGCATCTTTGTCTGTCTTTCTTCTCCTATACTCTTCTAACTTACAAAAAAAAAGTCTCCATCACCTCTGATCCCATCACTCTTTTAGCACATTGTCTCTCATTGAGACCTCTCGACTTCATAGATCTTTAACACGCTAGTGCAAGAAACAACTCAGCATTCAATATGCACACTGCACATATTATACCTCTACTCTACTGAGCACACAGAGATATATACAATTGTACTGGCAGGCCACCGGTGGCTAACTCTTGAGGAAACCCTGTTATAAAGACCTCACTTACAACGCGGCACCGTTTCTAACAAGGTAGATTCAGCAGTCCCGATTTTCTAGTTACTGTATTTTGCTGGTCTCCTTTTTAGTATTTTTTTAAAAAGGTACGAATTATAATGAGATGAAATCCCATTAATTTCATTTTAATGGGCTTTCCCTGTATCTGGCTCCAAAAACTATGGCCATGCAGACTAGGATATCATTGCTATAAAGCTATGATATTGCTTTTTCTTAAGAGGTTAAGGATTTGAGATTATTACCCCCCCCCCCCCCTCCAAAAAAAAAAAAATAATAATAATAACATGACTCCACATGCAAACTTATCCAAGCAAACACCACAATCAAACTTACAGAATATGACTAAATGCAATTGAACTTTGGGACTTTGTCAAACATTCCTTACATTCCGTAATGAAAAAGTTGGCCAGCGTGATGCAACTGGTGTGACCGCTGAACATGTAATCGCCACACGTGTGTACGCCAGTTAGACTCATCCCCAGACCAGACCAGATTTCTATTGCTCTCAACAGCTTGTCCCATGTACTGCCATACACCTTAGGGACAGAACAGGTAAAAGAAAGGTATAATATCAAATGGCAACTTGGTACTGTAGAAAACAGATGATAATACAAAATACAAATTAAATATGTGTCATTTTACAGGTGAAAGACTTGATGAGAGTAGTCTCCTGGAATGATGTTTATAAAGTGCTCATGCATTTGTAACTTTATATGACTTCTACGTCGATTTAGTTATATCAAACACCTAAATCAAGTGCACCTACAGAATTTCAAATTTTGGTATAAGAGAAATGGAAAAGTGCACTCAAACTTAGAAATGAGATGCTTGGTGGTAGAAACACTTAAGAGCATAAACCTAAAGATTTTAATTTCAAACAATGTTTTATTGATGAACATTACTTCTAAAAACTATATAAAAGGTTAACTTCAATTAGTATGCAACATATTAAGTCCTCATTGTGATTATAATTCAACAGAGAAGAAACCTTGTATCAAAGGGCATACTTCGATGTAGCAAAATGTTGTCATTACAGTTGCAATTGAACAGCTGCAAAAGAGTAAAATCCATGACTTGTGAACAGGAGTGAAAAAAAAGAATATAACAATTATCACAAATAATTAGTAGAAAAACTGCATCACAGCAGTCTGTCCCACAGGTGTACATGATTTAATGAGGACCACCAATGAGAAACTGGACCAAAGAAAGGAAGTCTTCTCACCTTTCCAGCACACTGCAGGTGAGTTCCAGGCACGGAGAGCGATGTAACAAACATTGTCACACAGCGTAGGAGAAAGACTGTCCCAGTTATGGCAAAGATACGCCTGGATATAATGCTCCTATCAAAGAGATCGAACATACGTACAAATTTGTGAAAATATAGCATTATATCAGTGTATTGGTATCATCAGACCTTGACAAAAATGTACCCTCATTTCATATTAGAGGAAGTATACATATCTGCTCTAGTGCATCCATATACTGTAAACGTGGAAATTTTCGCGGTACATTAATTTTCGCGGATTTCGCGCTACGCTCGGCTAGCGCGAATTCAAAAACGCGCGAATATATCTTCACAATTTTCTACGCACATTTTGAACGGGATGAATTGTGTGCGCTTCATCGATGATACTGCTACGTAGTACAATGTACAGGCATGTTTACGCTACTAGTACTGTGCGAAGAGACGATACCCTAGATTGCTGTGTACTGTAGCATGCATGTGTGCACCCCACGCATCGATGCTACAGTCCCCCGTGACTACGGTACTAGAGTCACAGCTGTACTACGTATTTGAGTGCTTGTACTCGCAGTCGAGCCGCTCGCTACGTCGCTTGTCGTACGCTGGCATAGCAAGCTATGTAGCAGAGGCTTTGGATGAAAGCAGTGAATGTGTACTACAGTAAAGTAACCTGCTGCGGAGCGCGAATTTAAGAACCCGCGAATACGTTTTCGAGCCGCTCAGCGCGAAAAATTAATCGCGCGAAAATATTGACGTTTACAGTATATGTTTTCCTCTTTTCCCTTTCTTTTCCTTTGTGTGTGTGTGTGTGGGGGGGGGGAGCAATCACAACCTAAGGTTGCTTTCAAGTTTGCAAACAGCTTAAACTTTTGTTTATGTCACCTTCAAAGTGTTTAAGACATGCTTTCATATGTACAAGGTCATTAGAAGATGACAGTTCATTTACACTTCCATGTTTGTACTTGAAATTCCCACTTCACCTTCAATAAAGCAACCATCAAAGCTGTCATAATAATCATTATAACTCAATAATATGATAACATTTCATGACATACATAACAATCAAATAAAAAGAAAAGTGATGGATGGACGGATCTGAAGGGCTTTGAGAAGGAGAGAGTAGGTAGAGGATAAAAAAAAACTGAAAATGTTTAATTAGACTCACCTATGTTTATGAAGAATGAGAATCAGAGATAGAAAAATTCCAAGAATGACACCACATAGCTCACATGCTTTAAATGCCCACGGTATGTATGGTATGCTGTCCAAGACAATGTCGGGGAGCGGAGGATAGCGCTCCATGTCAGGCACCCGATCGTGGACTATCGTCATCACGAATGCTGTGAACAGGAAGACGGCAAACACGTAGACGAAGCTGAGGAATGTCTTCACATACTCCGGTTCCAGCTTTGGGGCTAGATGATTTCTTGGGGAATCCATCCAGCCTTCTAGTGCATAGTCTGACTGTTTGCGGCCGTCTCCCGCGGTGGTGGATGTCATGTGCACATAGCCATTGGACAGGGCGTGATCGTGACCATGGCCGTCAGAACCGCTCTGCTCTCTCAGCTTGTTGATGAGCGCTGCAAGCCGCTTTAGGTCACCCAGGACTGCCATGGAAAGGGGAGGGTTGCGTAAGTCTGCCTCAGTGAGCGAGAGTAGAACCTGGCCGTCGACCTTGTGCCTGCTGCAAAGCTCCTTGCTGTAGTGACCCATGCCGTTTTTGGCCAGCCACTTGGCAACGTCCTGACATGACCAGGTTTCCACGTCCATGTTGGCAAACCCTCAGTGTTTGACACCTCTGCCATGTCACGCAGCAATGAAAAACAATGAAAAAAAACACAAAATGGGAAATTAAGAGTTTCCAACAGCCATGAAGATCAGTTTGCAGTGGACACAAATGTGTAACACTTTTCTTATTGCAGTACAACTTAATATCTAGATATTTATAGCTTGTCTTCCAACACTCAGTAAATTGCAATTATGATGCCTCTCAACATTGTAAAAACACATTGAAGTGAATATCCTTTTCTTGCCATAAGCCCAAGGTTTAGTTATTGAAATAATTGCCGTTGTCCTTCTGCAGATGCCCAAAATTAATATGCTGATTATGACAGATTGCATGAAGCTGTTTAAAAATACAACCCTGTTGGGATGCCAGATCTACATTGCCTTATTCCATACTACAATATATAAATATGATATCAACACAGAGGTCACAATGAGAATTTGTTTATACCCAAGGACTATTTTGTCATCTGCATCAATACTGACGTCAACTTTCAGTTTCATGTCATTCCTCAAAACAACTCACTCTTCTCCGTCTATCTGTCTGTCTCTGTCTCTCTGTCTGTCTGTCTGTCTGTCTATCAGTCTGTAGGAGTGTAGTCTTGTTAGATCCAGGAACTGCATTTGTCATCTGACTTAATTCAACTTGCCACAGCCCAGACCTATGTAAATCATATCGTGCATTGATGTTTACCTGAAAGAGTTGTCGCATAATTTTAGACAGCTATTAACTTAAGTTTCAGATTGAGCCGGTCAGCATTGGCCATCACTTGCGAAGAGCAAGTTGTTCTGAGTGATGACATGAAAGTCGACGGCGATATTGATGCTTCCCAGTGACTGATTTGATTCAAATCTAAGTGAGTGATTGGAAATAAGCTATTAAGTTAGTAGTAGCACATTCTGTGATTTTGGTGCGATTATTAGTTCAGTTGAATCTGAGATATCCACATCGGCATGGCTAGCTCCGTTTTCTGGTCAGCTTGGCTTGGTAAACAGAGTACACAGGATTCTATCTTATACTCCGTGTTCACATTGTTCCCCGCGACGCGGGGAAAGTCCCATGCCACGGGACTTTCTCCTCCAAAACCATAATGTGAACGCTCACTGGGACTTGTCCCCTCGTGCCCGCGAAGCAAGTCGGGTACGGGGACAAGATTTGGAGGGGAGAGTGACCTTGGGGCGCAATTGATAGCATCCAGCTGTGGTCATCAAATGTGCACAAGCGCAATGCCTGGATTCAAGTGGCAGAGCTCACTCCAAGCCCCAAAATGCCCCCACAGCTCGGGGACAGATGAGATACCAATGTGAACGGTCAGTCGTAAAAAAGATAAGATCTCGTGTGGCTGTCCCCACATCGCGGGTACCAATGTGAACGCAGGGATAGATACTTATTAGCAGACACTCTGTCTCTGCCCTGGCTACACCCCAAAACCTTCTACGTTTCGACATACACACCAAACGTACAGCCGTGTAGTACCATTATTGTTATCCTGTTGTTATCCTGTGACCTTGTGACTATTCATTCATGACCTCACATTTTAGAGAACTCAGCAACTTTAGCAGTTCTCCTGACTGGAGGAATTCAAGCAAAGTAGAAGAAGTCAATGCCGTTCCAACATTAAACAACCCATCGGGATGTACCAATCCAAGACCTGCCTAACATGCCTAAGATCTGCACGAATACTGTACGTCTGTAGACTAGCCAATTTATGATTATAATGGAACATGTGCATAGATCCTCTAGTATAATTTTACTATTAATTTACACGAAATTATACGTTAGCTTCTAAAAATAGCCCTACCAGTGCAGTGTCGGACGTCAAGCACAGCACACGCGCGCCTAGACAGAAAGATCCGTCTGTCCAGGAGGACTCATTTATATTTTGCCATTAACGCTGTCTACCGTAGAGGGGAACCGGAGGGGAACCGTGAAGCCAGACGCAGTCTCCGCGGAACATTCCCCGACGGACAGATACAGACCGATCTTTCGGTCAAGCGCGCGCCCGGCCAGGTTTGGTACGTAGGGGCAAGCATGGTGTCACAGGACACCATGGTATTACCGGACACGCACATTTTTGTATACTTGGTACTAATGACATTCTGTACGCGCGAGACTTCGTAGATTAACCTCACAGAACTTTGTGTGGACCGAAATCGCAAAAAAACGCCACATAAAAATGTAAAAACACGAAAAAAATTCACATTTTACCTCAAATTTATAGTTGAATGACCTGCACCTCGTCATAGTTAATATTTATGCATGTTTGAACCTCATTTCACGACTGAAATTCTATGAAATCCCACTCACATACAGGAAAAATGCTGAAGATTCCAATAGAACCAAAAGTTCACTGATCGATACCGGAAATTTGTAGCTATCGTCCTCAAACGCGAACGATGCGGAATAGTTGTGCGCTAAGGGGCCCGCAACTCATCACCCGCGCGTGCAGCTCCCATAGACAAAGCACGTAAACTAGAAGTAGAGTCTAACCAGTTGTCGATTTTCTCACAAGGTTTTATTGCGTGAACTGTTCGAAATGTTCAAGACAGACATTTTACCGTAAAATACGAAATTTGAGCCTCATTTGCCGATGTTTTCTTTGTCATCCGCTCGGTGAGAATGTGTACGGTGATTTGTGGGATAAATTGTGATTCTGGCGCAAGGATTAGGTGCGAAAGATGTCGATTATTTCATTGCGAAAATCGTGTCCGGTAAATCGTGAATGCGATTTTGCACCGCGCAAAAAGACAACTTTTTGAGAGGGTTATGTTTGAAGCATATTTTCTAAAAACTGGAGTGAACAATTGACATTAGTTGGCTGAATTCGTAATTTCCAGGAGTCTGTGAATAAGTGATGTTATTTTTAGCCGAAATTTCATCCTCTGAGTACGGAATTCAAAGCCACGAAAAAAAGCGTCCGGTAATTGGATGTACCACCCTATGCCCTACGTACGACAGCCGGGTCTGTGTATACACTTGCACATTTTTGTATGAGTGGGGCTATTAGGCAACAAAAACAAAATTAACACTACCATCATCACTCGAGTAGCGAGCGACGCGGTATCACCAGAACGCCACATCAAACCATTTATCTCTCTACACATATGATCAATAACAAAAATAAAGTCATCAACAAACGATTGTTACGTGACATAATTCTTTAAAATGTAAATTTAATGACAAAGTGCTTCCCTACCTACACAGCGTATGTGTCGGGCGACACCAATCAGCTGACTTATGTAGCCTTAAAGCAAGGCGCTCAGTCTCATCGCCTCTACTGAAAACGAAGATCCTACACTCTATGATATTGTGCCTCTCGGGTATAGCAGGGGCGTCACCAGCTTTTTTTCAAGGGGGGTGCGTTTTGACACTAAATGTTTACGAGATTTTTTGGACAGACATTTGGAATATAGGAAGCTCTCAATCCCTAGACTTTTACTGTTTTTTGAGGGAAACCAAGCGGGGAAAGGGCACCGGCGTATAGCTAGGATTTCATCTTGGGGAAGGGGGGGGGGGTGTTAGTATGCGAGGGAGCGAGCAAGGGTGGGGGGAGGGTGTGGAAGTGCCGGAGGGGGTTGTACCCCCTATAAATAGATTATGGAATGACGGTGTGATACAACAAATTACTGGCGATATCAGGAGAATGGCATAACGACTACATGCGAGCGAGCGGAGCGAGCGAGCTTGAAAATTTTGACATTTTACAGTCCAAAAACTGCCGTTTGTATAGCCATATTTGTTTGCTTTGTAAATGAAGGGGGGGGGGGCGCACCGGGCGCAACTGCTCACAATTACTGGCAGCAACATGAGGTGATTGGCATAATAATTAAATGCGAGCAAGCGAAGAGAGCGAGCTTTGAAATTTTGACATTTTACAGTCCCAAAACTGCCATTTGGTGCCATATTTTTTCGCTTTGGAAATAAAGGAGGGGTGGGGGAGCAACGGGCGCAACTGCCGGTAATTACTGGCAGCAACATCAGGAGCGAGCGAGTTTGAAAATTTTGACATTCGATTTTTACAGTCCAAAAACTGCCGTTTGTAGCCATATTTTTTTTCTTTGGAAATTAAGGGGGGGGGGGGCGCACCGGGCGCAACTGCAGGCGATTACTGGCAGCAACATCAGGTGAATTGCCTAATGATTAAATGCGTGCGAAGAGAGCGAGCTTGAAATTTTGACATTTTTTACAGTAAGAAAAACTGCCGTTTGTAGCTATATTTTTTTCGCTTTGGAAATTAAGGGGGGGGCGCACCGGGCGCAACTGCTGACTATGGTACATGTAGTAACATCAGAAGAATGGCATAAAGATTAAATGCGAGCGAGCTTGAAAATTTTGACATTTTACAGTCCAAAAACTGCCATTTGAAGCTATAGCTTTTTTTTTGCTTTCGAAATTAAGGGGGCGTAGGCCTACCTGGCGCAACTGCTGGCAATTACTGGCAGCAATATCAAGAGAATTTAAATGCGAACGAGCGGAGCGAGCGAGCTTGAAAATTTTGGCATTCTCACAGTCCCCAAACTGCCGATTGTAGCTATATTTTTTCGCTTTGGAAATTAGGGGGGCGCACCAGATGCAACTGCCGGCAATTACTGGCAGCAACTTCAGGAAAATGGCATTACGACTAAATGCGAGCGAGCGGAGTGAGCGAGCTTGAAAATTTTGACATTTATACTGTCCAAAAACTGCCGTTTGAAGCTGTATTATTTTTTTTTTTTTCGCTTTGGAAATTAAAAGGGGGGGGGGGGCGCCCAGTGCGCCCCTCCCCCTGGATCCGCCACTGGTAGTCAAGGATGTGGGTTTATGTTCATGACTGGGGGAGGTATGACCAGCGAGGGGGCGTCGAAGTGACCAAGCGGGGGAAGGATGTCCAAAATCTGCACTTTAGAGCATCCCCTAAACTAATTGTGCGTGTTTGTTTGTGTGTGTGTATTATATACATGGAAAAGTTAGGAATTAGCCCAGGTCAAGTCTTTTTATTGGCAATGCAAGACATTTTTATATAGACTAGATATGTAAAGCAACACTGCAAAATCAATGATCTAGCTTTGATATAACGAAGCGTAAGGTACAAAGGTGTACATTCTACATCACATTGCGCAACATTGTAGCGACTCTTCGTTCGGATGTACTGAGTATACTGCGCACATCCTGCTTATATGCAGAATGCCAACCAGGAATCACGCTGAATCACAATCTTCTGTCGAGTCCGGGCTTTAATTTTGAAGAATGTTTCACACTATATACCTATTTAATTATGGTTAAAAGAAATCATAGAAAAAATATCTTATTTCTTGATCACCCTTTCATTCAAAAGCAGTTTACTAACACTTGAATTACTATTTCGGTAAGTCTTTTTTTTTAGCAGCGGATTGGGAGGGGGCGCACCCCCCCCCCCCCTCCGTAGTTACGCCACTGCTTTTGGGTGAAATAATTGGACAGATTTCTTGAATTCTAACAAAAAAGCAAGAAAATCTTTTCATCGCGGGAATTATGATTATGTGGGGTGGGGCAAATGGTGCGCTTGCCTTCCAATATTTCTATGGGGGCAACATTATTGTTTTCTTTCAAAAGCAAGAAAATCTTCTCATTTCGGGAATAATCAATTATGGGCGGGGGGAATTAAAATATGCTTGCCCCTCCAATATTTTTATGGTGGTAACTTTTTGTTTTTCTGTCCAAAAAAAAAAAAAAAAAAAGATAAGAAAATCTTCCCGTCTCTGGATTTATGGAAAGGGGGGGGGGGGGGCAAAATGATATGCTTGCCCCTCCATTTTTTTTTCCATTTTTTTTTTTTTTTTTTTTATGAGGCTAAGGCTCGCTCTTGGGCTGGCAATATGGATTGGTCAGAAGTAACGTACATAGACCCTACATACTTGTAAGTAGCACACGTACATGCAAACGTGTATAAGTGCTCCGTATCGTACGGATGTACAGTACGGTCGATAAATAGCAAACACTGTAGAATACTAGTATATGTATAAAATCAGTGCTGCCAGAACCAGGGGTGCGAATTGTTTTTGCCGACGATTTTTTTTTTTTTTTTTTTTTTTTTTTTTGTCTCTGGGCCAAAATATGAAAAAAAAAAGAAAAGAATAATTATTTAGCGTTCGGCGTTGAGGTCGCTCGCAGACTGATTTTTTTTTTTTTTTTAAGGATCTGAAGGGGGGTGCGTTCGCACCCAACGCACCCCCCCCCCCCTGGTGACGCCCATGTATAGAGATCATCAGTGGGCACTCCACAACAGTAATAACAATAGAAACAACAAATTCTAAATGGGAGAAAGAAATAGAGAGAGAGAGAGAGAAAAGAAGAACAGTCATAAACCAGTCTCTTTCTCCTCGTTGTTGAGCGTTGCGAAGCCGAAGATCTTAGCATAATATAGTGCCGCCTTGATCAAAGGACAGATTTCAAGACGTGGCGTAAATTCCCCCCCCCCCCCCCCCCCCCTCACTGGGATATTTATTATTCTCTTTCATCTATACACATATTACAACATATTTCAAATAACATCATACTTTTTTTTCGAATTCAATACAATATACATCAAGAAAAAAGGTGTCTAAAAAGACACCATTTTTTCTGAAACACTTGCAACTTATGATTATTTCTTGCGATAAATTTCTCTTTATCATAATATAATAATGATAATAATAATAATAATAATAATAATAATAATTGATATGATTTATATAGCGCCAAAACCACTCTGCAGAGTGCTCTAGGCGCGGAAGGAAGAGAAAGTGAAGGAGATAAAGGACATACAAATATCAAGTACATAATATTCCCTTACATACTATATTTACATAAATCAAAACGAGGTATTATGTTTCTTATTTTACAAACATAAATTTCATATCTCACAATCATGGTAATACAATTCAATGCCGAATTGTTAATACCCCCAAAACCAAATAATTTATTTTCCGTCGTAAATGTTATTTCTAACCCCGTGTTAATATTAATCCATTCTCTTACTTCAACCCACAATCTATCAACATATTGACACTCACTAAAAAATGTATTAAAGTCTCAACATACACATTACAGAATGAACATTCACTTCTTTCAACCAATCCAATTCTATTCAACATCTTATTTGTATATAAAATTCTATTAACTATTTTAAACTGAAACCATCGTAAATTAACATCTTCCGTGCTCTTAAACGGGGCCAACGAAAAAGATTGCCATTTCTTTTCTTCAAGTTGTATCAGTTGTCGCCATTTTAAAAATCCTTTACATTGATATATATTATTTCTATTCTTTAACAAAACAGCATAAATATGTGAACATCCTTTAGAATGTTTTATAACCAATTGTAAAATATCAGGTATGATTGGTTGACAAAACTTTTCCATGTTATTCATATTTCTATCACAACCTGCTTTTTTAACCGCATGACATATTCCAAAATAATCTAAAAAATTAACGTCAACATCATATTTCCTCTTAAAGGCAGTAAATGATAATACATTTCCTTCTTCATCTAACAAATCATTAACAAAACGAATTCCTTTTTGATACCACTTTCGTTTAAAAACCGACGCATTTCCTATAGTAATCTTATTATTTTTCCACAAAGGTTGACACTGAAAATTATTACAATAAACCGAAAGTAATTCGCCGTAAGCTGTGAATACTTCTTTCCAAAAGGGATTACACGTATGTGAGGCTTGTTCAAAGAAAAAAATCATTTCCGAGACTCATATCTGATTGATGGGTCCGGGGTAAAAATATACTCAATAATTTTTCTGACCATTTATCCGTTGTAAATAACAATCGCCTAATCCATGATATTTTCAGTGCTGTAACCTGTGTGTAAATATTTATCATTTTCACTCCACCTTGTGCATATGTCTGACACATTTGAATTCTGTTTATTTTATCCGGCTTTCTTTCCCATATAAAACTATAAAACATATCATTTATCTCATTCAAAAAATTACCTTTAGGACTTGGCAAAGACAAAAACAAATAATTCAATTTTGATAACAACAGTGACTTAATAACTACAATTCTCTTACGCCAAGAGTTCATTTGTTTCCTAATCACTTCCATTTTTTCATAATAATTATACTGAACAGTTCTCTCTAAATCAACAAAAAAAATGTATACCCAGATACTTAAAACCTCCTTCATACACCCAATGAAAATTCCTTTCAGGCAACATTCTATCTTCTTTATTCTTACATTTCCCTATCCATATTACTTTTGTTTTATTTTCATTGATTTTTAAACCAGATATATTTGCAAATCTATCTACAATATTCATTGCTATAAATAAATCCTTCTCTGTACCATTTAATGTCAACAGTGTATCATCCGCATATTGAACTATTCTATGAAACATATCATCTATTTTTATCCCTTCAAATGAATTAGGTCCAGAAATCATCAAATTTAATATTTCACAGCACAACAAAAATATATATGGAGAAAGAGGGTCGCCTTGCCCGCAACCTCTTTCTATCTTAAATCTCTCAGTAAAAAAAAAAAACCATTAATCTGAGCAGACGAAAAAGCATCAGCATATAAAGTATTTATCCAAGAAATTATTAGGGACCGAAATTGAAAAATGACATCACTTTTGTTATAAACTCATGAGAGATTGAATCGGAAGCTTTTTCAAAATCAATCAATAATAATGATGCTGGAATATCTTTGACATCTGTATATAAAATCAAATCATATAAACGGCGAATATTCTCTCCAATAAATCTACCTGATAAAAACCCTTTCTGATTTTCACTTATCACAAAAGACAAAACCTTCTTAATTCGATTCGCAATACATCCCGATGCTAATTTATAAACTACATTCAACAAAGAAATTGGTCGCCAATTTTTCAAATAATACTTATCTTTATCTTCTTTAGGAATCAAAGTTAAAACACCCAATTTTTGAGAAAAAGACATTTAAGACGTGGCGTAAATTAATACAGTATTCTTTCTCGGAATGATAAACGCCTTTATACATACAAAACCCAAAACAACAATAAAAATAACATAAGATTTCATCTTGGAACACGACACGAATGAAAACGCCATAAACTCTCTGAAATAGGCCTACCCCCTTCCCGATTAAAAACAACGAACAAACACACACAAAACAAACAAACAAACAAACAAACAAACAAACAAACGAGCAAACAAAAACAAGTCTTGGGGTTAAAGAATTAAATTGAATGACAGCACCATTCTGAACAGCAACAACATCGAGTAAGATCTTATTCATCGCAAAAAGGAAAGTTACAAAGGTTTCCTATTTCCTATTACTTACCAAACTACTCCAGAAATAAATGCAATATACATGGGCCACGGAACACATGACTATGCTTCTCAAGAAAATTATTAGTTTCTTTTTCTATCCTATATCCACTGGGAAACCATAACTTTCCGGTGGTTTCGGTTGATCTACAGAATAGTTATCAGAGAAGGGGGAGGGGGGAAACTAAAAAAAAAAAAAAACTTTGTCAAAAGCTAATCAAATAATATGGCAACAGTACTGTCATACACTATCATAGTTGCACAGATCCGATAATTTGGAATTTGCCAAGTGAAGTATAAGAGACCTCATTTCGAGATGTATTTCCTGAGCTAGCTATTATAGTTTGATAATGCTGAACATTTAATTCTACTTTGTTTGTGGTATAAAATGTTGACAGGTAATTAAATCAGCTTCTGATCTATTTATGGAAAAATAGCCATCAATGGTACTGACGTTGGTAAGCATAAATTATGCTATTGTTAGTTATTCCCATTTACTAATTGTTGCACGTTTCTATAAATCAAGTGATTTGTATTTTATATTTGTATTTTAGAACTAGAAAGATGAATTATACACGCATTCGTTCATTCATTCATCAATCCATTCGTTCGTTCATTCATTCATTCATTCATTCTTCCATCCATGCACATGTGCATGACAGAGCCCGAGGGCTCTGGAAGAAGGCTCTGGAGTGTGTCAGTGCCGTATATTAAGAGTGTGTATGCTTGTCACGCCCTCTACCGACGACTTACTACAAATCCCGAAGTCTTCACGCATTCTGCCTCAAGTAAGGGATATTCATAATGTGTATTCCATATGGAAATAGATCTATCTATATTATGTGACGTCACGTAAGGAATTAGTCAGAAGATTCTGATTTACATCTTATATAAACGACCAATATTTTTTGTTTCAATGTCGATAAATGGTTTCCCATAGTTTTCTTTTCATAAGTGTCAGTGACCAAATTTGAAATTTATAGAGAGCACAATTATTACTATAACAGTATAGGTTTTCCCGCCCAATTTCATCAGATCTACATTCTAATTAATCAAAAGGCGCTCAAATTCAAACGATTTGGTCACTGCTCTCCACTCACGGTTCATTTTAATTCTTTGAGTAGTCAATTTCATTTCATGTCATTCCTTTTAGATTTTATTTCATTCAATTTAGAGAGAAATTCATTCAATTTAACTACTCAAAGTTGGCATTCGATTTCGCGCAGGCTGGATAGACACAGGGCCGGCGCAGCCGTGGGGGCCGTGGGGGCTCGCCCCCCCCCCCCCCCCCTTTTTGTGCACAATACAAAGGAATACATAAGGTGTCATCACTTTGGGCCCCCACACTTTTTTCAACCCGGAAGTACGGCACTAAAATAGAAATAGATAGAGATCTTGAAGTATAACACCCGGAAA
This sequence comes from Diadema antillarum, assembly GCF_040938485.1. Lineage (NCBI taxonomy): Eukaryota > Metazoa > Echinodermata > Echinoidea > Diadematoida > Diadematidae > Diadema > Diadema antillarum. The sequence continues at coordinate 1,173,528 of NW_027271018.1, read as the reverse complement.
TGGGAGGGGAGAGAATGAGCTGAGGACCTTTTTTTTTTTTTTTTTTTTTTGCTTGTCAGCTGAAGAAACCCGGAAGTGGACGGGGAGAGATGAGCTGAGGACCTATTTTTTTTTTTTTTTTTTTTGCTTGTTAGCTCATGAAACCCGGAAGTGGGCCACCACACTTTTGAATTTTCAATTTCAATTCAATTCAATTCAATCATAGTTTATTTCCAATCATCGAAAATAAAAAACATAGTACAAAGTATAAATGCGATGAAATAATATTGTTCAAACGTTTGCAAAAGATTCATGTAATACATATACGAGACAAATTATAGAACAACATAATATATGTACAATAATTAGGAAAAACACTGTATGAATACTGCGTGGGCGAGCGGAAAATAAATTCGATTACGGAAAATAGTGATCCACTAAAAAGCAGAGCTTGTCGGACGTGGATCGCTAGATAAATAATGAGCAAATAATATACTATTCTTTAACAATATACATGTAATTATTTTGAGATACACCGGTTGGGAAAAAAAAATAGAATACCAATGCTAGTGTCCGGACATTGTTCACTGAACCACGTGTACCGGGAAAATATGACAAGGACAGCACGTTCGCACACACATTCAATTACCCACTTTTGAAAACACTGCGCCGGCCCTGAGACGTTCAAATTCGTGCCAAATACCAGTTTTAATTTCATTTATAGCAACACAACTTTGCACTTTGAACGTTCGAATTCAATCAACATTATACACAACTTCTATGGGCCTTTTTTTTTTCCATTGTCATACGATTGGATGATACAATTTAATTTTCATTTCAGAGTCTCATTTAATTACCTTATTTGTATTGGATGTATTTCTTTCCTGTCAGCCTTTCTGTCACTTTCAATTCATCCCTAACCAGCTAATAGTATGGATGTAATATTTAGGAAATAGCCATATCTCAGAATTTTATATCCTAGGGGTCCTATCCGTCCAAATCCATATTTATCCATTTTGTTTGTTTGTTTGCTTGCTTTTATTTCTGCATCCAATCAGATGCAATTTGAATGCAAACTTCAAAAAGTACAAAGACAAAGAATAACAAGTGCAGTTAAATAAATCGATAACAGTACATAAATAGATACACATAGGTGATTGCATTGAGCAATGTAGATACACAGAAACATAAAATAAGATATACCGTATGTCCCCAAAAAAATTACAACGGGGCCCTACGCAATGATATCTTTAAAAATGTTGCATCAATCTAAATACAAATTCAGGGTATGAAACTATAACTCATTGCCCACATCTTACAGAAAACCCCATTCGATTTGCTTCTGTGGTCAAAGAGAAATGACGAATTTTGTAGAGGATGTCGGGAATCTCTTTTGTCCAAGTTCTGTCTATTGTTCACACACAAAATCATCGAAGCGCTAAACTTGGAAGAATCAGACTCATGACATGCTTTACTACAATCCCCATTTCTCTGTGACCGCTTAACCAAATCGAGTGGGGATTTCTGCAAAATAGAGCTAAGATGTTATATTTTAAGACCCTGAAGTAGCGTTGAAAAAAATCATATATTGGTTGTTATCAATGCGAAAATCTGATTGTAATATTTGTGGGACATACTGCAGTATGTCCCTCAAAAATTACAATCAAATTTTCGAGTTGATAACATCCAAAATGATCGACCTGTCTAAGTGCTACTTCGGGGCCTTAAAATATAACATCTTAGCTCTATTTTGCAGAAAATCTCATTCAATTAGGTTAAGCGGTCACAGAGAAATGTAGATTCTTGTAAAGCATGTCATGAGTCTAATTTTTCAAATTTTAGCAATTCAATGCTCTAGTGCGTGAATAATAGACAGAACTTGGACAAAAGAGATTCCCGACATCCTCTACAAAATTCCTCATTTCTCTTTGACCACTGAAGCAAATCGAATGGGGTTTTTTGTAAGATGTGGGCATTGAGTTATAGTTTCATACCCTGAATTTGTATTTAGATTGATTCACTATTTTTAAAGATATCATTGCGGGGGGGGGGGGTCCCGTTGTAATTTTTTTTGGACATACTGTACAGTATTTTTCAGTAAACAACAGAGATCATTGAATGCAGGAGACCACCATCAGAAGCGATTAAGCTTGAGATGGATGGAGGCCTCATAAAATGACTATCGACATAACTCTCTTGGAGGAAGGGGATCAGGTGAGTGCAGTGCAGTTGCAGGTGAGAGTGCAAGATGCAGTTGAAGGAAGAAAATAGGGATTGACAATAAGATGACAATCTATACTATAAATATTTGTTAGCTCAATTGGTGTGGAGAATATGATTTTCATTCCATTCCATAAGTTGCCTCAATCGGATCAGCTGTATAGACCTATTTTACCAAAGGGTTACATCGCCAGTTTTGCTGATTTTCAAGGTCATGAATCATCCACTATTTTGTCCGTATTCGAGATGTTCACGCATACTCTATAATGTTGCAGCGGCTAAAATCGTGAATGAATAAAGTGTATAAATGTATAACATGATGTATTGTGTTTCAAAAGTGGGGTTATACGAGTTATTTATAGTTAGAGTAAAAATCACCACATTTCAAGGTATATTGAATTTGCATATTCAAACAGCTGAGTAACTACAAAGAATAAAAGCAACAACGAAAAAGACTGCCCATATAATACTTTGTAATAAATGTTTGCCATATCGTGAATTTGAATCCCTTAACGCCCTCAACGGCGGTGCTGATGCAAATTTGAGCACTGCCGACAGAGCCATATCACCGTCCTATCATATAATATAGCAGGATAACTTTTTTCTTACCTAGCTATGAGGAAGCTATATAGGAAGCAGTCTTTTCCCATCACCCAATCTGTCATATCGACTCCTAAAAGTCTCTCTCCGAACATTAGCGTCACATAAAGTCGGGCGAATAATTACATGGTCAATGTAAAGTGGGGGCGCTGTGGCATAGTGTATGGATAAGACTCCCGACTCCTAATCGGAGGACCCGAGTTCGATTCCCGCCCAGTGCTTACGTCTTTGGACAAGATGTTTTTACCCACTATGTCCCTCTTGACCCAGGTGTATAAATAAGTACCTGGCAACGCTGGGGTAATAATAATGGCAGGGCCCTCTGGTAGAGCAGTGGCAACACTGAAGAGGCTACCCTGGATAAATAAAACCTTATTATTATTATTATTATTATTATTATTATTATTATTATTATTATTATTATTATTATTGTTATTATTATTATTATTATTATTATTATTATTATTATTATTATTATTATTATTATTATCATTATAAGATGGTATGTGTCCTATATATGGGGTGACACGACATTTGCTCTTTTGACAATTGCTCCGGTCTTATTTTCTTCAAGGCTTAGGATTAGGCTTATACAGGGTTAGGGTTATTTAGGGTTAGGGTTGTGATAGAGTTTTAAGTTTAGTTTGATGTGAGGATTATGATTAGAGTTAAAGTTATGTTTTTGAGTAGAATTTGTTTGATTTAGCGCGCAGATATTTCATTGGAGCAAGTCGCAGGAGCGATTGTATGTCATGGAACCGTCCCACGAATGTGCTCACTTTGATTCGTAGAATACACCAGCTTTAAATTCACTTTATTGTAACTTCGATAAACTCGACAAATTTGCCGTTTGCACCAGTGACAGTTGCTTTCATTCCACAACGGGCTTCAAAATTTAGCTCCTTTTGTTTTGATATAACAATACAATCAAATCGTTCCGAATAACATGATTTTTTTATATAGGTTTTTTTTTTTTTTTTTTTTTTTTTTTTTTAAATCAAGATCGAACAAGATCTGTTCAGGGCTCACTGTTTGCTCAGAGCCCCCCCCCCCCCCAATCCCCTTGCTGTTGCTTTTTCACTCTTTCCCTTTTTCTATCCCTCTGGTGTTCCTTATCTTCTTTGATGTTGCTTCCCTATTCATCCTTTTTCTTCAATGGCTGCTCCCATGATCCTCATGATCATTACTGACCCTCCTCTGCCTTTTGTCTGTCCACCCTCCTGCTCTAATCCCCCTCCCTTTTACCTGATGGGCTCCTTGCCCGTGACCTCCCACCCTCTCCTTTGTTTTCTTTGTTCTGTGTACCCAGCCTGTCCCTGACGGTTCTTGTTGTGTGAAGTCCTTATTATGTGATTGCTTTCCCTGCTTGTTTGTCATTTTGCCTCTGACGAAGATTCTGCTAGAATCGAAATGAACTCCTTTGTGGAGACAATTATGAGCTCCCTCGTGGAGACGATATTATGAGCTCCCTTGTGGAGACTTGGTACATTATATATTTGATAATTTTGTTTATATTTTTCTAAGATTTGTAATGTTTGTTTTATGTTAAGTGCTGTCTGGGGCAAATTATTTGTATAGGGCCCCATTTTTTTCTCTCTTCTTTCTTTCTATAAAACAACAACAACAGAATCGAAAGCTCAGGCCCCCTTTGACTCCATTTTACTCCATTGGCCAGCCTTCATTGGATAAGCAGTTTCAGCAGTTTTTTTTTTTTTTTTTTTTTTTTTTGCTACACTAAGATCGAACATCCAGAAAAAAAAAGACAGATATTGGATACGGCATTCTAAACTTTGACTTACTTTTCTTTTAAACACTAAAAACAAACAGTATAGGAGCATTCACTTATGCAAATGGATTAAAGGATTTTCTTTCGTCACCACCTCACAAGTCTCTCACAACCTAATGAAAAAAAAAGTAATTAATATAATGATAATGATGATAATAATAATGATAATGATAACAATAATAATAGCAGAAGAAAGTTGGTAACATATAGATTGAATTACTCCATTACCTAAGCGGACCATTTGAACCCTGTTCAACGCTGAAAGGGGAAGTGTCATAGGTATTACTTAAGTATCATAGAACAGATTTGATTGATTTACAGTCCTTGCAACAAAAACAACATGTATAGTTGATATCTTGAATCCTGACATTGCGATTTATTTACGTAATTATATGAGGGGGTTCAGAAATAATGCATATTGGCTTTGATATATCTGTAATAGTTGTTTCTAACTGTTTTATCATGAAAATGATTGAATGAACTCTACAGTATAATGACAGTGTACAATGGTAAGACGGAACACAGTCAAAATCCAGCCTTCATGCCGATAGTGTGAAGAACGAAGGGCGCCAGCTACAGTCCACCGAGCTGCAGTGCGGCCGATTCAACTACTCGAGCGAAGACGCACAGACTAGTGCACATTACACACAAACAGAACATCAGACAAACACATTTATACACATGGATACAGAGAGAGACAGATAAAATACACAGAAAGAAATATAAACTAAAGAAGGTGATTCATGATGTTACGGTTCACCTAATGACAAATAGATTGATGGGTAGATGGGTATTTAATGTTGATTGATAGACTGATGGACAGGTCGATGGATGCAATGCCATGGATAAGATAGATTCTGTTTCAGTTTCAGTTTGTTTTATTTCTATATTTGTATTATACAAATGAAGTAATTATCATGACAAAATAGATTGGCGCGTAAGTATCGACTAGACAAATACAAAATTGTTCGCCGTGCTTAAAAGTTTCAAAAGAGTCTCGAAAAAAAGTCCCATGAGAACAACAATAAATAAACAAACAAACAAACAAACAAAAATAGATAAATAATACGCAGACTATCTGTTGTGGGTTCAGATTACTGTGATGAACATTGCACATTTCCTTTTTTTCTTCTTCAACCTTCATGATAATGCTCAGACCCATGTAGATTATGTTATTAATGTTAATCCTATATAGCATCAACCATGCACGATTAAGATTTCATAGTGCTATTCTTTTTTTAATAAGTTACATTACACTCATTCTCCTCTTCGCTTTCTCTGCATTTATACATTATATGATATATTTGTTTGATAATTTGTTAATTGGTTGATTTTTTTAATACTAGTTTTCAATTTTGCACAGATAAACGAAAACAATCATGAAATATCACATTCTAAACTATGGCCTATCACATGTTTTGTCTATCAGAGAATAACTGAATCATCATTTTGATTTCGAACTGCCACAGGATCATGTCCAAAAGTAACGTTATGTTGCTTCGACATGCCTTTCACTTTCAATCTGCATGCATATAATACAAGACGGTTGCAAGATGCGTTATTTAATCATTCTTTATCTAAAGATATTAATAAGTGAGTTATTGTCTTTGTCGTCATGCCAACCTTCTTTATTAATTATTGGCAACTTTCCGCAAGAGATTACAGTAATTCACACATTTTACAAGCTATGCTTTTCTTGTGAATTCTTCTTTTCCATGCAGAGTTATAAATTAAGATTGTATTTCTTACTAGCTTGCTTAAACCAGAGTTGATACCATTGTAAAAATTGTATTCATGTTTTGTTGAAACGTACGTGATTCAAAGTTCCTTCAAATATTATGTACTTATGTAAGCGTTATGTATGTTACTTTGTATGACTTTATGTGGAAATAAAATCATTTGAATTTGAATTGAAGTTACATAGAAGAAAACAAAAGTGAACACAAGTGAAATGAGTAGTCTATCACGAGGCAACATTCGGAATACAGAATGCAGGCGATATAATCTGCGGTGATTTATAAAAAGGTTAGTTTTTTGTGTAAAAAAAATCTATCAATCGTAATTTACGTTCATAAAATGATGTATATCATTAATCACGGCAAGATAATATTGATATGCGATCGTTTGTAAAGCACGTCTTATTCTATGTGGGCTGAATGTGACCATTTTAAAAATGAAATCTGGCTCTCTGCTTTTCGGGTATAGCAAGAAAGAGACAAATGAAAAATATCAGTAAAGCACTCATATCCATACACTGTAAAAACATCGGTGTTAGATTTAACACCATGGGTGTTAAATCTAACACCGATCAAACTTCAATAGAGGACCACACCCACAGGTGTAGAAAATGCACTGTGATGGTGTTGAAAAGTGTTCACCTGACACTTCGTGGTGTTAATTTGACACTGTACCTGGTGTTATTTTGACACTGTACTGGTGTTAATTCAAAAATGACACCACATGGTGTTGATTTGATACTTGTTGGTGTTAATATCAATGGTTTAACACCCGTCCAGCTTCAATAAGAGACCACACCAGCTGGTGTTACTGTGGTGTAAATCTATTTTCACATTTTTTCAAAAATCTAGTACTTTAATGTAAAATTCTTGATCGTCTTGTTTAAATTAAAAATCAACAAGAAGTGCAGTTACTAAGAAACTCTTCAAAAAACAGTTTTATATTTGGAAATGACACCCGGAGGTGTTAATTTAACACCATAAATGAGCACCGAAAATTTAACACCAACTCGGTGTTCACTATTTAACACCGGACTATTTGCAGTGTACAGACACTGTCTTATGACTTGAAGGGGTGGTGTAGTTCTCATTGAGGTGGGATTCAGGTTTTAACATTTCACTAGATTATTAGAAATCACTTTTTGTGAAATCTGAAAAAAAAAACCACCTACAATTCTAAGAGGAATAAAAATTGTATTTGATGAAAAATCGGTTTTGAAATGATTGAAATATCCAAAAAGAATGTGGTCCTAAGAACATCTAAGTCACACCTTCTATCAGGACCACTTTGTTTTACGCTGCTTTTGAACATCTCAGCTATTTCAAAACCGATTTTCATCAAGTAGACTTTTAATTCATCTTAGAATTGTATGCGTTTTAATAGTTTATATAAATGGTTCCTAATCGTCTTGCATTTTTTTTAATTGGAAACTGTTTAAAAGAAAGGATATTACCATAGCCACGACTGATAGTGTCAACTGTCAACTGTCGTGAAATATATGAATAATGAATCATATACTTTAATTTGAGGAAATGATAGCAAGTTATGAATTTAGATTATCTTATCCCTATCGATACATAGATGGATAGGTCAACATCACTTATCAAGAATTAAACAAAGATAGGGAATGGCGTTAACTTGTGCTTTTTATACGTTTATCATAAATCACACATAATTATGGTAGTGTGTAGACATGCAATGTTGTGGTGTAGACAACTCAATACCTTTTTTTTTTTTGCTTTGATTGTTTTCATTCTTCCCCCTCCCCCCATCCCCCTCTTCTTCCTCCTCCTCTTCTTCTTCTTCATCTTGTTCTTTCAACGCTTCGGTCAATACCAAATCCCAGTGCAACGGATGGTAAATACCCCCCCCCACACACACACACACACACACCTACTCTCATTTTACTGTACAGAATTATCGCTGTTGTAAACCCGACCCACTCCGTTTTAACAGTAAAAAAGTAATCTCTTTCCATCCTTATCGTCGTTGCCTTCCGATGTTCCAGTATAAATATAAATTAGTCTCATAAGAACACTGTGCAAGAACTGTTTTTGCAGAAATTAGCAATACTTTAAAATGTCATAACTTCCTTATATTTCACCCGATTTCAGTAATGTTGGTCTGTGAAGTCATTAGATTTTACTATTTTTTTTAAATCAGACTAACTTATATTCGGACTGGATCCACCCCCCCCCCCAACCGCCCCCTTTACCTTTCATTCCCCGTTCCGCCTCACTCCTACCAGGGAGTTGAGATTGAACATCTCCCTGTACCCCTTCTACTACCCTTTTTGAAAAAGGTTTACCTGTGAACCTTTATTTTCGAATACAATGAATCCTATGACTTGTGGACTGCATTGTATCACACTGGTCCCCCTCCTCCCCATGCTTGTAAACGAAAATGAATGTGCGCTCGGCCGACGAATGCTGTTGAAGCCTGCGTGAGCTACACTGTATAGCAACGAGCGACCGTTATGTAAACGATCCCATCCTAGAGACCGTCACCGTCGTACGTCCAGCTGACAGAACGGTTCCTCCAAGTACATCCTCCGTGTGTCCTCTACGCTCAGATTGATACTGCTCGTCCGACGCATACTCCATTGTACTCACTCACTGTACAGCATCCGGACTGTACTGTGTGGTAGTGGCAGAGCGCAGCGTTTTAGAACGAATGTAACCGAGGGGAAGGACGGGCGAGGAGTGCTGCAACGTACTTTGGAGACTCTGCTGCGCGTTGTATGCGGACTGCCGACTTGCAGCGACGGTATACAGTCGCGGTGTGACTGCAAGAGTGTTGTATGGTACCACCACCACTGCACCCGGCCGGCCCGTACCGTACGCCGTGTTTCATATAGTAAGCATAGAATATTGGGTAGCGAGCATAGGTAACGGGAAGGGCCCAAACTTGGTACTCATTTTGGCAGAGGTAATTAGTCCCTTTACACTATACAGGACCTCTGGCAGAGATAACATTCGGATATCAACCTCTTCTGCATTACCTCGTACCTACACGACGTACACAGTTTGTTATCTGTCACCATCATAGACGTTACCCGTAGAAAACCAGGGAAAAGGAGTAACACATGAAAGTGTTTCGCTCCTCTTGGAAACCGAACGCGAAGGGCGAAAGATGAAGTCATTGAAGTGACCACCGAAACTTGAGAGCAACATTTGTGGTCAAGATGTCGTTTGCGAACTTGACTGCCGAACAGTGTGCAGCAACACTGTGCGAAGACAGAGGGGAGGACGAGTGCAGGAAGCGGTATTGGTATGTTTTCCTGAGTTCAAGTTTGATAACCTTTTTCGGCGGACTTTTCACGATTCTGATCGTCCGACTGGTGGTGCTACTGGGATGCAGGCGGCGAGTGCAGGACAGCCAGCGGGCAAGCTCCTCGAGCAGCACCCATGTCGAGCGTACGGGCATGGTGAAAAGCGACGAGGATGTACCATGGATGACGGCTAGTCGTGAATACTCGGCAAGCTTGATATCGGCCCAGACAAAAATTGGAAAGTTCCTGGTAAGATGATTAATTTCATCCTTTCAGTTATCTGATTATGAGGATACCAGTCTAGTAGCCAGTACTATTTCATGTCTGCCAAATGTTGATTTGTTTTTGTGTTTCAATCCACAAGGTCAGACAGAGGAAACAACGACCATGCAACACAGAGATAATGTCCGGGACTGGGTTGACACTGGTCTTAATATACATTACATTGTCATAGACTTTGCCTGCAATTAACAGAGGTCAATCTCTTGCTACACGTTGTAATGAATTGGTATCATGGAGAAAAACTTGTGTACACGTACATGTGTAGTATGTTTGCTAAAAAATCAAGAATTTTCAGGCAGACTCTCCTTGATCAATTTGAGGGCATAACCTACAGTTTACCACATAATGTACCAAAGTCCAGCCTCTGTGAAAAGCAAAGTTAAATCCATTGATTGTTTGCTGATTGATGTTTGTTTTCTGACACCATTTATGCTTACTCTGTGTTCAAAGAAAAAAGAAAGAATTTGTGAATTCCAAGGACTTTTTGTGCATACAATGGGATCAGCTGTTTTTATAGTCTTGAAATTGCACTGTTTAGCAGTTAATTAACATTTAATTTGGGGCAAGTATTGTCTGACAGGGATTACAGAGTCACTTCATATCTTAATTTCAAATTTAGAGTGGAATTTGGAGACATTATTCACTTTTTGTTAGATTGGTTGAGGTACTGACACACAGTGACAGTTCTGATTTTGAGACGGTGAATTACATTGTAGAAACATTCCTGTCAAATTATGGTCTTGGAATGGTCGGGATGAAGACAACTTGACACATTGTCGCTACTAACTATCAAATGTTCTCCTAGCAACATATAGAGTGCAAATCATGGGATGCAGCACCATTTGCCACAAATGGAGAAAGAGGCTCGTCAAATTTACCAGTCCGAAAATTGCGCAGAGCCAAGAACACCTGAGGACAACACACGCTGTACGTGTGAACAAAGTTTTTGGAAGCTTTCTGTATCCTTCTGAGTGGTTCCAGAAACACAGCCAAGAGCTTCATATTATAGTGTATTAACACTGTCATGAAAAAACAGAGAGAGAAAGGAAATCAACTTCTTTGTGTTCCTGCAAGGAGCATAAATGTAATACAAGCATCGAGCTGCTCAGCAATGCATCAGACGATGATGTTGTGCCACAATTGATGGTTTGCACAGGTACACAAGTTTGCTATTTTTGTTTTTTAATCACTGCAAGCAGAGGATATCATAACATACTGAAGAGGGACAAGTTCCACAAAATGGCATATCAGATCATACCAAGACTGCTGTTTCACTCTGTTCACAAATGGAATCTACATCAGCATGGAACTGGATGTCACTCCATGGCAGTGAAAAGTGCATCTACTCAGGATTAAGGAAAAAGTGATTGTATTCCTCGCTTGATATGAAGTTGCTGTGGTGATCTAGAGGTTGTTATGGAAACAAACATTATGATTTATAGAATAACCTTTGCCTTTTCAGACCTATTGGAAATTCTGTGCATGACCTCTACTGTGCACTAAGGATCATCATAATCAAACACGCATGCACTTTTGACAGTCTAATAGCACCTTATGTGGTGGAATGTATTGTTTTGATGTTGACACAAGGAGCAAAGTGAGGTATTAAACACTTATATTTTTTCTCTGATGAAAATAGCAAATGGAGCATCTGGTGTTCCATTGTTGTTTTTGCTCAAATGCACACTGTATTAAAGTAACCCTCTGAAATGTTATGTTTATGAATGTACATGTACTGTACTTACCAGTAATTCTGCTTCACATTGGTACAGTGAAAGGCAGTGAGATACAAATGTGTACATATTGCTTTGATAATGTCTACACTTGAAGTAAGTTGGATTCATATTGAACTTTGTCTTTCATTGTATCTTGTATATTTTAATTCTGATAATTGTGATTATGCCAGTCACATAGTAAATATGTAAGTAGTACATAGACCCTGTAGTTTGCAGGTCTCAAAGTCTATAAATACATGTTGTAAAATGAATTATTTCACACATCAGAATTGATTTTTATGTAGTCAACTTGTGAGTTTTTAACAATAATTTGTTGATGAGAAGAAAAATGCAGGTTAGCATACATACATGTAGTATGCAGTTCAATAGACACAGTTCACATTAGAACTCTGGTTTTCTGTCATTGATTGTTTACACAGTCGAAGGATACGGAGCAATGCATTCAGACACTATTCAAGGCCAAATGGGATTTGCTAAATGTTGAGTACCACTGTATTTGTGAGCATTTAAAATGCCAAATTGCTATAATCTCTGCTGTTGATACAGCAGTTTTAATATGTACAGTACTTGTAAATGCTGCACAGTAGGTACAATAGTCATTTTGGCCTACAAACAGAAGGGTTCATCTCAAGGGGTGTTCAGTATGTTGCATGACATCTAAACAAATTCATGGTATGGCAAGGTCCTGTCTGGCAGAATTCATGTGCAGTTATGAAAAAATATGAAAGAACAGTGTTGCTTTGCTGTCTTGTGTGTGTGCATGAAGCCTTTTATAATTATGATCCCTTTGGGGGCTCTTAAATGGATGTCTGTAAATGTATGTAATGTAAGTCTGTAAACTCTATCACTATATGATCTGTAGTAAACAGATTCATTAGGAAGAACAATTAAGAAAAATAAAAACAGGGTTCTTAATAAAAAACACACACAAAAAATGGAATAGAACTAAGAAGATTTTTGTGTATACTGAAGGACCATCATAAAGGTTTGTGTGTAAGTAAACTGTAGAACAAAATAAAAGGGTGTAATAGGCAATCATGTTTATTGTGATTGTGAACTCCATATCAAACCAGACACTAGAAGTACAAAATAAGATGTACAACTTTATGAATAGTACAGCAAGGCCATCAGAATATTACTATCATGACCACACAAAAGATGTAGATTATATTTAATATTGAGTGCTGTTTGTCCATGATCAAGGATGGGCAGTCAAAGTATGCATGAATTATTGCTTGAATTCAATTATCCTTTGCTAGTATGGCATGCCCGTCATCTGCCGAATGAGTCTGGTGTGTTTGATTACTAGATTGTTGCATACAAATATGTGGTGATGATTCAAGGTCAATGTGGTTAAACAAATATTGTACGGTGAATGTCAATTGTTTGTTCCCCTGGCGTGCAACCACAAGTGCACAAGTGTGCAGCGTGTCCGTGTCGCTCACAATCAGTGTGTGTGTGCGTGTGTGTCTCTCGCTCCGGAGCCGCAAAGGGTACATACATTGTTAATGATCAGCTGTGAAGATGGTGGGAGCCCCAGTCAAAACATGCGCCATGTTGCAGATTTGAGAGTGGACGTTTCTGTGGTGTGGGAAAGACCCGTCATTTTAACACATTATAGTCTATCTCAAATACAATGTAGTGCCAGACACTGTTCAGTCATGGAAAGAGGCTGACTTGAGCTAAATATTTCTTAGCATTTTGACAAAGCGTGCTTCAACTGCAACTTTATGTCATGCTAAAAACTTGTGCAATTTTACCCCATGTTAGAGTTGACTTTGATAACAATGATCATGTGCAACTTACAGTGTATCTGTAAAGTACATGTTAACAGAACATGTTAATTCGTGGAAGTTTCTTCAAAAGTGGACGTAAAATAAATTTACAGAATTGTAAAAGTTTCACTTGTTTTCACACAGCGATCAGATACTATACCCTTGGTATTTGTGGTGAAATGGGCGAGTGATATCACTGCTTCACATTTCTCCTTTACACTTATAAAAAATGCAGAAATGTCATAAAATCTTGGTTTTGTTGATAATCTCAAATCTTTTATTTTGCCTACTTTTCTTTTCTTTTATTCACAAGAGTCACCTTAAGGATGGAATGGAATGGTACAATATGTACTTCTATCATGGCTGGGTGGTACACTAATCACATATTTTATCATCCTATGTAACTACTGCTGATCTAAGAAGTGCTTCACAATAGTATCATACTCTAGTTAATAATTTTGAAGTGGGGAGGTTAAACTGTTATGTACAGTAGCTTGCATTCCCATTGGTGGATATGCTCCTTCTGCTGTAGATATAGATGACTGTGCCCTTTGTAATAAATCATCACATACTGGAGAATGAAATACTGTGAATGGATGACCGTCTTGCGATAATGATTTTCTTGCTATGTGAACACCAGAATACAAACTGCACAGAAATGCCTTTGTACATAAATTCATGCCAACTACTGTTCCAAAACAAGTTGAACTCTTCAAACCAGCCTACTGGCTGAAAAATTGTTTTGCTTTAAGTCAGAGCTTTGCTTCTTATCAGTGCAAGAAAGGAAATGAAGAAGGAGTATTGCATGCCACAGACAAATTTGTAGTGATATCCTGCTTGTTTTTGTTCAGCGCAAGAATGCTTTCACACTATTTATGGAAAGTAGCAATGTAACATACACTTCCCTAATTTTTTGTTCTTTATTGCCCAATATGCTTTCTTGCAACATGATATTCGAGTTTACATCTACTGTTCCTAAACAAGCTGAACTCCTACCAGTACCAGCCTACTGGCTGAAACACTGTTTTGCTATAGATCAGAGCTTTGCTACGAGTGCAAGTAAGGAAGTGAAGGAGATATTGCGTGCCACAGACAAATTTGTAGTGATATCTTGATTCTTTTTGTACAATGCAATAAAAAATAGGAATGTTTTTACACTATTTTTCAAATGCATACTATACAACATAACATGCACTCCCTCACATTTTTTCCCTGTATTATTCAATATACACTATATTATCCAATATGTTTTTTTGGGTTTTTTTGCCACATGAGTCTACAAATCAATGAAAAAGAAAACCAAAATGCTTTGAGTACATATGCTGTGTAGCTTTTTCTTCTGAAATAGAAATACATTTTGAATATTCAATTCTGTGAATGAAATTTACTTATTTAGAGAGTCCTATCAACTTTTTTTTTTTTAGATGAGGAGTAATTAAAAATATGCTATTTTATTCTTTTGCTGTTTCTGGTGACCACAAAGATGCACCTGATCTTTTGAAAACTGTGTACACATTTTGTTCTAAAAGTAACCACAGTGCGCTGTAGTGGTGTAAAATATTTTTGAAATTGATGGATGGTAGAGAAAGAGGTGATATAGAAATGTGAGTGATCTGTAAAATGTTATCAAAGCTACATGTACGTGTAGATGTGCGTGGTTCTCGTTGCCATTGACAGCAGATGACGTACAAGGGTTCCTCGGCCCTTCTGGAAAGTTCAGTGTATTTGTACGGGAATAGGAGATTGATAGATTGATTTTGTTACAATCTGTGTCGTGTGATATCTCAACTTGTAGACTTAGTGAGTGATTACCCCACAGTGCCATTTTTATCATGCTGTTGATTTCCGTCTGAGTGGAGTGGAGATGAGTTTGGAGTTAGGTGATTGTTTTTTTTTTTCTCCCCCTCACGATTATAAATGTGAAACATTGTACAGTCGTATCACAAGCCAGCCTATTCAATTACTCTAACTCATTTGAGTCCTAATCAGTCATCTTCAAAGAGACTCTACCTAGATTTGTGGAATAAATTTGTTTCATTGGTACAATAATTAGGAATATAATACGAAGGAATTTTCTTTATATTGTAAGTAAGTACTGTGATATATTTTGTTTTATATAATTTTTGTTTTTGCTTTTGTTTTTGTAAGGAAATGACTTGTCATTCAATGGTACATGTATATTTAATAGGCTCTTAATGTTGCTGGAATTCTTCTAGCCATTGTGGAAAGGAATGCAATCCCTGCATGCATTGTACATTAAAATTGAAATGAACGTAGTGATGAAACACAGATTAGCACAAAAGAAATGGTGGGGTTGATTATCATTATTGATAATGATAACAGGAGTACATACACTGTACACATACATGTATGCATAGGAATATAAATGCCACTGTACCTGCATAATTTGTCAGCGTGCTGTGTATTGCCCTGACATTGAAACAGTCTTCACATGTTGCTGACACCCTGAGTAATCAGAATTTTAGATTAGAATTGAAGTCGCAAAAAGGTCAGCAATATTTCCCTGGCATAGATTCAAAACAAGATCAACGTCAGATTTAGTGATCAGGTGGGTGTACACTGTGTGAAGACTGCCAAGAAATGTGTGCTAGAATTATGTCTTTCATGCCGGTGGGATTTATGCTGACATAGAGAAGAATAAAATTAATCAAATCCAAACAAACACACATGTGGGTGTACTTAAATACTTTATGCAAACAGGGCATACTTAAATACTTATTCTTATTATTTTTCCCTTTTTTTGGGGGGTACTAATGTACCATTACAACTTAGACATTATGAAAAACTGTTCACTTTGCAAGACACTGTGTATCAAGACTATGTACACAGTTCATGCATACTGTAGAGCAAATTGGACCTCTCAAAATATGGGCCGACAGAGAGACCAGCCTTGTTACATGCTTTGAACAATAGTGCAGTGTGCAGTATTAAGTGGTTTGTTCCTCTGTAGAGAAAAATGTTTGATTTTGGTATGGGAGATGGGATGCATGACTGCCAATATGATAGTAGTTGGGCGCATTATCTCTTTCCCCACCCCTTCTATTTTAAAGCATTGTTGTTGTTGTTGTTGTTGTTTGTTTGTTTGTTTGTTTTTTTTTTTTTGGGGGGGGGGGGAGGGGGGGATGTACATTGTATGTCAGAATGAATGAAAGGCCAAGCATGGTTTGCCCAGAAAGCTATACACAACCAACTGTATTGCAATTTCATGTCATTTTAATTGTTTGATTTTTATTTCATTGCCTGGTCTTTGTCGACAGTCAGAAATTATTGAGATTATACAGCTATTGCAGATAATTCTGATAATGTTCTAATCATTTAAATTGATCGTGCTTTGGTATCATTGCAGCGTGATAATACACTGCTGTAGTGCTGTTTACCGGTACATACAGTCGTACTACCCTGTATGGTACACTACTTCAAGTATAAATATTGTGCTCCCAAATTCACGCTGTCCTACTGTATTTAAAACATGAATGCAAGCTCAAACTTGAAACATTTTTGTGTGTGTGTGTGTGTGTGCATGACTGATTTAGGCAAAGGAGGGCGAGGCAACACTTAACTCTGCCAGTGCCATCAGCAGTATACTTGTACACTATCATATAGCAGTTTGAAGTGGTGGTCCGTTGAAGGTTAATAACCTGAGCTGAGAAAGGAACGCAGTGAGCGTTGAGCACAGGGGCCTATTAATTGTTTGCACAGACAGAAACGGTATTCAAGTTTATGGCCAGATGAGGATGGCAAACATGCAATAGATCATCAGAACAAACATTGTGGCAAGTTGATGCATACAGTTCACATGACTGAACGTGGAGCACCCGCAGGCTAGCCTTGCCTCACTCAAGTGTCTGTGGCACCCTTAAAGGGAGTGTACGGTACTGGTTGAGGTGAGGATTCAGCTTGTTTTGAGAGATATTAGAAACCACTGTATGAAATGTTTAAGAGCATACAATTCTAAGGAGAATCAAAGGTTTATTTGATGAAAATCGGTTTTGAAATGACTGAGATATCTAAAAACAAGGTAAAACAAAGAGATCCTAATAAAAGTCGTTGCCTGTCAATTTTATTAGGATTGCTTTTTTGGATATACACTTGTATCTCAGCCATTTCAAGACCAATTTTCATCTAATATTATAAAATGTTGAACCCTTCTTGAAATAACATGCTCTTTCATATTTCATAAGAGGTTTGTCATTATCTCACCAAAAAAATGTTATAAGCCTGAATCCTCACCTCAACCAATACTGTACAGTCCCTTTAAAGGCCCAGCACAGCTTCGAGCAAGCACAGAAAAAAGTTGGGGGGGGGGGGGATGACAGAACAACTTGCCACGCCAAATTCAGTGTCCTTTCATTGCACATGAAAGGAGATGCAGAGTATCTGAAAGCATGCTTTGAAAGTTGGTTGGACAGAGGAAACTTATCATGAGATCAGATTTGTCAATGAAGCAGTCACACATATGCAGCCCCCTCCCCCGCCGCCCCGCCCTGTAAGATTGGTGAATGTTAATGTTTGTTGATAATATACGTACCAGGTACATAAACAAGAGTTTCGCTGTGCAAAAGGTGATTCAAAGATAATAAGATGCAGTAGATGCATGGGGCATTCCAAACAAGATGGAGAGGGGAAAGAGGATGGAACAGAAAGTGCAATTTAGCGGACATGTCGCTTCTGACCTTATTGAATGCAGCTCACGTAGCACGCTGGAACACAGCGTAATACTGCACCCAGGCGAGAGATCAATTGGAGCCGCGTGGAGTTCCAACTGATTCCTAATGTAGGTAGATGGCACGCGGCCTGCGCCCGCAGCAAGCCAGCTAATTCCAGGCCCAGTGTAATGTGAGAGAAAGGAACTGATAGAAGCAAGGTTGGGCCCCTTTGGAAGAGGCAAATTTGTCAACCTGGCTGAATCCTCCTACGCCTCCATGCTCTAAGCCTTTCATTGTTTCTTTGCATATCATGTTAAGACATGGGCAGTCAGTCTTTGAATTTCTTTATTTTTTTTTTTTACCTCTGACAGTTTGTGCTGCCCAAATTCTCCATCTTCATAGATACATATACCTTTGCTGCTGCATAATGTCAAAGCCTGTTGTTTTGTCATGACAAAATACAGCCATTCAGTGGAACAACTGCCGTCATGCGACCAAATGGAAATACAAAGTACTTTCATAAAAAGTAGTGCTGGCTCTTTTATAACTGGCCACCCACCCACCACACTTTGTTTGAACACCTCAGATATATCACAAGAGCGAAGAACGCTCATCAATATCTCCATACACCAAAGATGAGGTACTAATTCCTTGCATTTTCTGTAATTTCCTTCGACACTAGAGATCTCTTCCCTTTAAATCAAGATTAGGTATGATATCTTTGGTTCGATGTATTTGAAATTAATGTAATTGGCTCCCTCCCCCCCCCCAAAAAAAAAAAAAAAAAAACCAAACAAACAAACAAACAAACAAACAAGAAGGAAAATGGCTAGTCCATATTAAGATATATTGTATAAGATGATTAATTCCTCAGAAATTCATCCAATGTGTACAAGTATAACAGATAGCATTCGGAACTGTGAGTTGATGGTGTTTACACTGGCAGTTCATTAGCATAAATATGCATGGTACTGAATGCATATGGTGTTAGCCACTGTTTACCATTGGAGGCAGTGATTAAAAAAAAATCCTTGAGTTATCACATTTGATGCACATGTATAGTTCAGTTGTATTACAAAACATCATACCACATAAAAAATTCACAGTAAAGCCACAAATGTAATGAGATATCACTAGTTTTCTTCATAAACCATAACTGTGGATGGTTTATTCTAGAAACGATTTTAATAAACCTATTGTTCATATTTTGTATAAACAATACTTAACATTGATTATACTGATTAACATTTTCATTGGTGATTTCTTTCCTAACATCACATTTTAGAACTAATTTGAAGCACTAAAGCTGTTTTGTTGGTTGGTTTTTTTTTTAAATCTGCAAATGTAAATAATGGCATTAAGTCATGTAGCGAGTCCACACATTCTACACATTAACGTGATTGAGTTCTTTTGTGATGGTGCAGTTTTGCGGTAACGCAGTCGAAGTGCTGTAGAAAATATCTTGTGAAATATTCAGTGTATACAGTATTAAAGGGACTGTACAGTACTGGTTGAGGTGGGGATTCATGTTTTGAACATTCTTAAGCGAGATAATGAGAAACCTCTTATGAAATATGAAAGAGCATGTAATTTTAAAAAGGATTCAACGTTTATTTGATGAAAATTGGTTTTCAAATGGCTGAGATATCCAAAAAAGTGATAATAATAAAAGGCGACAGGCCACAACTTTATTAGGATCTCTTTGTTTCACCTTGTTTTTGGATATCTCAGCCATTTCAAAACTGATTTTCATCAAATAAACTTTTGATACCCCTTAGAATTGCATGCTCTTTGACATAGATCTCATAGAATGGTTTCTGAATATCTCGCAAAATGTTAAAAGCTAAATCCTCACCTCGACCAGAACTGTACACACCCTTTAAAGTGATGGTGTAAGAATGATAGCAATAGTGGCCAACCAAACATCACTGAGTCCACCAAAGCCATGGTCACACCAGAATTCACCCCACAGGGAGACCAGTAGACCTTCAGCGAGCACTGGGTCAAGATGCGTGTTCCCTATAAATTATCATACGGGTAGTTAGCTAATTGAATCCCACCATGTACACACTATGTATACCCCCCCCCCCCCTCAAATATCATACCATGCACACACGCTTATTAAGGCTCATCTGTTGCCAATCAAGCTAAAGTGAAACCCAATTCAGGAAATTTGTGTCATTAGAGGAGAGTGTTGTTTGAAATACAGTAAGTGTACTGAAAACTAAAACAGCAATATTCCCCAATTAATAAAGCATACTGTATGTGTTTTTATGTGGATCTTGCCAGAGTACTCTCCTGATAACATTTCTCCCATTATAGCAATAATATATAAAATGACCCCACTTAATATATTTCTTTTGCCAGTATTTAATGGCTGTAGTCATGGGGATGCTCGATTATTTACACGATATAAAACACAAATGTTTTAACCTGTTGAAGACCGGCCCCGAGTAGACTCAGGCAGGTATCTATAGGAAATGTGTATTATAGCAAAATCAGCTCGTCCCCAATTTGTTAAAGTTATTGCGTGCAGCAGCAACAACAACAACAACAGCAACAACAACAAATGTACTAAAAACAACATCAAAAACCAGAGGATTCCCCTGCACAGAAACCAGACAAGGAGAGAGAAAAAAAAAAGAAGAGGAAAAGTGGAGACCTCGTCGTCATCATCTGATATGATGCCGGTCTGTGGCTATGATGCAGTAGAGAAGATTGCTATTCCAGTGCTTCTATAATCACGTAACCTTTTCTCTATATTTGAAAATATCCGTTCTCATTATCTTCCCGATATGGTGAAACCATCCTTGATAGGAATAAAAGCAGCTCCAGCAACAGCAGGCTTTTTTTTTTTCTTTTTTCTTTTGCCCCTTAAAATTTCATCATTTCTCAGAATAAACTTGGTATCAAAAACATTTTATGCACATACACAAACACACACGCACACACACACACACACACACACACACACACACACTGGATGTTTCAAATGCAAATGCTGTTTTATTCATCTATATAATTTATGTGACCATGAAAATCATGAAACAAGTTGCATCAGCCCAACAAAAATCCTCAAAGAAAAGAAAAAACAACAACAACACACTTGTACACATACATGTATATATACCAACAAAGACCTCTGTAGAAGAAGACACTCAGACATTATTCTACATGGACAAGTGTGTAATATCTTTCTTCATTTTTTTTTTGGTTGAAATTCACTTTTAAATAGCTGTTAGTATAAAATGCTAGTTGTTTGACTTAAACAGTATCTTGAGAAGATTGAAGGAACTACGCAGTGCATATACCTTGATCATCAGTTATACACATACCGACAAAGACCTCTGTAGAAGAAGACACCCAGATATTATTCTATACATGGAAAAGTGTGGGGGGGGGGGGAATCACTTTAGCTGTGAGTGTAAAATGCTAATTGTTTGACTTGAACAGTTTCCTAAGAAGAAGATTAAAGGAACTATGCAATGCAAATACACCGATCATCACTCATGTGGCCAAAATAATATCTAAATATGTGCCATATATTTTATGATAATTGCTTTACTATTTTTCTTTGGATTACCTGGATATACCCACAAAAAAAACCCTTCCAAATCAGGATGTCAATGACATCATCAGTCAATCACTGGAAAGGTACTTGTAAATGTGACTACTGTGAAAGTGGTTTCTTTCGCGCGTTTCGCGCTTTGAGGTTGAACCGCGAATTTAACATCACGCGAAAATGTTTTGAACTCGCCGCTTGTTACAACGCTATTGCGCACATGCACACACGAATATTCCGCGCATTGAGTGTATTGATGGCCAACACACACACAGCGATACCGCGCAGTAGGTACAAGCATATTATAAAGTACTCGAGAAACGGGATTTCAGGTAAGCCTGCATTTGATTTTAATTTCTGTTTAATAAATAAAAGAATAATTGAATAATATTTTGGGGTTTCATGTGCAAAATAAAACAGTTTTTGCCAACTGTGAATTCACAGATTTTGCCAACCGCGAAGTTAAACACACGCGAAAAAGTCGGCACCAATGGAAACCGCGAAAGTTTCTGTACGCGAAAGAAACCACTTTTACAGTACTAAAAGACATTGGAATGTACCTCCCCCAGAGGGAGCATAACATGCAGGTTTCCTGGCAGTATCTTTTGTTAATCATCAATAGTCAAACATGGAAACTTGTAAGTTATGCTCAGTCTAGGGGAAGGTGCATTACAATGTCTTTTTATTAATGCTATATGCAGTTGTATTTACTTCACCAGTGATTGATAGGTGATGCCTTTGACAGAATATTGGTTTGGAACGTCTTTTGTGTGCCTATCCAGATAATCTGCAGAAAATGAAATAAATCATTATTGAATATGCAACAGGTATTTAGAAATGCTTTTGGCCACATACTAATAAATGATGTTTGGGGTATCATAAATCAGTTCAAGTGAACATGCATTATTTTGTATTGCATAGGTCCTTTAGGCCCACTGTATTATGCCCTCTCTGTTGATAGTAAAACCTGTGTTTTGCAATTTCATGCAAGAAGTAGAAAGGTTCCTTTAATTTCCTCGTTCTATTCAATGCTTGAAATATCTTTTGTTTGTGCTTTGACGAAAAAAAGTAACTTGTATTGAAAGACCTTGAATGGATTGTTTTGACATAATAATTTCATGAATCATTAATTCAAGCCACATTCGGTTGATTTTACAAGAGCCCTCAATAGTGCTTTATCTAGATAATTGATATACATGGAATATACATCAATGTAGTCTATACTATAGTGAATTCTGGTGTTTGATTCTGCTTTACAATATAAATTCCCAGTACTGCTGGATCAAATAAGGGCTGACAAATTTATACATTTGAACAGTCTCCCTGTTGGTCATGTTTAGGTAGCTACAGCTAAAGATTCTCTGTACTTGTAGAGCTGAAGTAGACAGGGTGACACAGTCACTGATGGCACTCGCTGTACACTGGTATATGTGGGACAAGTTATCATGAATTGGTGGGAAGATTTGTTATGTTTGTCAGAATAAGAAAAGGCGTCTAGGACTTGGAGGACATTTGCCTCAAATGTGTTTGTGATGTGGCTCTACCAACTTAGAGCCTTGCAGCTCTGACCATTGTCCTTTGGATGCCGCGACTTTGGAGGGATAAATCCATGAATCCTTGAGCGGAATTGAGGAATACAACGATGAAATCCTCTTTGCGATTTGGCTGCGGTGATTAGACCCCTTGGCATCTTCTATCTCCCATTTGCTTAAAAAAAAAAATGAATGCCCTCTGTACAGTACCACCCAAGTCAGGGTAAGTTGGGAGAGGTGTTGTGAGTGTGCACGGCAAAAGGAGAGACGGTCATGATATGAAAAAAAAATCCAGTTCAGAATGGTCGGTGAAGCATTTTCAGAATAATGACATTACCAGTTAAAACTGATTCTTTCTCTCTTCATTTCTCATCCTCTTGTGTTAGATGGTAGATAACCAGTTGAGGAAGTGACAGAAGAAAATCCCAAAATGACTACAAGATTTATTCCATTGCATGCCCGCAGTGAAAGTGCTTTCAGGCAACAGGTTACTGGAGTAGTTGTGATATTTTCTTAAGAAGGGATTTTTTTTTTTTGGGGGGGGGGGGGATGGGAGTCACCTTTGCTGACTTTTTATCCATTTTCCTTTGTAATCTAACATGGAGAATGGACATATACATGCATCAAAGCAGCCATGCCGGGTGTATCTCAGACCACATTACAGCATATTTTCAGTATTACATTGTACAATAAGTTCCTTTTTATTTTGATTCCCTGAAGATGTCTGTAAATTGCTATTTTTTTTTTTCGGTTTGAGAGAATTCTTTCCTTCTATAAAAATCATAAATGCTTACTGTCTGAAAATGGCTTCACATGGACATACAGTGATGAAGCTTCTGATGTTGAATAAATTGTTCGAACTGCTGACTATAAAACTATTTAAGATCTTGAGCTAGATAAGACGGGACACTAGGGTTTTGTGTGGTGTGTGTGTGTGTGTGTGTGTGTGTGTGTGTGTGTGTGTGTGTGTGTGTGTGTGTGTGTGTGTGTGTGTGTGTGTGTGTGTGTGTGTGTGTGTGTGTGTGTGTGTGTGTGTGTTTGGTGTTGACCCTTTCAAGTTTTGCCTCTTTAACAAAGTGCTGTTCAGTATGCTCAGAAGTTGTATGATTTGATACTGCATTATATAGAGAGCTATTATGCATTCAGATTTCGACAACGAAATATGATTCTTAACAACCTCATGCAATAGCTGCCAAGTCTGCCTGATTCTGCAGGAGGTTCCCAGAAAACCGAAATATCTCTTATCTCGTTTTTAACTTCGGTTATAATTTCGGCCTATTGAGTTGCCTATATGTACACTGTAATACACAAATATCTTCTTGACTGCTCTATGGAACCGCCCTGATTTCGATTAGGAAATGTTGGCAGCCCTGACCAGCACCTTGTAAAACTGTTATGCAATACTCGTTTTGTTTTGTGTGTGTAAACTCTGTGTATGTATGTATGTATGTGTGTGTCAGTGTGTTTGTTTGTTTGTGTACCAATGTGTGTATGATGTATGCTTACCCGAAATTTATACACAGTTGCAATTCAGGCCCACATTGTGCTGTTAAGCTGGTGTGAAGTTGTTGGTATTCTAGCTGCTTCTGGGTTTTTTAGCAGGTAGCCTGTGCTGCAAATGAAATATGCATCATACGACAAATGCATTGTAATATGAATTTCAGTGCTGAAATTGATATGACCTACATGTAGGGGCAGTTGAGATAGAAAAGGGATGTTGAAATGGCATCCTACCCAGCAGAAAAAAAAAACACAGTAAATTAGCCGTTGGTCCATTTGAGCTGGTCTTAGGCTTGGGGTATACATTACATCTGACCCTGACTCCCCACTCTCTGCAAAGCTGTAGTGTCCATTGCCACAGAAGATGCGACTATTAAACTGATCTCTATATTTTCATGCTTGTAATTTATATTATATGCATGTGTGTATGTGTGTTTGTGTTGTGTAAAATGAGATTGAAATTTACCATAATAATTGATGATCATTTCTATCAGCAGTGTGTAATCTACACAACTGCACTTGTTGGCATTCATGCTATGGCTTGTGGGGACCTGATGGATAAATTGAATGTAAACTCTATTGCCCAAATTCACGAAGGTGGTACAATTGAAACCATGGTTTAAACCATGGACAAAGACCATAGTTTTTTTATAGGGGCCAAGTGTCGCACGGCCTATTTCGTTATAAAATCAGTCATTTCGTTGACAAAATGTTCATTTCGTTACGAAATGTTAAAGGGATAGTACAGTATTGGTGGAGATGAGAATTGGGCTTTCAACTTTTTGTGAGATACCAAGAAAACACTTATGATATATGACAGAGCATACCGTTTCAAGAGGAATTCGAAGTTTATTTGATAAAAATCGGGTTTGGAATGACTGAAACATCCAAAAACAAAGTAAAACAAAGCGATCGTAATAAAGTGTGGGTCCCACACTTTATTAGAATCGCTCTTTTTTGGATATCTCAGCCATTTCAAAACCAATTTTCATCAAATAAACGTTGAATTCCTCATAAAATTACATGCTCTTTTATATTTCACAAGAGGTTTCTCATTATATCTCCAAAAAATGTTAGAAATCTCAAATTAGGTCTCAACCAAAACTGTACGATCCCTTTAACATTACGACAACGAAATGATCATTTTGTCGACGAAATGACTGATTTTGTAACAAGATAGGCCATGCGACACTTAGCGCCCCATAAAAAACTATGGTCTTTGTCCATGGTTTAAACCATGGTTTCAATTGTACCACCTTCATGAATTTGGCCCTATGGATATTTCTGAATCTCAGAGGGGAAGGGTTAAGGCCAGAACATCTTTTGTACATCGTACTTACTTGTAGGACTGAAATCAATGGACAGGTGACAATAGCCTGTATTTGGCCAGTATGGAATGTAGAGTCTGTAATGCATTGCTCAATGACAGTAGCTCCGTGTAGTGTACTGTATCTCATATTGCTTCTGCATAGCATGTATCACACAAAGGAGACTGGGTAATTACGATTTAATCAGTTTTAAAACTCATCTACAGTACAATGTGTAAGTTTGCTCATCTTTGTACAGTCTAAGTACCAGTACTACTGAGTATATGTATGTATTGTACATGAGAAGCATGGTGGAGCAATTGCCCTTTTGCGTAAAGTACGAGAAATGTGTAGGTTTTTATGCGTGCAAGTGCCACACAGGCTTACCTTGTATTACTTTGTAAGTATTTTGTATGAACACTTTTAGTGCAGATTGTATTGAAATGACTTATGGAGAAATAATTTTGTTTGGAGCACAGAAGTAACAAACTCTGAGTGCAACTGTTAGCTCATGTTTATAAGGTAGAGACAATCAGATGAAATGGTTGCTTACAAGTACATTCATTATTTAAAATTTTTGCAAATTCTGAGTTTAGCATGTACCATGAAAATATATGTTTATTTCTTATAATTGGAAAACATGTCATCATATTTTGTAGTACAGAGTGAAATAGAACATTGTGACATGTTACTACTTGAACGACAATGTTGTGCATTTTTTATAATTGAGAACATTATTGACTGTCATGTGTTGTAGTTTCTTGTAATATGAGGTTATATACAATGCTGATTATTGCAGCATTTTGCATATAAAATATCCATTGCTTTTTGTATGATATTCATTGGATTTGATGATATATGAGTGAAAAAGAAGTAAATGGATGCATGTACAGTGTAGGAAAGATGAAGAGCAAGTTTATGAAGTGATCAGTTTGACATGTTTTAATGATAGTAATAGAATTGTTAAAATGTTACAAAGTACAGTATACTGATATGCCAATATTTTGAACATGTTTACCTCATAGTAGGTTGTATACTAGTATTCTCACCTAGATCATTTGTAATATGGGTGTGATAATGAACAATTTACTGGGATATCTGTTTTAGGGATGAGTATTTTCTGATATTCAGGCATCTTTAACATGTATATTTTGGGTATTGTTATTGTTAGCTTTCATGTTGCCCACATGCAGTCATGTTAAAGGACAAGTTTATTGTGCATAAAGTTTGAGAGAATGCAGCGATATTAGTAGAACATACTGAGAGTGTGAGGAAAATCGGACAAAACATTTCTTGATATGAATTTTTGAAGTTTCATTATACCACCACTGCTGGACGAGAAGTTTGTGATGTCACATGCGTTCAATGATATACTGTATACGTCGAATATTTCGCGAGGTTTTTATTTTCGCAAATTTCGCGAGTCAGTTGCTATTCGTGAAATTAAAGACACGCAAAAATATTGACTTTGATCCCGATGTGAATGTGACATACGCGTACGTACACTTCTCCGATCCGTCCAGGACTCCACGATCGCGAATTTAACCACTCGCGAAATCTTCGGAAATTCCTGATTTGCGATATCTTCGGGAATTCCCGATTCGCGAAAATTTAGACTTGCGAAATATATGGCCTATACAGTAAAGAAAATATGAAGATGATTCAACATACAGTGTATTTTCACGTTTCTCACATGATAAAAGAGTACTTGAACTGCATCTTTCAGAAGGCAGGGGGAATAATATTAGTTATTACCAATTTGTTGTACATCAGTAACAAGTCGAGGAAAATGAAATTTTGTGGAATGCTCTTTATATTTTCTTATATGATTGTACACATGTGATATTGTAAACTGCAGTAACTTAGTCTTCTCATCCAGCAGTGACTGCACAGAAACTTTTAAAAAATCTTAACTTTTGAACAGATTGTCTGATTTTCCTCAAAATGTGTTCTACTGATGCTGCTGCATTCACTCAATCCACATGTATATGAAGGTGAACTTGTCCTTTAAAGATACTTCCTCATGTGAAGACCCTATCCTGCCTTTCCCATAGAATCATTTCATCAGCTAAATAGGCCAGTGTTCGTCCTTGAGCTACAGTTTGTACGTCATTTATCAAGCAAGTAATCAGCTGGTGTTTTTTTTCTATCCCTCCCAATATGGTTATGAAGTAAACCACATTTGTGTAATATCTGTATGTTTGACCCCAAAACCCTCCCTGCTGTTTATTTTTGTCTTGGCACAAGGTGTAACTTGTATTCTGTAAAGCATGTTTTAAGTTAAATACATGTATTTTAATAATAGTGCCACAGTCTTATTTATTGCTACACATACAATATGTATAATACAAGTATACATAAATATATGTACAATGTATTTTGTGATGTTAGTGGAAATTATAATGTGTAGGCAGAACTACGTATAGGCCTAATCCCCAC
Organism: Diadema antillarum; assembly: GCF_040938485.1. Classification (NCBI taxonomy): domain Eukaryota; kingdom Metazoa; phylum Echinodermata; class Echinoidea; order Diadematoida; family Diadematidae; genus Diadema; species Diadema antillarum. Next base: position 1,145,135 of record NW_027271018.1, on the reverse strand, counting down.
TGTTTAAACACAAACAATAAGTAAAAAGTCTGAAGCCTGTTGATGACAACACAATTTGATGACTATTGGTCTGTATCCTGTGTTACACATTTTGTTTGTTTTGATTTCTTTTGCACTTTGTTTTGTTTTCTGTTTCCTATAATCAGATCATAAACAATGCATACTGTACTTCTGTGTCACTTTATCCTTATGTATAAATATTGTGCATTTGTTATTGCAGGGCTGATATACACATGAGATATTTTGGAGAGCAAATATAGAAACAGATTTTACAAAACAAATTTTATATGGCATTTATGTACCTTACTGTACAAATTTATGTGGTTTTCATCCCAACCAACTTTTTAAACCAAAGTTCATATTTGATTGTAACGGACAAGAGAACCAAGGCACTACAAACTCACTTTACCTGTGTACTTGGGGCAACTGAAACTCACTGTTTTACAAGCAAAATGAACAATATTGTCTAACTGCTCCCCCCCCCTCCCCCCCCCCCCCCCCCCCCCGCCTGTCTGGGGAAATGGGGAAAATATTTTCTGTAATGCCGTGAGGTCTGCTTTGAAAATTGTAGAGTATCTGAAGGTTATACACTGTCTGAATGAGACGTAGCCTACTAGACAAACGAGAATCAATCCTGTACAATTCAATTTTGTCTTTAATAACGAACTTTGGAAATGAAGGTGCGTGAAGTGAGGAAGTTTAAAGCTTAAATGTCAGTGAAGATAATTCATACCACCCACTAATATTGTGTACCGCTAATCTTTTTTTTTTCTTTCTTTTTTTTTCGGTGATGTTACCCCATTGAATGTGTTTTGCATACAGTGCTGTATTTAAAGATTCTACTAATCATTTGGTAAGAATGCCCTCTAACAAATAAGAATAAAGATCAGTAATCTGTTAGAGCAATATAATGGAATTACTGATCCTAAATTCATTATCAAAGATGTATGCATTATTTGTAACATGTCAAATGAAAGTATAAATGAAGGGATGCCAATATGTAGCAAAGCATGTAGAATTTGCTATATTGCAGAAACCTGAAGTTTGAATTGAAGCCTGTAATGTTGACTTCTACCCATGTCACGCTGAGTTTATAGGCTGCAGTATTATTGACACCTGATAAATGCATTTTAATAACAATTGCCATATTGCAGTGTGCTGTAACAAAGTCTGCTGATATTGTGTTCTGCAAGACTGAAAGCAGCTATAAAGCAGATCATTGCGCCTTATTTTTTTCTACTAAGCGTCAGTAAAGTAATTTCATAACAATTATAATCTGTGCATGTACTCACAAACGAAAATCAGAATTGACTGTGACATAAAGATACATTTATGTATTTTGTAATTGATGCACGATGTGAATAGATGGTTTATATGTTGTGATTTACCACCCCGCTTTCTTTTTATCCCATTCCTTCCTGCCAAATCTAGGTTGTGATTCATTTTGTGCTTAGTATGGGTTCCCTAATCTGCTATATTATAGACACTTCCAAGTAAGTATTACCCGACAATCCTTGTTCAGCATTTTCATGCATTGATCATAATCATTTCGCTTTTGCACAAAGAGACTATGGTTTCTGCCCAGATAGCAGAGTTTGTACCTGCAGAAACTTTACACTTGTCTTCTTCTAAAGGGGTCTTCCTCTATGTAGACATTTGTTTCTAAAGTATGACAATTTAACATCATAGCAAATGAGTTTGCTCTGCTGTCTAGAAACCATGGTTTCTTTTATTATAATCAATATACCCCTGCATTGGACACCAAACGCCTTCACTTGCCACTGCCCGGCCTGTAGTTGTGCGATGCATGATGTTTAAAATAGTTGCATTTAGGCCTGCTTGCTTTGGCCACATTTAACCATGACGGTACTCACCTTGCTTTTGTTATGAATTCACATGTTCATTTGTGGGTCATCAATGCTCTGCCAAGCATTTTCTTTTTGTTCAAATATGTAGCTTATCAGTCATATTCATATTTGTGTATACATACACTGACATATTATCAAGCTGTAATCACATCAAAAAAATATATATTATTCATTTGTTATCAAAAGGTGGCAGTATTATGAAATCTATATCTAGAGTAGTATTGGTGGAGGACACTGAAAGTATGCACTTGAAGAATTATGAAACAGTGGGCATTCATTCTACAGATGTTGTATAACAGTAGCGCCCTGTTACGTTGTATTTACTGAGGACTTGCACTTGCATGGTGTTGAATTGAAATTTACGAGTCAACTAATCTTCTCATTTTCTTTTATGTTCACTACTTAATGTTGATACTTGTACATTATGGCGTCTTATGTTATTCCATTAGAAATGTTACAAGTGTATGAATATTTACGGTAAACAATGCTTGTTTGGTTGCTACCATGTATTCAGGACTGCACGTAGATAATCAGCTGTTATATATTTCATCCTTTTTTTGCGCGCTGTGCCTAATGTTGGGAGACTTTTGACAATTGTCTCCTGTAAACTGTGATTACCGAGATTATAGATATATTTCCAGTGTGTGAGCAAGACAAAACTCTTTGACTGCATTTTCACCCTGCTTTTATGTTTTCAGGGAAAAGTCATTGAACCAGAATATTTCTTTACCGCAGTTGTGAATATTTAGGTGATACCTCGCTACTCATATTCAGCGTGGAACACGTTGCCACCGATTGTGTAATTTACAAATGGTCTGCACTCGCTGTATGAGGTTGCTAGTGTGGACAACACCTGTAGGGTCAGTTCCAGTTTACTGAGCCGAAAAATGTACTGTAAGGTCACATCTGGCTATTCCCAGAATGGTTTCAGTAAATGATAGATACCTCAAACTTTCTGTTTTGTTATTTTTGAATGTCTGTGTGTGTGTGTGCGTGTGCGGGGGGGGGGGGGGGGGGGGGATAGTTGACTCTTTTTTTTTTTTTTGCATTCATCAATGTAAAGATATAAGAGTGTACCAGCTTTGACTTATATAGTTATTCATGTACAATTGTATAATTGGTATGAGACGAGTACATGAGAATATCAGTCTTAAATGCTGTGTCATTCTCTCTGTGTTTAAATATTTTGTTCAATAACCATACTGTAATTTTTTTTCCCTCTGTCAAAAAGCTCATGCTATTTATGTCATCATATCAGTCAAATGTTTGAAATATTTTTCATGATTCATTTCACAGGAAGCAGAGCACTGTATGTTTTACATTGTTTGATCCATTTCATGGACTTTTGAGCAGCTTGTAGCTTTCCATTTTTGAAATGTCTGGAGAGGGAGAGAGAGAAATTGAGAGAAAGAAAGTATCAATCTGTCATTATTGATTGATTCATCATGTACATGAACGTGTTCATTGCATTTTATCCATTCAAAGGTATGCAAGGGCCTGATAGAGGGTACATCTCATTCATATGAATGTCCACAAATTATACTATTGAAATATTCTTCAATGAAACAATTTTTCTGAGCTGAAATAGCAAAGCATATCAAACGTAGATTCCCTGGACCGTAAAAGAGAATATAAATTATAAACCTTATGATGTCTGTCCTACTGAAAAACTGTAAATTGATACATCACTCTCTGTATTATGAAACATTATTCATTGATGTTATTTAAAAACTTAAACAGTGATGTATGATATCAATATGATAACGACAGCCAATCAATTTTGTTGAAACTGTAGGATTTGCATCACTCCTTTTCAAATAAAAACAGTCGCTATCTTTTTATTTACTTGTCCCATGATACATATACTTGCGAGGTACATTATAAATATGGGGGGGGGGGGGAATCCTCCTCCCCCCCAAAAAAAAAACAGTCGCTATCTTTTTATTTACTTGTCCCATGATACTTGCGAGGTACATTATAAATATGGGGGGGGGAATCCTCCTCCCCCCCCCCAAAAAAAAAGCAAAGAAAAAAAAAAAGCAAAGCGTGCCCATGATGCAGAGAGAACTGTATGCTTACTACTGACCCTCTTTTCACTCATTTCCCCACTCACCTCCTGCCTCAACCCCCTAGGTGATCGTGGTGTTCATAGTAAGCTTGGGATCATTCGTCATTTACATTCTGCAACTAAATGAGTAAGTGATTAATTTGACTGAATCGCCAACAGCAAAAAAAGAAAAAGAAATTAACAACTTTAAAAAAAAAGATCATCGAGTGAAGTGTAATTAACCCCGCGTTTCTCTCCTGTGTGAATCCCCGATCCCTACACCCCCTTCAATGGTTCACTATTAACCAGTCCATCCGCCCTTTCATCCATTCATCTATCTGTCCATCCATCCATCCATTCATCCGTTCATGCATTTCTCCGTCATTAATTTGTCCATTCATCCATTACTTATGGTCATACATGTATCTGCCAGTATTCCGAGCTTCATTCCCGTAGAAAATCCATAGGCAATGCCCCGTTTTCGTCTGGTGGCCTCTCAAATCCCAGTATTTATAGATAGAAGACAAGTTTTGATTTCTTTTATTATGTTTATAGAGCGAGAATAGTGTCATTGTGTAATTCTTTTAATGATTGCCTCATATTGTATCCCCTACAATGTAACATACAAAATGTAATGTACCATACTTGTATATTGTTGTATCCCATAGAATGGGGGAGCAGTCTGCTCACGTCAAGAATTGCCAAAAGTAATCAGAAGGAATTTGAAATGTGGCAAAGGTAGCAGGAAAGTACAAATCATCATGCCTCAGTCAGGTGTTCAATTTGTCTGATAGGTTACAAGTATCTATACAAACTATACTGTATATCAAAAGTTGAAAAGCACAGAGATATATTGAATCAGGCATCTTCCAGAACATCTCCATACAGGATTACTGCTAGACAATTGAATATTACGCAATTTTGTGTCTTGAGCTACCAATGCAGAAACTCTGTTGGATAGAGAACATGCGACTTAATATTTTTTCATCATTAAGATTAGAAGTAAGAGAGCAATTAGGTACTACCAAAATTGATCCTGATCAAAATCATATTTGATATTTATGAGGAGATCAATAAGGAACATGATGTGATAAAGCTACTGCTGAATTGCTCAGAGTGGTAATTTTGTTTTGTTTGTTTTTTTATTCAGAATGATATCTGTTGGTTTTAATATATTTGAGGAAAAATAGAATAATAGAAATAGAATAATGTCGTGTAAAGTGTTTTGAAGTACATTGTACTCTGGACAAAGTAAAAAAAATAGAGATGGCATAAAAATTGTTAGAATTTATAGATGAAACTATCAGAAAAAGGCATAGATGCCTGCACATGGTTAGAAGAGTCAGTGGCAAAGAATGAAGAGTTTGATTTAGTATGATTTTTTTTTTTAATTCCCAATGACACATGCTGTGTTCTTACTCTGCATGGGGTGTTCTCGCTATTGTTTCAATAGCATCTTGGACAGCCAGTGTGAACAGGGTACAGAGTTGTATGTAGTAGCCCTTGTTGGAAGAATGGTCAATGAATGTATCCTTCAGAGCCGAAACTTCCCTTACTTTGGAGTAAATACAAATAAGTCAGTGCTTGATCTCTATGTAACAGTCACTGAATAGATTAGACTACTCTTTCTTTTATAATGGAAGAAGAACAAATAATATGCCAGTAAAGAACAAGATAGGAAAATGTGGAATAGTTTGTTGACTGGATATAGCTTGAATATTCTATATCATACCGTATGTTGGTCTGTTGGGGGTGGGGTGGGAGGGCTATTAAAATAAAAAAGAGAAAAGAAAAAGCCCTGAAAGGGTGGGGGAGGGGACTTTGTTCATGTACAGTACAATGTGTAAAATCAAATCCATACAGAATATTGTAAAAACCCTTGTTTAGTCTCTCATAAAGAATTTCTTTACACGAAAAATATCACCCAGTTTTTCCCATATCTGGAAGATTATATAGAAGATGTTCAGTGGATGAAATTGATATAGGTGTACCACATTTCAAACCCTGTTAACTCCACATTCACCCTCATAGACTAGTTTTGTTGATTTTTCTTTGAGTGTGTGTCCATTGCCTGTTGTGCCGTGTTTTTTTTTTTTCTAATTTCTTATTCAAGTACATGTACTAACATCTGTGTGGTTTATCCAACTTGTGTGATAAATGCCATAAGTAGAGTGTAGCAATTACCGAAACTGTACTGTGGCAGTCTTTGGTCGAAACAACTTGCCTGCCGTCATGCCGCTGTGTAAAACCTGTTAAAACTTGATATCTTGAATTTAGTAGCAGCAAGTGTGGAGTTTGTATTAAAGTGATTTGTGTGTAAGATATATTTGTGAATAATTCCCCTACCTAATATGTGTGATACTCCAACAACTGCATGATGTGTCCTACTGTTTTTATATCAAGTAAAATTTACAAAGAGAGTAAAGATGAATCCCTGTCTCTAAGAACCATGTAATGTGTACTCAAGCCGATGGAAAGGAAGTATACTCCAACTGGAGGTCATCAAACTTTGTATGGTTATTTATGCTACATTCTATCTGGTTTTTCTTTTGATACCATTGAGGATATGCCATCTTGTGTAGCTCTGGAATTCTGTTCTCAATTCTCATGCCTCATTCAGTATACAAAGATGCAGGTGGTTCAGGTTCGCCGAGAACAAATTGATTCTTTCATGAATTGAAGAATGATTGAATTTTGTCACTCAGTGGATAGAAATTATACCTGCATTGTAACTTGCTGAAGCTGGAAAAAAAAGACAAAGAAAGAAAGAAAAAAAAAAGAAATACAATCAAAACAAACTATTGAGATCTCATGTATAATACAGAACTTCATAATTTGTGCTTTCATTGTGTAGATTGGCAATAGATATATGAATTGCTCTGAGGCAGATCAAGGTTTGAAAAATGAATATGGATAGTTTTCAAAACTGCCAAGGTGCATCAGAATTAGTTGTGCTCCAAAGGATCCTTACAGTTTCCTGAAATTTTGCTACATGAGAAAAGAAAATGTGCCACGAGCTACCTTTGAAAATATCCTTCTATGTGGATCTAGCCAAAAATGTGTATGCTGACCTGATTTCTTTAATATGTTATCCGAAGATGGTATTTGGTATTTGAAAATATATGTTTTGAAGTCTGCAGCTCAAGCTCTAAAAGAGTGAAGCATAATGAGAAATGATGATTTCTCCTTGAAAAAATATGTTGTTTTCTTTGAGAGCTGTCGGGTCATCAGTGTCACTGGCAGAGAAAATTACAGAATTCTTAGTCTTGACGCTGCTACATGTGATACTTTGTGACAAGAATGTAGAGCTGCTTAGATTACGACTTGAGGTCATGTTGCAGGTACTATTGAAGTATGTCAAGCCTACAATATCTAATTACGGCTCATAAAGGGTAAAATAATTGCAGAAAGTATGGTGGAGGGTATACCTAGGCACGCGAGAGCAACGACCTTGCCGGGGTGTCTGCACTGTGATGTAATGAATGCTTAATTGCCCACAAAAATAATATTCATCAACCTCCCTCCCCCTTGTCAAATTACATACATGCACTTTACACATTGAAAGGCACTCCGTAGGTGATGCGGAAGGGGAGTGCAAAACGAATGATTTCAGAATGGACGAGGCCTGACGGAATAATGGTACATGCTGGGGCTCGCGCGTCCATAGGCTGGACGGAGTGTAAAAACAAGGATGTTTTTAGAAGCAGTTTGGCAAGAGTACGGCATGTGTCTTGTGGTGGCGTGTTCGCCACTTCCTTCCGGGAATGTGGAATGATTAATGAGGGCTGATTGAGGGTGGGGGGAAGGGGGGGGGGGGGTTGAAAGAAAAGAAAGAGATTAATGTGGCACGTGTATTCTCCGTGAAATGGATATTGTTACTGGTCTTGTAAGCTCTCCGCTATGTGCTGTCTCCTCGTAGTGAAGGAATGAAGTGAAATGAAAGTGTAATGAAGTATTTCTTAAAAGTGTCAGATTGTTAAGCATGTTCCATGGCCCGCAATATAAAGACACACAATGAAATTTTATTTCACAAAGATATTGTTGCCAGATATTCTCAAAAACAATGTTGTTAGAATCCTTTTATTCAGATGTTAAACCTGTTCTCATTGAAATTCTAGAATGCCCTTTGAGTGTAGTTCAGGACTAGCAAGGTTCCCATTGGTAATATTTTATATTATAGATGTTCTAAGCTGCAAAGAGCTTTTTTTTTTTCTTGGAGAAGACCCTAGATGATGTTTTTGCCGACTTCTAACCTGTGTAGGGAAAAGAAAATCAAGACCTATAGGCCATACCCCCAAGAAGTATCTTCAAAAATACCAAAATCAAGTAACTGCTCTCCTGTTTTATGTATGATAAAGTGATTTGAAACATTCTGATTATTTTCCTCCATGTGAAAACTGCAACCCAGTCTGAAGCCATTGCCGAATTGTACTAAATTGTGTCTACACACATACATGTACACACACACACACACATACAAACTGTACAATACTGTCTGTTCAGAGACACACAGAGGGATGAGCACACAGATCTATTTCTTTGTATGATTATAAAATAGCAATTAGTTTACATGTCCTCTACAAGTCTTGGGTGGTTTTTTTTTTCTTTCTTTTTAGTTCATCTTTGTTCCCTGCTCTCCAATTATGACGATACATGGAGATCTATATCAACCACATACTTTATATGACTTCAAATAATTGTTTTTTTTTTCTCTTTGTTTGTCTTGGAGGGATTTTATCAGCACTTCACTCTATCTTTAATTCATCTACTTCAAAAGAGCTGTAGAGAAATTAGTGAACAACCGGAGGTCTGTTATTGCTTCGAGGTGCTGATTGATTTACGCTGGTTCGGAACACATTTTTGGGGCTCATTATGCATTCTTGCGTTTGTAGTTGGCGGAAGTGTGTGGAATTTCCTTGTGATCGACGGCATGTCAACTATGAGATGACATGCCTACAAGTGTTCAATTTGCAAAGCATCACATCAGTGTGTTGCTGTTGATTTTTTTTTCTCAGAAGTTATCAATTTCCTTAGGCTTGTTTGTTGAGACTTGTGTTTTTTCTGTGTTCTCTCCCCACCCCCCTTTTTTTTTGGGGGGGGGGGGTGGGTGCATTGTATATCATTTAGGCAAATACTTGGAAACTTTTCAAAATCTTTGCTTAGTTGAAATTATGATAATCATGTCTGCTTTGCTGTAATGCATTCAAAACTTAAGACCTGCCTTATCTTGATGTTTGATTAATCTCTTTTCTTCTTCTCTGATCAACTGATTGGAAGCGACTTTCAGAAAAAAATAAAAAGTGCAGAAAATGTTTCTCCTATAAGTTGAAATAAGTGCATGAAACATACCAAACCAATGTCTAATGTGAGTAGATGGTTGCCTTTAGAGGAATATGAAAGTGCCTGTGAAATTCATGCCTCCTGTTGAGTGTTACATGAAAAAAACCAAGATTAACACAAGTATGTAAGTGTGATGTGTGGCCAGCTGTTACGAGGCATCATACTCATGAATGCTTTTTTTCCTGTATTGCCACTACATGCTACTTACCTCTCAATTCGGAGACTGGCAGAACTAGTAGACAGCATAGAATCTTGAATTTTCAGTGGTCAAATTTTACTCAATTTGCATAACAAAATAATTATCCTTTTTAAACATCTATTTACCAATTCTCATAACAGCATGTATACACATCTACTGAAGATAAGGCAAGACCTGTTCAACTGTTGTGGTACCTCAGGGGCAAATAATGAATGTCAGGCAATTTTCTGTCTTCAAGCCATTTGTGTTGGTAAAAAGCAAGGTCTCTTTCTTTTGGGGTTGTGCATGATTGAAATTATAAATTATCAAACATTAAACCTTTGATATCTCAAACTATAATGTTGAAGATTAACACGGATATGGCAACAGTTAGTTTACTGTCATACAATTTGTGTGCCCTGTGTAGCTCATGAAAAAAGAAAATAACAAGCAGAAAATAAAAGATAACATAGGATGTTGCCCAAAATCTCTAGGCATACATGTCAGGATTCCTGCTGCAGCCCAGATGTTCATTAGCCAACCAATTATTCAACTAATGTGAGAAAGAGAGAAAGATAAACATAATGGCCGGAATTCACGAAGGTGGTACAAATGAAACCATGGTTTAAACCATGGACAAAAACCATGGAACGCCAAGTGTCGCATGGAATATTTCATTACGAAATCAGTCATTTCGTCAATGAAATGATTATTTTGTAACGAAATGACAACATTTTGTAACTAAATAAACATTTCGTCCACAAAGTGATAATTTCATTAACGAAACGGTCATTTTGTCGACGAAATGACCATTTTCGTAACGAAATATTCCGTGCGACACTTGGCGTTCCATGGTTTTTGTCCATGGTTTAAACCATGGTTTCATTTGTACCATCTTTGTGAATTCGGGCCTAAGTGTTTACCATTGGCTTAGTGCAACCATTCTGTCTGTTTCCAACAGATTTGTGTGTTCTTAGATCTATTCTGTCTGACATAGTACTGATTGTACACAGTGTATGTGGTCACAAACAGAATATATATACCCCTGACAGCACATCAGTCCTCTTGGCATAGTGTAAATACTGATATTTATGATTGATTATCCGCTCGGGTTGCACATGTCGTCATTAATCGCAGATGTTTATTTGAACATTCTATTTCCTTTTAGAAAAAGAGGGAAAAACAAAAAAAAAAGGAGGCCGGCTTTGCATTACCTCTCACACAGGCAACAGTCAAGAGACAAGCTTTTCATTGTCGCTGACATGAATCGTTGCGAAAACGCGAACACCTGCCACGGTTCTCGACAAAAGCGCGAGTAATCGCCCAGATTCATCATTGTTACCGCCACTTTTACTCGCCGTGCCTATCACCAGTGCATTACTCATTCCTTTGTTCATTTCCAAATTGATATATGTATGTGTTGTGTTCTCTAGTGCCTGTCGTGCTGTTTATATACTGCGTGCGTGTCGAATTTGCTTCTTTTTTTTTTCTCTGCTCATTCTGTCTGGTGTTTTTTTTGTACTGCTTGTATTGCTGATTATTTTGTTTCGTACCAAGTGGTGTTTAAACCATTTGTCTCCATGTCTGAGCTGACAGCAAGTGAATAGCAGCTCATGCACTAGATTTATCTCAAAGACATTATTACTTACAACAGGTGACAATTAGTTTATACATATAAAGTGATTTTGTGTTACATTCTGTGATTAGCTTTCATATATTCACAAATTAATGTATTAATTTATCTAGCTAGTTCAAAGGTTAAAATCTTATGTAAGTATTAATTTGTCTATTTTTTTTATAAATGGCAGTTCAAAGAATAATTTTATCAAGTGTACCAATATTGTATAAAAGAGCTTTTATTTGAAATGATTTATTAATCACTCAGATTCCCATATATTTATGATCACACGGACAAATGTCATCCAAACTTATGAACTAGCCTGAATCCATGCATAGTGAGCTGTACATACAAGAATGTATTCATGTTTGTGCATAGCATTGACGCTCTCTCATTTAAAAAAATATTTGTGTTAAACCTTGACCATTGTGATATTGGTTCCATGGAATTCCTCTGATCCCAGTTGAAGCAGGGGGCTAAATGATTGGTGCTGTTCCATGATACACTGTAGGTAGGCCAACTAGATGTTCATTCTTATGATGTGTGACTGTATTTTCCTCCGAGATCTAGTCATGAATCATTGAATTTGCTTGTTCCTGTTTGAATGTAGAGTCTGTCTGAACTTAGATTTTAGTTCCTATCCTAGTAGCTGCACTGGAGTGTTATAAGTATAACTCAGGGCAAGCCCTCCAGTTGCCAGGAATAGCCAAGGTCATATATATATATATATTGAAATTGTACACAAAATATAATATGTCAGTAAAATTGAATAAACCTGGCTGCAACAAAGGCTGCAACAAACTTTGCAACACCAAGTTGCAGCAATTAGGCCAGTGAGAGCTACTGTAGGAATCATCAATAGCATTGTTGTGCAACCACCTTGTCGGCCATTTTGATCGATTGCCATAAGTGGCGAAACAAGTTTGCAAGATTGGTGGGTGGGTGGGGGCACAACAGGTGGCGACCTTCCTACACCTACCGTGAACAGTATGTCCCAAAAAAAATTAGAATCAAATTTTCGCATTGATAACATCCAATATGATTAAACAGTCTAAATGCTACTTCAGGGTCTTAAAACATAACATCTTAGCTCCATTTTGCAGAAAACCCCATTCAATTTGGTTAAGCAGTCCCAGAGAAATGTGAAAAGTTGTAAAGCATGTCATGAGTCTGATTCTTTCAAGTTTAGCACATTGATGCTTTTGTGTGTGAATACAAAAGACAGAACTTGGAAGGAAGAGATTCTTGACATCCTCTACAAAATTCCTCATTTCTCTTTGACCACTGAAGCAAATCGAATGGGGTTTTCTGTAAGATGTGGGCAATGAGTAATAGTTTCATACCCTGAATTTTTATTTCGATTGATTCAGTATTTTTAAAGATATCATTGCGGAGGGTCCCGTTGTAATTTTTTTTGGGACCTACGGTACAGTGATACTAGTAATTCCTTTTCAGAGCAGCCTCATCATAGGCTGCTATGATTTACTTGGGTTAGTGCTTCAGAGTATGTAATTCTTATTTTTTCCAAATTTGCAGAGAAGTTGTTTCAAGATCCAAGGATAATACGTGTGTAGTGGGTCAGGGCACCCATGTAAACTAGCTTGTGGTTATCAACAGCAACATGTTTGTCCACAATGCTGGTGTGGCATGTTAAGGTTAACGTTCCTTTTAATAAAGAGGTAATTGTGATATCTGCTGTGAGACCGTGTTGTCTGCAAGAGTATCATCTTGTCGTAGAATTGGCACCTCTGCATTTACGGCATATTTTGGGGAAAGATTATGTGGAACTGTTTGAATTTGTTAGACCTGCACAAACTAAGAAAAGTTGCCAGTTGGACAAAGAATCAGTGGCTCTTAATCTTCTGAATATACGTTGCCAGGATATTAAAGAGTCATGAATAACTTTAGCAATGAAGGGGCTTTTGAAAGCTCTGCAGCCAAAACAAACAGTCATGAACAACAAAGGGGGCTAAATGGAATAATTCTTTAAAAACTCTATCTTATGAAATACTAACAACATTTGAGGGGTAAATGTTATGATAAAAGGACATGGCACCAAGGCACAGAAGTGTGGTTTCTAGGATGTTAGTGCTCAACATTTTGATGAATATTAGGTCATTTCACCCCCCTTGTTCCTCCCGTGAAATAATAATGAAGCTTTCTTGTCTGGGTTTGACTTTCAGTCATGATTCTGACATCTTTAATCGTGTAATTTTGAGAAGTCTCACTCGGCTTCTCTAAGACCATGTGGATCTTCAAAGCTCGAGTATAGCTTTGCTTTCAGAAATGTGATTCTTGAGGAATGGGCAGAGCTTTCTTCAGACGTGTATTATAAATGAGCATGCTGTGAGGAGTGTGACTTATCTGTGGTTTCAACAATCTTGTAGGCACCTCTTGATTATTATACGTGTGTGTGTGTGTTTGTGTGTGTTTATTATGATTATTTAGGGTGATTTCTTCTTTAGATGTACGTTGATACCATTTTTTTTTTTATATATATCGTTGTAGAGTGAACAATTCAGCTGGGCGATTATCTGAGGGTTGTCCAGAATCAACCTTCAAATTGCTGGCACAGTACATATGAAAATTCTTCTATTTTTTTTTCAATGTTATGTCATCACAAGCATTGCATAACTTGATAAATACTTTGATATTCAGTAATTTATTTGAGTAATTCTAGGTCAGACAAAGTCGATATTGAAAATGAAAAATACATGGAAATCTCCCCTACCCCATGAGTGGTCATTTTGATGTCATGTTAAATTGAAAAGCTATGCCATTTTGCCCAAATGCCACTTTCATTGGCGATGCATGGCTACGTCAGCAGGCAAACAATATCCCAGTTCGGGAACGCGGTCTGCGGGGCCGCACTGCCTGCATGCGGCAGTGTACATTTTTCATTGCCCACTCCATGTATATTTCATGCAGATGTATATTTCATACTGCCCATCGCATTATGCAGGGGGGCCATTTGATATGCGCTGCCGCACTCTCTCTGTGACGAGTGCATTTCTGCAGTGGCGTCTTGGTGGGCTTTTTCCCCGACCTCTTTCTCTGCTGCAGCAAATTGGAGTTGTCGTTCAGTCCCCCCCCCCCCCCAAATCTGGTGGCTATATTTTTCAAGTACGTATTTGTTACCCTTCAGCATCTTGCTTCCTTTTCTCTACCTCTCTCTTTTCTTGCTCTCTGTTGCAATGATTTTTTTGTGTTATCTCTTCTCCGGTTGTCCTTTCTGATTGATTCCCATCTTTTTGTCGTGTAAAAGTCTTCTGCCCTCTTCATCTAAACAAGAGTGCTAAACTGTACATGTGAACGGGGCCGTTCATCGCAGCAATGTTGTCTGCTTCCCCTCGCCACAGTTACAGACAACTCCGTTGGCCGTGTAGAGCTAAATTTGAATTAAAATGACATTGACTCTCTTTGGTTGGTTCTGACATAGAGGTTGAATATCAGAGGCCAATTATCTTTTGGTTCAAATATTGATAATTTCTGAGAGAAATGTTTCATATCTCAAGATAATGATGATTATGATTATTATTATTATGATGATGGTGCGTGCAGTAGTAATACTTAGAATGATATAAAGGGCAATGGTAACAGTGATAATAGTAATGATACAAAATAGTGATATTTATTCTGTGTAATCTCGTTCAGGGTTACCTAGTACTATTCTGCCACAGGACGTTGTAACTACAAGTCCTCCAGCTGTGGCAGGCATCCACTGTAGTACAATGTATGTACCTATGCCTCGGTTGAAGACATTGTCGCTATTGCATTCGTGTCCCAGGATGAGTCACCATGCTGGATTTGAACTCGGGGGGATCCTTCTTTGGAGCCTCCAAAGCCATTTCATTCCTCCGTACCACCAAATCTTGTAGGTTGTGGGGTGGTGCACCGGCTGGGGAGTTACACTTCGATGGTTTGACATGGCTGGTCGATCTCAAAAGCATCAAGTTGTGATTGAAGGTATCAATAATGCATGTTTAATAGATAGCTAATCACCCAGAAACACTGATTAGGCTTAAAGATATTCACACACTCACAGACGCGCACAAGCACACGCGCACACACACGCACAATAGCACTTAGAGCATCACATACTCATGCGCCTTATGTTCACATATCATTATTGAGGGCTCTGGATTGAGCTAGAAGGTTACACCTCCTTGGGCTGAGGATTGCCAACACATCATGCTGTTACAACTGGCGTGTCTCCCTCATGAATAAATAGTTACAATCACGCATCCTTTCGCCACACTTCCAGCTGCTGACCGCAAGAAGCTAAAGTCCAACTTTTACAGTGAATGGGAAGCTACTGGATGAGACATTTTGCTGCTATGCAACAATATTCTCAGTCTTTGTTTGCAGAATAATGGGCATAATGTGCAAAAAGAGACATGAAGATGTGTGAATTTCCATCAATACTTTCTTTATTCATATTAGTCTACTATTGTAGTATCAGGAATTCTTACAGCATAATCATCTGGAGTGGGTAGCTCATGAAACTTATAACCAAAACTTTTAAAAAGATTTATAACTTTGCATGGACTTCAATTGCCCGCTTTTCCCCAAACTTTCCCATCGTATTTTGCCGGTCTTTCCACATTTGCGAGCTCTGCACGCATGCAGCGGAAACCTCTCCCTGTGGAAAGTGCCGGCTGCTTTTTCCATTTAGAACCAGCTAGTTTGTTGTCGAGGTACGTAATGTATTAGTTTCTTCACATTTCATTTCATTTCATTTCATTTATTTCCACATTAAAAACAACAATCATTACATTTCAAGTCATAGTATAAACATATTCATTGTGGGGGACCAATTAAAGCCTTTCAGGCTTGTTGGGAATAGGCCCCAAAGTAAATACAAGACTTTCTCAACTTACAATATATAGATACAAAATATATAGAACACAAATGGTGCACAATCAAAGCAGGATGAAGAAGGAAAAAGAAGAGAGTAAAATACTGGCAGAATATACAAAACCATGTTGCTATTACATACGGAAAGTGCGTCTAAAATTGTTTCTGAACTGCTGTAATGATTTGTAGGTTTTCAGTTCTTTTGGTAAAGTATTCCACAAAATGGGACCTTGATAAAAAATTGTTGACTTGGCTAATTCGGTTCGATAAAGGGGAGGATGAAAATTTTGTTGGTTTCTTGTATTATAAGAGTGGATACTGCTGTTGAGATGAAAACATGGTTGTAAGGGGGCTGGTAATGCACCAAATAAATACTGTCGCATAAAAATTCCTGTTTGGAAGGAGATTATATCTTGAATTGGTAATATATTCATTTTTTTGAATAATGCAGAAGTTTGTGACAAATAATGTGAATGAGTTATGATGCGAATAGCTTTCTTTTGCCACAAATGAATACGTTTCACATTCTTTTTAGTTGAATGGCCCCAGATGAGAGTACAATAACTCAAGTGAGATGAAATGAAAGAATGATATAACAATTTCAACACATGCTTAGGTAAAAATTTCAGTTTTCGCAATATACCAATATTTCTCGACAGTGTGTTGCAGAGCATATTGACATGACTATTCCAAGACAGTTTATCATCCAGCATAACACCCAGAAACTTTATATTTGTTACACGTTCAATCATATCACTATTATAATATAAAACAAAATTATCAGTACACTCACGAGTCCCAAATATCATAAAATTAGTTTTTCCTGCATTCAAAATTAACTTATTTGCCTGCATCCATGTATCTAATTTCTTCAATTCTGTATTCATATTGTCAAATAATAATGACAGATCATTGTTACGCATAAAAATATTTGTATCGTCAGCAAACAATATATAATTTAACAATTGAGAACAGTTTGGTAAATCATTTATGTAAATCAAAAAGAGAAGAGGGCCAAGAATGGAACCTTGAGGGACTCCACATTTTACAACCTTATAATCCGATTTGAAACCTTCTATTACAGTATATTGCTGTCAATTATATAAATAACTTTCGAACCACTTAAAAGCCACACCCCGTATACCATAATGACTAAGCTTATGCAATAAAATATCATGATCAATAGAGTCAAAGGCTTTTGACAGGTCAATGAAGACAGATAAAGTAAATTCTTTGTTTTCAATCCCTTGGATGATATTTTGCATAAATTCTAATACTGCGGAACAAGTGGAGTGCCCGTTTCTGAAACCATACTGATTTGGAATCAGTTTTGATTTGGAATTGTCGCCAAGATTACGGAGTGCGTGCTCTCGGATGTGACCATTGTCCTTGTGACAGAAGGAATATGTCAGTTATTTTACTAGATTAGTATCTATATGTTGTTTGTGTAGTTTCACTTCTTTTGAGGGTTATGACAGGGTTTCATTGGTTTCGTGTGTGTGTGTGGGTATGTATGTGTGTTCTTTCTGAATGCAGTGTGTAAAGTCATAGGAAATAAGTGCCGCTACAGGAAAAGTTAAGTGCCATTATTTCCCCACTAATGATCATGCTGTGCTTTGAAGAGGTTAGCTACACAAGAAGGCACAAAGTGAACAAACTGTAGGGATCATTTTAGCATATGTATAGACACACCAGTTGCTGTAACCTAGTGATGATTGTGACTGGTGGGAGATCGAGTATAAGAGGGCGAGTGAATGGGAATAGGAGGGGTTGGGATGATGGGGGGGGGGGGGGGGAAGAAAGGACAGTAGCTGTTTACACTGAGCAAACATGGTCACTATCTCATCCCTGTATTGTATTACATAATTGGGAGAGGGAGAAAGGTACGCTATGCCTCTGAAAGCAACACAAAAAGTATTGGGACTAAAGGCTTGCATTGTTACCATGCACTTTTTTCCTCTACTACTACTGCTGCTGCTGCTGCTGCTACTACTACTACTACTACTTCTATTACTGTCACTGCCACCACTAGTACTACTACTACTACCACCACTACCACTCTTACCACTACCACCACCACCACTACTACTACTACTACTATCACTACTACCCCTACTACCACCACCACCACTACTACTACAACAACTACTACTATTACTACCACTACCACCACAACTACTACTACTACTACTACCACCACCACTACTACTACTACTACTACTACTACCACCACCACTACTACTACTACCACCACCACCACCACCGCCACTACTACTACTACTACCACCACCACTACTACTACTACTACTACCACTACTACCACCACCACCACCACCACTACTACTACAACAACTACTACTATTACTACCACTACTACTACAACAACTACTGCTACTACTACCATCACCACCAGCACCACCACTTCTACTACTACTGCTACCACCACTACTACTACTACTACTACTACTACCACCACCACCACCACCACCACCACCACTACTACTACTACTACTACTACTACTACTACTACTACCACCAACACCAGCACTACCACTACTACCATCACCACCACTTCTACTTCTGCTATTACTATTTTTTACTACTTTTCTTGCTGCTACTATTTCTTCTTCTACTACTTCTTTTGCTTTCACTTCCACTTTCATCTTTCCTTATGTTTTGTAGGGTTTTCATTGTATTGAATGTGAGTTGGACAAGGTGCAAGAGGCCTTGCCAGTCAATTGAACATAGCCATCTCCCCCCCCCCCCCCCCACAAAAAAAAAAAAAAAAAAAATCGTGTTTGCTAACTTAACAAAAAAAGGACAAGTGTCAGGATAGGTGTGAGGGGGGGGGGGGGTCAAAGGATGGATGATAAAACGGCAGCAGCACCTAAATATGCACCAGAAACTGAATGTTTCATGGACCTTCAAAAATTACTCTCTTGACTTCTGAAATGTGGCCATTCAGCTAGTTAGGAACCATACCACTAGTGTAAGTTTGGAGGGATTTCTGAAGGCTGGTGAAAAGTTTGGCAAGTTAAGGTACCTATAAAATTGTCTGGGCACATGAAGGGTTTTGCAAAGGAAGAAGACAGCCCAGATGGAATATAGAAGATGAAATGAAATACTTCAGCAAAAGAGAAGAGCTACAGGTAAGAACCCATGATTAAAATCTCCTTGGTACTGCCGCTCTAAAATAATGTCATCTTCATTCAGACGGGGTATTTTGCCGGGGGGTTTTATGGCAGCGTGGAATGACCCTAGAACCAGTTATACATTTGATGATTGTGGCTAATAATCGTTCCTCGCCGAGATGCAAATGGGGGCTGACTCATCGGCACACATCGGTATCGATATCCTGCTAACATGTTTGCTTTGCCAGCCTCCTTCAAATATGAAAAGAGCTCACGTACTTGGTACATCCGAAAGAGCGTGGACGTGGAGTAAGAATGTGTTACACATTAACTTGGGTTTGGAATTTCCTGAGGAGTGACCTCATCCTAGTATATCAATGATGCCTGGAACATAAGATATCCCCCTTGTCCATTCCTTCTTTTGTCCCCTGTCTTGAATGTGAACGCCCCTGGATTGTCGTGATACTGAAAAATAACAACAACAGCAACAACTTTGAGGAAATAACAATTAAAGAAAGTTTCTTGACACTTGATCACCGTGGAGTGCCTATTCCCAGGAAATACTATATCATATGGCAAAGGAATATTTAGGCTTTATAGACTGCAGACATATGAATAAAGAGCTGTGGGACAAGGTATCAGAAACTCTCAATGATGAATTGCTGTCTTTCGTCAGTGAGTGTTTCTTTAACTCCCGTACATATGTACATGCACTGCTGATTTTCAATGATATTACTGATATTCTCATGAGGTTAATGCCAAGTTTTTCTTTAAATATTTTATGAGAAGGATCCCCCCCCCAAAAAAAAAAAGAAGAAAAGAAATATAAGGACTGTATAGCAATGTACTAAGTGGGAAGAAGCAGCAGAAATGATTTAACAGAATCAACAGCTAGGGAATACCAGGACCACGAGAGTTGGGCTATCATTCTGTTGCCGTGACTACTTTGATGGATGTTTGCTGTTTATCCTATCAATATTAGTAGCTAGGCAAAATAGTGCTTTTTAGCAGATATCTCCAGAGAGTAAGAAAGAATGGGAGGAGGGGTGAAGGGGAGAGAGAGAGAGGAAAATGTAGAAAGTGAAAGGTAGAAAAAAGGATGAAAAGAAGGGTGGAGAGATGGAGTGAGATAGATACAGATTGAAGGGGGTTGAAAGGGTGGGGAGAGGAAGTAGGAGAGAAAAAGATGCGCCTTAAAAAGGAAAGAAGATTAATAGCAAGTGTATGTCAGGCATTTGGCTGGGAACATTATCAAATAAAGTGGAAGAGTAGTTGAGACGGTGATGTACTATCACAGATAGTGCAGGGACGGACTTTGCCAGAAAGCAGAGAGAAGGTTGTTAATTTGATGAATTCTCCAGTAAGTTCTGAAACTGGAAGGACAATAGATCCACAGGGCAGAACCCAGGCTGAGGGGGGATGGTGAGGTCATGCTAACTTCCGAGTGTGTGATGCTCCATCCAAACATGGGGGAACCCCCTCCCAGTGTTTGGATGGAGCATAAACCCAAATATGTCTTTTTTTATTCTAGTCATCGACCTGTGAGTATGTCCGCACTGTGCTAAACTACAAGCTGATCATCAAAGTTTAAAACTTCAGGTATAAATCTTTATAAAGATTGGAAACTTCAAGTGAACCTAACTAATGACAACGACCTCAGAAAGGAAAGGAAGATGGT
This sequence comes from Diadema antillarum, assembly GCF_040938485.1. NCBI lineage: Eukaryota > Metazoa > Echinodermata > Echinoidea > Diadematoida > Diadematidae > Diadema > Diadema antillarum. The sequence continues at coordinate 1,124,418 of NW_027271018.1, read as the reverse complement.
ATCAATTGCGAGAGCGAACATAGCAAAGAAGCACAGGCTTGCTGACTAGTTCTTTTGGGAGTTTTGTATGTCTACCACACCATTAGACAGCTGATTACGGCAAATACCGTAGTCCTGCTTGCACTGGATAGTATGAAGTGATGTCAACATAGAAGAATGGCAACAATTTGCATAGAACTAACAAAGTCTCTGCCCTTTGCTAATGTGAATACGAATGACAAGTCAACACAGGGGATTGACTGGCAAATGTGGCGTGTTTGGTTACACAGTGTACTGTATAGCCAAAAGTGCTCCAAGAGTCGAGAAATTGAGTGCTCAGTGCCATTCTTGTGTAGTTTGAGTGTCAGACTCCGGTGCAAGTCTCGAAGTTTAATGGAAAAGGGTGCCCAAGTTGATACACACACATACACCAAGTGGAATACATGTCACATTATGCAGTGGAACCTTGTTAGAAAGAGGTCAGATGTGACAAAACCCTGTTACAACGAGGGGATTTTGCAGGTCCCAACTCTGTATATGTGGTATTTTTGTGTAGAGAGTGAGAAACCTGATATATCAAGGTAATTGTCCTGGTTTGTAGGTCCTCGTTTGAAAGAGTTTCCCCTGTACTGTGTTCCAGTCGACATGAGGACTGGTTAAAGAGTGAGAACATTACACAATGAAAGATCTTAAAGGACAAGTCCACCTTCATAAACATAAGGATTGAGAGAATGTAGCAATATTAGTAGAACACATCATTGAAAGTTTGAGGAAAATCGGACAATCCGTTCAAAAGTTATGAATTTTTGAAGTTTTTGTGCAGTAACCGCTGGATGAAAAGACTACTGCAGTGTGTGAAAAACTTAGATGTCACATGCGTACAACAATATAAGGAAAATATAAAGAGAATTTCACAAAATTTCATCTTATGAAAAAAGTACACATTCCCCCGACTCGTTACCGACAAATGTTATGGGTAATATTATTCCCCCTGCATTTAGAAAGAGGCAAGTCAAGTGCTCTTTTATTATGCGAAAAAAATGAAAATATGTTGAATTTTCTTTATATTTTCTTTATACTGTTGTACGCATATGACTCACAAGCTGTAGTAGTCTCCTCATCCAGCGGTTCCAAAACAAAAATTTCAAAAATTCATAACTTTTGCATCGATTGTCCAATTTTCCTCAAACTTTCACTGATGTGTTCTACTAATATTGTTGCATTCTCTCAATCGTTATGTTTATGAAGGTGAACTTGTCCTTTAAGCTCAGTGTCAGTTGGTGAGGTTGCGCACACATTTGTGAAAATCATGCAATATGAACAACTACCTGTTGATACAACTCTTTGCTCTAGATGGTGTATATAACTCACCTGTTTAGATTCCTCGATGTGCATTAATTGTTGTTAGTTCAGGGGGAGTTTGTTTCCAGGTTAAACAGGACGAGTGGTGTCGATTGATGCTGTAGAGGATAATTATGTGGGTATTAATCGTGTTTATGCGTGTGCGTGTGTGTAAATCATCTTCCATTTTGTGGAGCCCTGGACTGCCAGGTCTATATTCATAGCCTGTTATCTCAGTTCGGGTTCATCCCATACTACCAGTCAACCACACTTTTCTTTATTCCTCCCCTCCGGATATGATAAGGTAAGGAGGAGACTCGAGAAGATGCAGTTTCTCAGATCTCTTCGATTTCTTCGCAAGGGCGACACTGCCCCTCCCCTCCCCTCCCTCCTCCCCGCCAGCATGAAAACCTAAATCCATGCAGTAGCTGTATTTTGATCGGGAGTAGTTAACCTCGCCGACAAAACAGATCTCTCCTTCATCACCTCCGGGCTGGAGGAGTGTAGTCGTGAGTTTCTAGTACGAGATGGAGTCCCTGTAGTATCAGAAGAAGCTTGTGTCCTCTTGTTGGGACAAGTCAGAGTTTTGCATAACACTCTATAGTGATGCCTTTCATCACGAACGATGCTAAACATCGTCGGGAATGACAACAACAACAATTGCGCTATCTCCTGCGTACGATCACATATTTTACAAGTAATAGGCCTACACCTTGAAGCTTAGAGATGGAGCATTGCTTTTAACCCGTTGAGGACGGACTGAATTTGCTACAATGTGCATTTCCCATAGACACTTGCCTGCATATACTCGGGACTTGTCCTCAACGGGTTAAGTGCAGTATAGGACCACATACCTGCTTAGTATATTCACAATGTTGCGATATACAATTTTAAAGTGGCTTGTGAAACACACACAAATTAACATTTTTCACATCTTGTTGCATAACTCCAGTTTAAAGGAAAAAATGTTTCTTCTTCCTGTGTGTGAATGCGGCTAAAGTTCATGTGCAGTTAGAGAGTATCATGCTACCACAGTCAATGTGAGCATCAGACAGGGAGGTATAAATCACAGAGAGTGCCAACCCTTTGGGGACGCACATCTGCCTGCGAGGAAGCGTGTCTCTAGCAGTCATTAATTCTGAGTTGGAATACATTTTTCTAGGTCAGTGGCGTATGGGGAGTGGGGCAGTATGAAAAATGGATGCTTTCTTCATCTGAAAAATTTCCATTTTGTGAGTGTGTCAGTTTGAAAAGAAAGTGGGGGTGGAGAGGAGGAGGAGGAGGAAGAGGAGGAGGAGGAGGAGGAGGAGGAGAAGGGAGAGCAGTGATGTGACATGTCATACCATTTCAATCATTGGACGAGGAAGAGGATCCGCAAAAATGACCCAATTCTTGGGCGGAGAACGAGTTTGCTTTGCCCCAAGAAATTCTCTGCAGTGTTGGTATAAAGCAGTTCGCATATAACGGTAGCATCGTAATTGAAGTCACTCGCCCTTCGGTACTATTATCATTATCATATATATTTGGGGGGTATATTCGGAAAATCAATACTTGTATGGCCCTGTCCTAGTTAGCATCTCCAACAAAACAAACAGGCTCTATTCCTAGACTCATGCACCTGTCTGTAAAAGTAGACATTTCCAGACCTTGCCACAAATTTTGTCAGATAATCTAACAAACTTGATATGGAGAAAAAGTAGAGGAGAGAAAGGGGGGGGGGGGGGAGGAGGGATGGAATAAAACATGATGTCCATTTTGATGAAAAATTAGCTCCTTTTGATGATGGATTTAATTAAACCCTCAACTCATGGCTTTAAAAAAAACTTTCCTCATGGTATCAAGGTACAAGTAGTTCTTATGTTTTAGCCCAAATCGTCCCACTTTTCACGAAGTGACAGAAGCCGCACGGTTTCCTTGCGGCTTTCCGTTACTTCGTGAAAAGTGGGACGAAATACACACACACAATTTCGGTTGTGGGATGAAACTGTTTTATTCAGCCTTTGGACCCTTTTTGTAAGGAGTTTGAGCAGCACAAAAATATGTGCTAAAGTGAAACAAAAACCTTCTACTCAGAAACCCAAACAATGACCTGGTTCAATATTCTACAGAATTATCTGACCAGCTTTTTGGATTGCTACTATTTCCCTATACAGCCATCTATCCTGGTGGGAATTATGCGCAAGTGAAAGACCCAAAGATTAACTATAGACCCTCCGAGATATAACCGTAGAACTAAAAACATTTGTGCCATGAAACTTTCGTAAATTGGACCCGACAGCCTTTTTTGTAGGTTGAAACTTTCGTGAATGGGAAAACTGGCGTTCAATGCGTGGTGTATAGAAAATTTTTTTGTGTATTTTGCTCTTGCGAATCTGGGCTCCTCGTGAAATTCCCCAAAGTTTCATGCACAGGAAAATTCGTGGTTTTTACAGTATGTCCCTTGTGGGAATATCAGTTGGGGGGGGGGGGGGGGGGGGGGAGTGATCGGGGGAAGATGCCCCTCGGAACCAATCCGGACATGGATGATTGTATAACTGTATCATGGTGTGGATATTGTGCATCGGTGTACACACATGAATAACTTCCTGCTTCTCACCGTTACATGTTTTGTCTGGGATATGATTTTTTTTTTCTTCGTTCATTCCTGTGGCCTTAACCCTGTTATGAAGAAAGTGCTTTCCTAGACTCAAGTGCTCCTGGAGTGTGCGAGGATATCCTTGCCATGCAGTGGCATCTGACTGGGTATAAGGTAGCACCGGGCGGTCATTAAACTGAGACGAACGCCATCGAGATAGATCAGAAAAAAACAAATTAAGAGTGGAGAATCGAGAAAGCGAGAGAGACAATTAAAATGATAGACAGGTAGTAAGTTAAAATAGATACAACTGTAGGTAGAGATATACAGATAGATGCACATCTAGGTAGATACATGGTGACATGTAGATAAATAAATAATGGCAGAGAGTACTTGATGTATACAAACATAAATATGCACACAGGTATTTTGAGAGAGAGGGGTGGAGTGGGGGGGGGGGTGCTCAGAGCGCAGAGTAGATCTTTAAATCATTAGCTGGGGTAGACTACATTAATGGCTATGACCCATAACCTTATTTGGGTTTTTTTTTGTGGAGGGGGGGGGGAGGAGTTGTTGTGTTTTGGAGGTTCTGGAGGACTTTCCTAGTTGATGGCCTACTGTCGGTGTGCTCATGTGTTTTGACTCTCCTCATTGTTTTTTCAAAGGGACTCCTTGTGTCCGAAACACTTTGGAGACTCCTATGATGCTCAGTTTGATTAACCCAAACCCACTTACAGACCATCCATGTCAAAATGCTAGTGACCATGTATATGCATGATTGCCAGTGGTAGTGACTGGGTTAAACTGAAATGCTCCTCCATCCATGCTCTTGTAATAAATTTCAATCAATAAAGTAAAGGTCAATCCCCTCATAAGACCCACTGTGGCCAGTACACAAGTCTGATACTACCTTTGATCATTGGACTTATGCATAAAGATGAACTATATTATGCTATACAATAGACTTATCTTTAATTATGATAAAGTAAGAGTGATTTTTTTTTTAATTCCATGGGTATAGGGGAAGTTGAAGTTGTTGATTTATTATTCTCCCCCCCCCCCCCCCCCCCGCAAAACCAAAACCCCCCCAAAAATCATACTTTCAAAGAAATGGGGGATTTTGGGGCAAGTATGTCATCACACAATCTAATTTGCATCATGATTGGTGCTGTAATCACTTTTTGGTAAAAACCGTTGAACTCTGAAACTTCATACCTACTTTACTTATAATGCCTATCAGTCCTCTAGGGACGTACATTGTAGGCAGATTTCTTGATTCCCTCCTTTTTTGACTGATTTCAGTGAATTTTTATGGTCCCATTCTAACCAAGTTTGCTGAATATTTATTTAGCTTACTCATGGGGTAGTAATTTGCTCTAAAGGAGAAATATATAACGACCAGTCCTATGATGAGTTGATTTATGAGAGTTGATGCACACTGAGACTCAATTCAGATCATGCAGGCAATAGACAGTGCAATGTTAGCATCAGATGTGCATCAAGCTAGCTAGCAAACTACGCGGTACACATTTGCACTGACTGTAAATATGAATGATTACGTGACAGGCAAAAAAATATTCAATCAAAATGCCAGTACGTGTCATGCTTTTAAGTTACATGATTCAATCTTTCCATGTACTCTAATACTTTGTTGACATAGCTGTCCTACGATGTATGCGGTAATGAGTTACCCACTATTTGTCACCCACTATTTGTCACGAAACAAACCTTTACCCTTTGGCATCCTGTAGTTTGTTCATTTTTCCACTTTTGAAAGAAACAGTAAATTTCACACTGAATCGCATGGGTGGAGACAATTTGATTGCATGTGGCAATTATCTCAAGACATACACGTAAGTATTTTAAAGGGTGACCCAAGGTCGCAGGTGGTTCTTTGATTACAGGGAAAGTAAGTGTGTGGGGATAGATTCAGGTGCCAAAGGTTTTGAAGCGACATTTTTGCCGAACAAGGCCATAGAAAAGGCTCGACACATTAGAGAGCAAATTGTCAATACTTATACTGTGAACGTCGATATTTTAGCACTATTAATTTTTCGCTCTGGGCGGCTTAAAAACATACTCCCGGGTTCTTGAAATCGCCCTGTGCAATTGTCAACCCATTCAGAATGTGCAGATTAAATTGTTTAAATATTTTTGCGGGTTTTAGAATTCGCACTAGCCAAAAGTAGCTTGCGAAAACTAATGTACCGCGAAAATTTCTGCGTTTACAGTATTCGGTTCTATAGGGCCCTACTAGTATCTTTCATTTTTTTGCCAACCAACTGGTGAAGCAGTGAGTCGCTGGCAGAGAGAATGGGAGTGGGATTGCATCAGAAGACTAGCTGACGTGCATTCGCTTTTGGTAACTCCTAATGGGATCTTTTAGTCCTCGAGTGAGGTCATCATGTCTGTGAAGTTAATAATTGATACCATATCCTTCCATTAGGAATGTTGTCTTCCAATATCGGGGGGGGGGGGAAATTTATGTTACTCACACAAAGATTGAATTCTAATGAATGTGTATGAAAAGATGGCGCTGTGATAGCATAAGCGGTTTTTCAGCAAGGGCTGATGTGGAGAGTTCCTCCTTCGTGTGCTTCTAGAGACTGATGCCTCCTGCGAATAGGATGTCAAAGACATCTCGTCTCTTGGCTTGCTGAAGTCACAATTTTTGTAGTGTTGCATGATACACACATATCCCATTGAGCAACAATTTGTCTGACATGGAAAGAGTTGAAATTGCCCCTTGCTACATTTCGGCGCCGATCGGCATGCATGTCAGGGTACTTTCTTCATTGATTGGCTGATATCTTGAATTTGATTGTCAATGAATAGAGAAATGAACTCAGTAAAGTTCTGCATGAAGATGATGATATCATACGTTAATATTATTCATCCGAAGAAAAAAAATCCGACAAATTGTGTGATTTAAGTGCAAAATGCAAACTTATGACTTTTAAATACAGATGAGTAGTACATATGTACTTATGTGAGTTCATGTGAACTGCATGAGATTTGGGTGGCTTTCTTTTAGATACAAATAAGGTCCAGAAGGAATGTCAATCATATGCCTTGTCTAGTTGGTTTAGAAATGAAAAAGATTGCAACAACAGTTGATTGATAGTATTATATGTTGTCAGTCAATCCTTCTGCAGCCTAGGTAGTCTTGCAGTGTACACTGCGATAACAGCATGGAAATACATCTTCAACTGTATAGACAGGTATATGTGTCCATTATCGTCAAGGATCACATTCTTATTTCTAGCTGATGGGCAAGTCTAAAGCCCTAACGCAAGAGACACAAATCATTTGAAGGGGAAATGGGAGAGAGTGAGACGAGGGGATAATCAATTAGGCAAAATGATTACTTTGGTAGAACGTGACAAGAAGACGATAACATTACAGCCGAGACATTCTCTCATGTACATGTAGGTCAGTGAATTATGTCTAGTCACATGATATCGGCTGCCTGTGACCTTTCGTTTAGTTGTATACATATCAGGCATTCCCAAGAACATTCATGGGAGTGCTTCCTGGGAATTGGTGGTATACTCATCGTTATTCATTATCTTCTAAGAAAAATGTAGTAATAATGAAAGCCTATATTATAAAGAAATTAGAAATAGGAAAATGGTGCTATAAATGACATGGGCTGGAAATAACCTCACTTTTTTTCCCCCAGTTTTTGAGGGGTTGGTAATGACTTACAAAGAGTAATGTTGGCTACATTTTTTTTTGAACGGTACACCAGAGTACTGTGGGTGGAAGATCTTCCTTGCAACCGGAGGTGTAGCGAGTTCCTATTACCCCATCCCTTCCCTGCTCTCTCTCTCTCTGTGTCCTGTAGCCACATATAAAGAGTTGCGGGACTGGTAGTTTCGACGTATTATATAGGGCCTTCTTGCTGTTAAACTAAGCCCCACTATCTACACAGTCATGAGTGTTTGGCATATTTGATGTGTCAATACAGGGGGTCATATATTTTGATAAGCAGGCAAAGCAGGCAAATATAGATGCAGCGGAATTATTGGCAGGTTAGTGACGAACCGAGAGCGACATTATTTATTGTATGGCTGTTCATTAACCTGCATCAGGGACATAAATCAATCCGTGCATATCATGTTTGTGGATTTTTATACGACATTACGCTGAAATAACTGGAATGATAATTACTTTGCTAAGATATCTGTGATATTTGCGCCTTGTCAAAACATCACGTTCTTGTTAGACAGAGGGTAGATAGAATGTACAGGTATTCTGTGATTACTTGATGGTAGCCATAAACTTCTCAAGAACTTGAGAGGTATATATAATAAGTCACTCATATTCTTTTTTTGTTGTTGTTGAAAAGCTAACATCCTATGAAAGCCCTATTCCTGTTTTGTTTTTTTTTTGTTTTTTTTTTACTAGGTCATCTTGATTTCCATGAAAGAAAGGTTTTTACATGGAAATCTGCATCTGTTTTCGGAGGAAAAATTGTGCTGCTCCCGAGAATACCTGTTCTTGAATTTAATTATGAATGAAGTTGTCAAGGTGTGGAACAGTGATTGTGCTTGACTAAAACTGGAGTCATTTGCTTTGGAAAATATTACTTTTTATGGTATGGTCACAGTGATGTGTTGCTGTTTGTAAATTCTAGAAAGTTGAATTGAGGATCGTAAAAAGATTTGATATAAATAGAGTAGCTTGGTTTACATGTCGTATAGTGCGAATCACCTTCAGATCTCTGTAATGTGATAGGGAATCACAGTGTGTTTTATCTGCCCTGCAGAAGGATCAAACTTTATATTGGATATTAAGATGACAAGATTCATGTTTTATGTTTTATTTTGATATGTGTGAGTCGGTTGTAGTGATTTGATATGCCGTGGTGTGTTGTGCAAACCTGGCTGGCTACAAGAAAAAACAAACACAACAACGATAATGGAAACTGTCCTTGGAACCATTGTGTACCCTTTGTTGCAATGCTTAGATAAGATAGAGAACTTATCCCTTTCTATGCCAGGGACATCAGACAGTGTGTACAATGCTATGGGTTTTCTCTGCCAGTCAGCACACATAACAGACAAAGGGTTAAAGGGGTCGTATAGTTTTGGTTGAGACCTAATTTCAAGTTTCTAATATTTTTTGGTGAGATAATAAGAAACCTCTTATGAAATATGAAAGACCATGTAATTCCATGATGAATTCAACGTTTATTTGATGAAAATTGGTTTTGAAATGGCTGAGATATCCAAAACAGAGCGATGCTTATAAAGTGTGGGACCCACTTTTTATTACAATCGCTTTGTTTTACTTTGTTTTGGATGTTTCTGTCATTCCAAATCCAATTGTCGTCAAATAAACTTTGAATTCCTCTTAAAATGGTATGCTCTGTACTATTTCATAAGTGTTTTCTTGGTATCTCGCAAAAAGTTAAAAGCCCAATTCTCACCTCCACCAATACTGTACCATCCCTTTAAGCTCATATCTTCACTTTGCTATAGCATTGTACGCATGATCAAGGAGGTACCTCCTTGGTTTAATACAGCACACCACTGTGCATGGACCGTACTAGATGGGTCTCTTTTGTGAACATGCGTGGAATCGGGGGCTTTTCGTGCCAGTCGCAAGTTGATACAGGCTGAGCGGGATATTGCCCGCACAACCTGCTTTTTGAGCGCAAAATCAATACCGGGACAATGAGAAATTTATGCAGAATTGGATGGATAACCTTTTCATCTGGATCAATACTTGTTGGATGTGCTGTGTTCTTTTTTTTTCTTTCTTTCTTTCTTTTTGCAGCCTTGATGCAGCTGTATTGACTGCTGATTGCTTTATAATTTTGTGCATGATAAACTTGTATAGGTAGACACACATTATCATACTCTATGAACTAGTGTATGATATAGCAGAAATGGCTTCTATAAAAAGAAAAAAAAAATCTAGTAAATAAAAGCATCTAGAACTTAGGAAGAAGAGGAGAGGTAATGTACACTAGCATGCAGTAATAGTATTTCTGGGTTTTTTTTTCTTCTCATTTCTTCAGCTTTTCACAACAGTAGTTCTCATGAAACTGTCAAAGTCAGTACAAATCATAACATATTGAAATGCCAATGGAGTGGGATAGGGCAGGGCTAGTCATAATTCTCATCCAAAACCAGCCACAAATTTGAATTGGCATGAGGCAGGAAAAACTGTTCTTCAAGATGTCATTCAATGATCACTGCTAACAGATGTGATTGACAATTGAAAACTAGCCACTTATACTTGTAAGTGCTTTGATTCAAGTCAAACAAAGCTCTCCTCCACAAGATCAATTGAAATCAGTGGTTGTGTTTTGTTTGGGCGTCAGTAATCGGCCCAGACTGCTTCACCCTATATCTTTCATTTTCAAATTCTAGTCAGTGGAGTATGATACAGTATGTACTGCCTTTACAGAATCAATTATTACCCACGCCGATGTAATCGGCAGGGGGTTATGTAAAGGGTTCCGTATGTTTGTTTGTTTGTTTGTTTGTTTGTTTGTTTTTTTGTTTTTTTGTTTGTTTGTTTGTTTGTTTGTTTGTGTACAAGATAACAAGAGAACGGGTAAACGGATTTGCACGAAATGTTCAGGGAATGTTTGGATAATGACAGGAAAGAATCGATTAGATTTTGGTGATAATCGGTTGACCCTTGCAAATTCTGTGTGACCTTGAAGTTTTGACCCCATGGTATAGTGACCACTCCGAACATTTTCCGTTTCTTAGCGATTTTCCGCTACCATACAAATATGGCGCGCCATTTGATCAATAATGCCGATTAACTGTTCATCGCCGAAAAACACTGTTTATCGGCGATAAACACTGAAAAAACACTGTTTATCGGCGATAAACAGTGTTTATCGAACGAAAAACACTGTTTATCAAGTGATAAACAGTGTTTATCGAGAAAAACTATGTTTATCGACCAAGTGATAAACAGTGTTTATCGAGGAAAAACTATGTTTATCGATCGACCGATAAACAGAGTTTTTTGTGATAAACACTGTTTATCGACCGCCGATAAACGGTGTTTATCGAGAAAAATTCAGTTTATCAGTTGATAAAGGTGTGATAAACAGAGCTTCATCTTGATAAACAGAGTTTATCGCTCGATAAAGTGTTTATCGCCGATAAACAGTGTTGTTGGTCGATCGGCGCGCCATATACAAAAGCGTATCTCCCAAACGATCCGACTTCGCTGCATGCAACTCTGTTCGTAAGACGATCCAACTTCGCTGCTCAACACCATTCGTAAGAATTTCGAAATTTACGTTTATTTGAGGAACTATGTCCTTCTTGATTTATGAAAGTTCGGGGTTCGCTCTCCGTCGTCACAAACTGTCCCGTATTTGGTGATTTTTCAAATTAACATTGATTCTTTTTTTGTTTGTTTGTTGGAGGAGCATTCCTCAATCATGAAATAATTTTGCTCGGTCCCAGTCACACTGCACGATATGCGCACTCATTGTCAATGCGTGTTCAAGGCCGGTGAAAATGCATCGCGCTCTACCCTGTTGGCGCAAAATTGCATCGCCGACGTTGCGGCGCTCGTTGGTGACCGAATACTGGTGCAGTAGATATTTGCATTCAACCCTTGCATTGAATAATTGCCGTAGGGGGGTAATTGCCCAGGGGGTACGTAAATTTTGTTTTTCTTTTTACCCACGCCGATGAAAATCGGCAGGGGGTTATGTAAAGGGTTCCGTATGTTTGTTTGTTTGTTTGTTTTTTTTTTGTTTGTTTTTTTTGTTTTTTTGTTGGTTTGTTTGTTTGTTTGTGTACAAGATAACAAGAGAACGGGTAAACGGATTTGCACGAAATGTTATGGGGATGTTTGGATAATGGCAGGAAAGAATCGATTAGATTTTGGTGATAATCGGTTGACCCTTGCAAATTCTGTGTGACCTTGAAGTTTTGACCCCATGGTATAGTGACCACTCCGAAAATTTCCCGTTTCTCACTTTGCGATTTTCCGCTACCATACGAAAACATAAACTCCCAAACGATCCGACTTCGCTGCTCAAATGTTCGTAAGAATTCCGAAATTTACGTTTAGGCCTATTTGAGGGACTATGTCCTTCTAGATTTATGAAAGTTCGTTCTCCGTCATCACAAACTGGCCCGTATTTTGATGATTTTTCAAATTAACATTGATTGTTTTTTTCGTTGGAGGAGCATTTGCTCGGTCGCAGTCACACTGCACGATATGCGTGCTCAATGTCAATGCGTGTGCAAGGCCGCTGAAAATGCATCGCGCTCTACACTGTTGGTGCAAAATTGCATCGGGGACGTTGCGGCGCTCGTTGGTGGCCGAATACTGGTGCAGTAGACATTTGCATTCAACCCTTGCATTGAATAATTCCCGTAGACACTAATCATAGGGGTAATTGCCTAGGGGGTACGTAAATTTTGTTTTTCTTTTGCGCTTTTGTGGATACAATCGTACCATCAAAGATCGTATACTCATACGACCTTTGATATCATCACACTCTCGGCTTGCTATAATCAAAATATCCCGCAAGAAAACGGCGTATTTCTCGATTTTTAGCGCTTTTCCGCGACCCGTCGCGTAGACAATACTCTTAAAACTGGACTTAATTCGCGCGCGCTTGGGAAAGTTCCGATTCTGCACTTTTGACTGTGGAATTTGGGATTTTCGATGGATTTTTGGAGGAGACTTGAGGACTTTCCTGTACGTGAATGAGTGTTAATACCGTATGTGTAATGATGTGATTTGCGTGTGATGTGACTGTAGAACCAAAGATCGTACACTTCAGTGTACGATCTTTGGTAGAACTCACTGGCTGGTGATAAAGCACACTGGCAATTAAGTGGCCGAATTCTGGTAGATGACCGAATGCACATTATGTTTACCCCGACTTTGTACTTAGGCGTGGGTCTGCCGCCTTTGACGGCCCCTCTCTAGTTCTTGGTGAAATGTTTGAATTAAAAAGCTGTGTATGCATCTAGGTTTCATGTTGTAGGTGAGAGAAAATTCTCAGCTGTTAACCTCCAACCACCACTACAATAAGATGACGCATTTCCGTCGAAAGACTCTTGGCTTCCATTTGATTTTTATTACCCCTGTTATATACTTGGCCTCTAATGGTATGTTTATGTCCCTGTCCACCCATGAGGAGCAAGTGGCATTGTTGTTTGATATTAAAGCAGACTTGTTGTAGGAAATACTATACTACACCCAGGCTTTCTTGGGCTCTCCGCGAGTGATCTTATCCATCGTGCTGCGATTAATGATTGACCTGCCCTGGCAATTATTGATGGGGACGTGGGCTGTTGCTTTTTCTGGCACTCTTGACAAGAAGGGCGGTCAGTCCACTTTTAGATGAGCTCGCATAGGAAACTGACAGTTTTCTCAATGCTGAGCCATGCCTGCTGTTACGATTTGTGTGCAACATGGGAGGAGGGGGGGGGTCTGGTATTGGGTCAAAGTTTGCTTGATTAGTAGTGTGCAAAAAAACAAAAGGAAACTAACAGTAGATAATTATTAAAGAAAGGAACCAACAAAGCATATATGATGCACTTACCATGCATACCTTGTTCAATTACAATGTAAGTCTGTAAATACTATAAGAAAGGTAGGAGGAAGTTTATAAAAAAAAAGAAGAAAGGAGAAGTACCTCCATTTTTAGACATACTTGTATAGACTGGTTGAGTAAACATCATTTTAGAACTAGTGATCAAGTGCTATAGTTTGGAGCTTATCTTGGGCTAGCCTTTTGTCAAGGCCCTCTTGCCGTATGATGAAGAGAGCCCAGCCGAGCGCCTGTTACCATGAGACGGCCTTCATAAAAGGCTAATCTTGGGCTTGAATTATGATCATGCGCAGCTGGACAGAAGAAGACTTGGTTAGTCTTACTAGGAAAGGCTCATCTCTACATAATCTTCCGGTACCCACTCCCCCCTTTAACGTTTTGCGAGATATTCAGAAACCACTCTTTGAGATGTCAAAGAGCATGTAATTCTAAGGGGTGTCAAAAGTTTATTTGATGAAAATCGGTTTTGAAATGGCTGAGATATCCAAAAACAACATGAAACAAAGAGATCCTAATAAAAGGCGTGGCCTGTCGCCTTTTATTATTTTTATTTTTTTGGATATCTCAGCCATTTGAAAACCAATTTTCATCAAATAAACGTTGAATCCTTCTTAAAATCACATGCTCTTTCATATTTCATAAGAGGTTTCTCCCTATCTCACTCAGGAATGTTCAAAACATGAATCCCCACCTCAACCAGTACTGTACAGTCCCTTTAACCCGTTGAGGACGAGCTGATTTTGCTATAACACACGTTTCCCATAGACACCTGCCAGAGTATGCTCAATGGGTTAAGGAGCCCTTTGAAGGATGTTTGTCAGGTACTAAACCAATGAACACCAATAACCATGGACAGCTTATGTTGTCGACCAATTACCTCTTTGGTCTGACAAATTCCTCTCACTTTTGATACATCGGAGAATCTTCTGCCTCGAATTACCAATTGGGTCATTAATCATAAAGAATAATGGCCATTACTGTACTGTATACATTGCTCAATCATGTCAGAAGTACTGGTAACCAATTTGTGTGTTGGAGCCACTCATCAATAGTCAATAGTATGCCAGTTGACACATGTCATGACAGGAGAATGTCTTTATAACTAGCACAGTGAAAGGTTAATGAGTCATACGCTACTAATCATAGGTTATTAATCATGTGCTTTGTGATGTGCTTTACAGTGTAATTCATAGATATAGTTAAGCCTTTTTGATATAGAAAGTCAAGATTACAGACACTCTCATCATATTACACTAGTTGTGCACATCTGCCTTTTATGAGTATTCTTTTTCTTCTTCTTCTTCAAGCATAATCTAAAAGCTTGTAGTTCACCAGTATCATTTTGCATCAAATGCGATACACTGTATCCGCCAAATATTTTGCGAGGGTCTTATTTTCACCAATTTTGCGAGTCCGAGTGCTGTTCTCGAATTAAAAACACAAAAGAATATTAACTCTGATCAGGACATGAATGTGGCATGTATGCATACATTTCTTCATTGAAACTCTTCTCCGCAATCACTAATTCAAACACTTGCAAAATTATCGGGGAAGCCCCGATTTTGCGAAAAATTAGACTCGCTAAATATATGGCGCATCCAGTGCAGGTTTGTATCAACTGCCAACATGGTTCAAAAAGCCTGGAAAGGGATTTTGATGCATGAACAGCTATAAAAAAATGGCAACAGATTTTATTGATTATATTCCCGTGATTCAATTCTGAGTGAGAACAGACAGACAGGCACACACACACACACACACACACATACATGTATGCACACATACACACAATGGTTTTCCGCTGCTCTCTGGTTTAAATACGATTTTTCTCGCAGGACTTTCCAAGAAAAACGGAGCAAAACAAAACAATAGCAGCAAAAACACCAAAATCACCCCACCCCCCTTCCTCTCATTCCAAAGTCACTGAATGCTTGTCAGGTTTGTAATGTGCCCTCGAGTGCGAGTTTGGTGGAGAAATACATTGTAATGGCATTTTGATATTGCACATATGCTGCAGATGGGTACTGTACCAACTCTCACCTTGTTTTCAAACACATTTGCAAATATAATGTAGATTTGAGAGAAATATATAGATAGATAAATACATATATAGATATAGATATAGATAGATGTAGATGTAAATATAGATGTAGATGTAGATGTAGATATAGATGTAGATATAGATATAGATAGATGTAGATGTAGATGTAGATGTAGATGTAGATGTAGATGTAGATGTAGATGTAGATGTAGATGTAGATATAGATGTAGATATAGATGTAGATGTAGATGTAGATGTAGATGTAGATGTAGATATAGATAAAGAGATATACTTTATAGATATAGATATACCTAGATATAGTTATAGATGTAGATGTAGATATAGATATAGATAGAGAGATATACTTTATCGATATAGATATACCTAGATATAGATACAGATGTAGATGTAGATATAGATTTAGATATAGATAAAGAGATATACTTTATAGATATAGATATACCTAGATATAGATATAGATGTAGATAAAGATATAGGATGCTGGTTGACATAAAAAATGCATAAAGTTGTAGGAAGTAGCTTGTGGAGAAATGATTGCTTTTGATAGTGTTGCAAACTGGCATTGTACCACCTACGACCTTGTTCTAAAAGACCTTTGCCAGTGCAGATATCAAGGAACTGATGAAATGGTGCTGGTCAGATAATAAACACAAAAACAAAAGTTGTTGGAAGTCTTGCCATGTGATACAATCTATAGATGAAAGAGTGAGAAAGATAGTCAGGGTGAAAGTATGGTTGAGTGCTTCGATTCAGAAATCATGCTGGTAATACCCTGCTTAATTACAATGAATGCTTCGGGGTATTAGCAGTTTGCGTAATGCGATACCATGTAATTAATCCTTTTTTTTCCCAGTTAGAGTTGATGCGTCCTAATGCAGTGTGAAAGGAAAGGATTAACTGGTCCTACCTTTACTTACTTCCAGCCCCAAGATTATAAACTGACACACATGTCCTGATGTTTATCTCTGTTAAAGTCCTCTGGAAAAAAGAAAAGTGACATATTCAGTAACCTGAGTAGATGTGTGTGTGTTAGTTGTTAGTATGAATTATTTGTGTATGCATAGCAGCCATAGAGTGTATGGTATGTAGCACATGGTAATATACAATATGTCTTGAAAGAGCTCTAGGCATAGTTATACGAGTAGTTGCGACGAAAATTCTATTTGGTGAGCAAATGTGTGCATTTTTCTCATCAATTTTTCCTTTTAGTCAAGAAATCTTCCCTCCTGAAAATTATGATATAACTTCTTGTATGAAAAGAACAGGGTACCAGTATGAATGTGTGTAATCATGTATGTGTTTATGTGTGCACCCAGAGTGGCAAGCGAAATGTCGATCAGCTCTCAGACTTGCAAAAATTATCTTGTTTGCAGTCACGTTTCTGCAACTTATTCCTGGTCATGTTCAGAGTTGGAGCTCATCCACGGGGGCTTTCCATGAAGCGTTTTGTCAGATATTTTTTTTAATCTGACAACATTGTTATAAGCTACTGAAATCCGTGCGTCTGATTGGCTGACAGCAAATTCAAATGTCCGACAAATTCGTTGGACAAAACGCTTCATGAAATGCCCCCAGGTGTGTGCGTTCCAGGGGCGTACACCTGCCAGGCACACTTGCACGTAGAGATCAAAATCTCTCAGAGGTGGACATGCTAGTACTTGTACAGGGCACCCGTATGTCGTAAACTGCATTCTATCTAATCTCTTCCAAAGATGCCAGTGAAAAAATTATATGGAATCTGTCCCCACCCCCTTAGAAAAACCCAATGCTGGCAGGCACTTGCACTGCAAAGATCTTACAGGTACATTTCATGCTTGCTAGTGCAGCATTATGTAAGACCCTCTCTGGGGCTGTATTTGGCACACTTTCACGGCCTCCGACTCCAAAACGACAACAAATCCGGGCAAGCGCCCAAGAGTGCTCAAAGTCAAAATTTGTGAAAGCCTTGCATCACATGAAGTAGGAGAATACTATGATCCTTCCTGGCCATCAATTTTTATTCACTGTCTATGGTTGTCACTGTCAATTATTGCATTCACACATACACGCAAGTGCAAGAGCAGAACTGCAAACATAAAGCAAAGCAAAATGAAACATTCCACTTGCTTCATTTAGTGGGGGGGGGGGGGGGGGTGGCACGACAGAGATGTAAGGCGTGTGATGCAAGTCATTTTCTCGCATCGGTAGAAATGGGAGTGACGGCGGCGTCAACACCTCTCGTGGAAGTCAGCCAGAATTAAGAGCAACTCTGCTCTGCAATAAAGGACTTTACAGTTCACTTCCAACATCGTGCTCGAGTTGGCATCCATGAATGAATGGGATAGAATCAAAACGTGCGACATGTTTTCGCCAAATAGTGACATTTGTCGCACAACCACAAAAACAAATTGGAAGATGTATTGATGTAATCACCTCTCAACTCTTATGTTGTACCTGTTTGTATTCGAAAATATTGTAAAATTATATATAATATATGTATATATGTATATATATATAATTCTTTTTGGGGGGGTGGGGCAGGTGGTCAATTTAGCAACTATAATCCCTCTCCTATGAAAGTCATCAGTGCAAGAATAAAGTAACCGAATGTGAAGGATGCACCTTACTCTTTTTGAATTTATGTGTTTTTTTTTAAGCTTGAATCTTATGTTAGTTTTTTTTTTAATGAGATATTTGTACAGTCATGACATTAGTGTCTCCAGCACTCTGCATGTGTTAGTCTCACTAATGTCATTGTTACATTCAAAACATGTGAACCTTCAAGGTGCAGCATCTTTTGTATACTACTTTTAGGTGCACTTTTTGACAGATTCATGGCCATTCTTTTTGCTTTTATTCTAACTCAGCTTGGTAAATCCAATTTCAATATGATGTGGAATTGCACTTGAATAATGCAAAGCATCTTCATGAATAGCAAAAACAAGACAACCTGTTCCATACCAAGCAAGGGGCAATATATGTACCATTGCCAGTGAGGGACGGATACCATTCTGGTGTTGCCCTTCTTTTCTTGTACGTTCGGTTTGGGTTTCAGCTGTATTTTAGGATCCTGCGGTTTGCTCTGAATTGCGCGATTCCCAGAGTAATGTAGCTCCGGAGACTTAAATGACGTGTGGCGCGTCACCTCCCGAAAGGAGAACTTTTCCAGATGTTTTGCTTTTGGCAGGGAATAGAACACAAGATATTGAGTTTGATGAGGTCAGATTTCTTTTCCATTTACACAATTTGTGTAATCTTTCCCAATCTTGAACTTGGGTGTATAGACATGACCGGGAATTGTGGGGAAAGAATTTTTTTTTTTTTGATTGAGGATTCTGGCAGTGATAAGAATCCAAGAGAATGATGAAAGTTTAACCTTTGTGAAAAAAAAACCACCAAAGATTTGACAGGATTATATGTGATAGCCTACCAATCAACACAGTCTCCCCAAAGAGTGTAAATGAAATTTGGCATACATTAGAACCCAATAAATGCGGGATGTCGTTTTAATGACAAAACTGATTTTAATGGGATACAAGTCATCAAGAAGAACTGATCTAACTTTGATGAACCACAAAGATGGAACGGATCTTCACAGTGTTCCTAGGGAAAGTGTTTCTCCATGACATGTTTTTAGAGGCTTCTCTCACACAGGAACACTCAGTTAGGTGGCAGTTGCTTCACATGAATCGTGTCCTGGTATCAAACTTTTTTTTTCTTTTTTTTCTGGAAGCACTCCAATTTTGTGTTTGGCAAAATTGATGGCAGGGCATGATGATTAGGTTTTTGTTCCTGTGTTTTGTTTTTTTGTTTTTTTTCTTCTTTTTTTTCGTCGTAGAGCCTAGAATTTGCCGAGAGCAGTGGATTGATCGAAGGCCATCACTGGAGACAAAGCAAGAGGGGGGAAAACGGGCAGAGGTTGGAAGGGAGTTCCATGGTCGATCAATATATCAATGCCGTCATCAGAAGGTGATAGAGTAGGGAGTATAGGTTAGGAGGAGGGGGCCATTGATGGGGGCTGGGGAAGGGGGGCTAGAATGAACCTGGGGAGGGGGGCAGATGGAGAGGGGAGGGGTTCAGGTAGCACTCCTTGGCTGCCACAGCTTCGAATGTTCGTAGTGTTCTGCTGGTTGAGTTGCAATTTCCTAAATGCTAATCAGTCCCTTGAAGACATTTCTCCTTTCTGAAAATATATTCTCCTTGCATTTTTCTCTTCAAATGCTTTTGATTGGCATGTGACCTACTTAAAACTAGCTGAAGGATGAATCGGTGTTTCCTTCTTTCACTTTATCACTTTTGTTTAAATGGGGAGTGGAGTATTATATTTTCAAGAATGTTTAATTATACCTAGTATGGGACAGGAGGAATATTGTTAGTTTTTTTAAAGTTTTGATTTCTTTATTTGTTCACTTATTTAGACAAAGCAGTGGTTTTAGTTTCATTTTGTTGAACTTCTTGTGCAGCCACAGCTTACGCAGATATGGGGTTCATGCATTTTTTTTTTACAGTAGAAAAAGTCTCACAATATAGTCTGACATAGTGTGGGATATGTAGAGCTGGAACTATAACTAATAAAATAAATAAAAATGGCTGCAAGGTACAAAGCAAAAAGAAGAATTGCGTGTTGAACATCATACCAGATCAAAACCAAATCCAAGTCCAAACTACATTCAGCACTCTTATCGATGACAAAAGTTTATACATGCATATGAATTTTTTCTCATACATGGATTTTGATGACATTTGGAACCAGAGCCAAGAATGGTAAAGGGTATCAAGGGGAGAAGAACAAGAAATCAAAAGCAATTCAGAACTTCTGAATTGTTGTCTTGATTCGGCCTAAAAGATACCAGTATTTCTGCTCTGCTAGGGAGGTCTTAAAGCCAGATTTAATGATTCTGAATGAGAAAGATTTGATTCAACTGGTAGTACTCTGGCAGAAAGTGACAATGAGGCACATTTTCTGTACATCATTGTTGTCTTGAT
This sequence comes from Diadema antillarum, assembly GCF_040938485.1. NCBI lineage: Eukaryota > Metazoa > Echinodermata > Echinoidea > Diadematoida > Diadematidae > Diadema > Diadema antillarum. The sequence continues at coordinate 1,103,937 of NW_027271018.1, read as the reverse complement.
TGGGCTCACATGATATCAATATCACTGCTCTGTTATGGAGGTCTTGTACAAGTCAGATTTACTATTCTGAATCAGAAAGATTTGATTCAACTGGGAGTAATCTGGTAGAAGGTGAAAATGAGCCTGATTTTTCTGTACATCAGGCAGAGCTATGAAAACATAAAGAACACAGTGAAAGGAGCCATTGGTATTCTGGAAGAATTCTCTCTATCGTAAATGACACTAAGAGCCCCCCGCCCTTTTTTTTTTCAAATCTATTGTTGCTGAAGTGGTCAACGATTGTTATCTTTGGCATGGGATCTCTTCAACATGAATATGGACACGGCCAAAGCTTCTTGTGTAGTGGTTCAAAATTGAACCATATGCTGCCCTAATATCACCATCATCCCGCTAAGCTGGGAACACTGGAGTCTTCTTGAGAAAACGAGGAAGGGCAATGATCGCTGGATGATAATCAAGGAACCGATAGCTCTATTCAATCATTGACTGGTGTTTACGTGAAACCCCGCCAATTAAAGATATTAATAATGCCAGCCCCTCTTCTCTTTTGGTGTATATGATACTGCTAATAACAAATTGCACACGTCGTTAATGAGTAACTCCTTGTTTTACGTGCTCTACGGAAGAAGTGGTTCCCTCCGCAAAATTGAAGCCGGTAACTTGGGCTGCCTGTCGCCTCGTATCTTGCAAGGACATCAAATTCGACATTAGATGTTTGCACATGTTATCAGGCGCGATTGTTTCGGCGGTCTTAATGACTTAGAGTGAGTGGTATCTTATTAAGTCCTTCAGCCCAATGTCTGCCCAAATTAAGAAATCTCTTGCTGGACAGCTAATTAAATGTGCCTGTTACATAATCAGCATGTTACAGCCCTACCACTTTAGTTGATCATATTGTCACAACGAGTTTTCATCCCCACACATGTTTGTACTGGAAATTTGTGTATTTGAGTTTTAGAAGCTCATTCATGGAGTTTTAAAAGTTTTGTATGTTTGCTGCATGTTAAGGACATGGTATGATTATCGTCAAAACGTAGACAGTGGAAGAAGGTTAAAGTAGTTGTCATTATTACTTGTACCATTATGTACACAAAGGTAAGTTTTTGACTGGAGGAGTTTCTTAAGATCTTGAGGAAATAATCATCCCGTATTTTTGTGCATGTGCAATTTTAGCTTTCAGTTGTGATTTGGTTTTAAAGGTGTTTTATTTTTTTCTGGATCTTTTTTTTTCCCCTCCAAGAACAATAAGAATTTTCTTCAAAGTATGCAAAAAGAATAGACACTATTAAAGTACATATCAATATACTACGAATATTCCATTTCGTAACAGCATTGTCCCTGATAACAGGAAATATGGCAATATTGCATTGAATGTTATAATGGTGTGTAAATGAGGGGGAAAAATATAGGAGACCTTCATCAGTCGCAGAACTTGACTTGGATGGGGCCCCATCATATAGATTTAAATTACTGCACCATTTCTTATATTTACACAATTTCACCACACATGTATTTCTAAGAGAAATGTGGCAGATTTTGGGATGATAATTTTGTGTTAAAGTGAGTGTGTATAGGTTTTTGGCTGTGTGCTTTTAACGAAGGTGCTGTGTCACTGATATTGTGTTACACTATACAATCTTCTTTCGTGTTTGTTGCAAATGTTTGACAGTAACAAGATAGTGTGAGTTCACCTTGTGCATGTTTTTTTTTTGTTGTCCTTTTGTGATAATTAGTAAGCACAAGAAGAACAAGGATGTTTCAAATCAGAGTACATTTCTGTTATACTTCAAGAGTGACCAAAAAAACTTGCGGAAAATAACCCAGCTTAGCAACGATACTATTGTTGACTGGGTGCATATTTTGATAACCCTCAGAAGCGGCAGTATTCCTTGGTACTTTGATTTTTCTTTTTCTTTTTTTGATGCGCCCAGCATGAAAGGAAGTAAGTGGTAATGATTGTAATTTATCCTGTAGAACTTTGATTCGTTGGTAAGTGCCTCGCTAACTAACCTGACACTTGACCTTTGAACAATGCAGACAGCAAAGAGGATCAAGATAAATGGCCTACATTTGATAAATTGGTCATTCTGTTTTGTCTGCTGTTTTTTTTTTCACTCTGAGGAACGATCAACAGGGGACAGTATGGGGAAAACAATTACATTAACATCTTGGACATGGGATTCTTAACCAAGCCTGTTCCTTTTTGGCGACTTTAAAAAGCATTAACCAAATTTGAAAATGAGCCAAATAGAAAACCTTAAAAAAACTGAAACATCGCTACCAGTTTTTTTTTTTTTTAAACAAAAAAGTCACATAATTTACTTTTTTCACGTGTGTGTAACAACCTAACTTGGATTGCTAGATGATATGTGTGCGCACAGTGTATGAAGATGTGTAATCTTTTGTCCCTTGTTTTAAAAAAAACAAAAAAAAAACAAACATTTTTCTTTAACCTCATTTGGCAATACAACTATTTTCCACACTCAGTAAGAAAGTAATCTTTAGTCCCTTGTATAAAACACAAATCAGACCTTTTTCTTTAACTTCCTTTAGCAAGTATTTGGAACACTCAATGAGAAAACAGAGCTTTTGTGCACATATTACTTTATGTATACAGTATGTATGTATGTATGTATGTATGTATGTATTTGGTTGTGGTTTTTTGTTTGTTTCCATCTTCACACACTTTAAGGAAGAGGAATGAGATCAATTCCTTTCAGCTTGACCTGTTTGATAAACTCAGGCGTGGCAAGGTCAGCAGAAAAATGAGAGTATTGATTCTGCTCCGCGCAGGCCAGGATTAAATTGAATGAATGGTCGCTGTGATAAGAAGGGAGAAACAAAAAAAATGATAAAAAATTGAAGAGAGAGAGACAAGAAAATGAAAGATGGAAGGGAAAGAAAAAGGTGATGAACATCTTCAGAATTGTCAGTTCGCACTTGAAGGGGGAGGGGAAGGGGGACAATTCTTGGTCGAGCGATTGGTCCATTGTGCGGAATGGCGGTTTATTTTGGTCATGTGAAGCAAGATTTTCAGGTTAGCTTCTTCTTCTTCTTTTTTTCTAGATTCTAATGAGGCCACTTTGTTTAGAAAAATGCATGTTTGACTTGGCGTCAACTCGCACCGTATAATGTTGATCTTACAATCATGAGAATAGAAGAAAACAGGAAAAGCGAAACTGCAGATGCGCATCTGCTGATGTTGGTTTTGCAAAGAGAAAGAATAGACTGGGGATTGAAACAGCACATAATTATGCTCAGTTGCCACCAAACATTCACAGTCTTCCACTTGTTTTTGCTGAAAGTAAATATGAAGCAAATACTGCACTAAAAGACCAAGGCACCTGTGTTGTCAGTAAGGCTTCCTATTTGCCACTCAGTTGGTATGCCACTGACAACTTTAGAAGAATGCGTAAATTGTTTGTCCAATATGGGAGATTTGTTACTACAGTCTCTATGAGATATTTTCTACCCTGCTAAATGTAAAGCTCTGACCTGCAGATTGATTCTCAATGTTATATCTTTGATTCTTTAATTGACAACTTTATAATTTGAATATGAATAGTGGTATATATCATTCATACTCATATTTATATTTAGACTATACAGTTGGTATTCTTTTTTAAGTTGGAGCTCCTCTAATGCTTGTTAGTGCCAATACCATGTTGCTTTGACCTTTTATCATTGAATATTTTTAGATTCTTGCTTTTTTTTTTGGGGGGGGGTGGGCATCACAGGTAGATTTCCTAAGGTATGGGTGAAATAGAATTATACTGTTGCATGCTTATGATATGAACATTTTTACCAAAGCTGCCATAATATATAACCCTGTTCTAGTGCATTTATTATGGAGATGTCTGCTCCTTAGAATACAATGAATTTATTTCTTTTTTTCTTTGGTCATCTCTTGAACTTAGCATACATCTCACTGCTGTGGGGTATAATTTGTCGTTATCCCCTCATATGTCGGGAGGGTAATGCGTATTGTCAGCCCGCAACGCAAGCATATTGTCATAGCCGCAAATCCACCTGCTAGTCATGGTGGAGTCAGTATAAAGGACAGACAGGAGAATGGTCGCTCAGGGGTAAGAGTCATAGCGGCTGGGGGAATGCAGAGAAAACAACAGATTCTATAGAGAAAGAGAGATAAGAATATATTGTGGATTAAAGGATGCAGTGGTCAACTTTGTGTTTCATTTCTATTGCGCTTTGATAGCTTTACGGAGGGATGTTTTTTTGTGTGTGCTGTTACGCTGTAAAGCTCATCTGTGCATTTTAAAGTGTATACATGTATATGTGTTGTTGTTTGTACAGGAATTTGTATGGAAACGATTTATAACTGATTATTTATGCGATGTATTAAGTTTGAGTGCGTATTGTTTACAGTACATGTACAGTTGTTTGTGTGCATGTTTGAGAAGTTTTCCTCATGTGTGATTATATGGCTTATTTTTTTTTTTTTTGCCACAATGATGGATTTTGGACAATTTTTGCCCATACTATAAACAAGCACGAGCACGATATTCAGCACTGACTTCTACACAGTTACCATGGTGATATAAAAGTATTCAGCTAATTGAACCCACTCTGGTATTTACCAATCATGTGACATTTACCCTTGGTTATTGATAGGACCTCATGTATGTTTTATGCTTAGGTGAGATATTGGCATGTTTTTGAGATAAGTATAAACAAGCATAGAATGATTCCATTTGTTCATATTTCACGATGTTGGTACCCATAAGAGCTCGTCATAAAATGAAGAATCTATTTGTGTGCATACGTGTTTGCATCATTTGCCCTAGTGATCCCCAGTCATTGTCCGTGTGCATGGGGGAGATTGTCATGCTAGCTTTTTGTGGGGGTTCATATCAACCGTGAGTGGATTCTCCCTGCCAGGCGGGCAGGGGAGCGATATCCAATCACCCATATGCGGGGACATTGCCATATTTTACAAAGTAGCTTGCCTGCGCGGAATTTACGACCGTATGCCCCCATGCGCAAAAAATTATCAGTCGTCCTCGAGCATATGTACACAAACAAAACGACGAGTAGGAAGAGAGGTGGAAGGGACAAAATTCAGTTCAAAAGGAGGCAAAGTGAAACTGTCAGCTCAGCGGCTTTAATGGGGCAAGATTTAGGGGAGAAAATATTGCTTTACATGTATGACGTGAGCGCGGGGACCAAGACCCTAATAAAATAAAAGCCGCTCGCTTGTCGCAGCAGATGAAATCTTAGCTGGGAAAACAAGCTGAGCTCATCTGCTATTTGTTTTGATTTGGTTATTGCCTCTTTTCTCGAAAGACCGGCACACAGTCATCGATCGGGCAGTGCGAAACGACTGCGTGGGGGGGAATCTGTTAGTACAGGGACTAGGCATGGGTCCACACATTCTTGGCAGTCTGCTTGCCAGTGCAGCAGAGAGAAGGGCATCAAAAATGCGAGGTGAAAATTTAATATCAAAGTTCGTCTTTTGATGCATTTTCCTGACAAAGTCGGACGTGATGAGTAAAACAGTGTCAGAATCAATAAAGATCATCCACAGTGTGGACAGGCTTAAAGCTGAAGGAAAATTTCATTTCATTCCCCCCCCCCCATCATTGAGATTGCTGAAAAAAAGAGTAAAAAATAGACATGTTTCATATTTGAAGGTAGAATCAAATGATGAAAATTTAGTAAGTTAGTTCAACAATGCATCAAGCAGACACAGACATGCTACGAGAACAAGTTCACATCAGATTTAGATCGTGCCTGATCTTAACCACATAGGTATGTGACAAGTTAGTGTCAACTTATGCTGTGCTGCAGAATCTTGGCAGGGTAGTATTATTCACTGAAAGACTGTAATGCTTGGCTAAGCACCCTAAACTAAGGAGAAAACAACCCCAGCAAACCAGGAAACACAGTAAAGTTGTCTGTTCTATGTCAGTGCACTGGAAATGTAAGACCTCACAAAAAGCAGTCACATTGTTGTCGAGTGGAAAAATTTCACAAAGGGTTGCTCTCACCGGGTAGTAATATCACAAACTAAACAGTAAGTTTTTGTAACATTTTCTCTTCCCTCATGCTGCATCCCCCTCTTTCCCCCCTCCCCCAAAAAGAGACACCCCTGTTTGCTATTTTGATTTCTTGTAATGCTGTGGCCATGCCAAATGAAGGTGCTGCCACTGTGTTTGGTCTGTCCTGATCAATGTATTATTTACCGCTCAATTTCCAGGTTTGCCCGGAAGCCAGCGACGAGCTGGGCTGAGATTTTCCAGACCTCCCTCATTTTTAAGGCCAGATTCTGCCAGAAAATGTGCTTGAAACTGTGACCCTCTAGGGGATTTTGTGGCAGCGTATCGCAGTTTTGAGCAGTTAACCGTTCATGTTTACACAGTATCCTGTGCTCAAGATACGATGTGCTTCAGATCACATGACAAGGCCGGCTGAGGTCGCCTGAGAAAGAACAGGGTTTCCATTGTGCAGACTAGCCCTGGCGCGGCGAATACCCCCAGGTTTGGATTTCTGTGACGACATTCCTCCCGTACCAATCATCAAGACACTACCTCCCAATGACGCAGCCATTAAGATGGATGCAGGTCGCCATGGTTACCCATTTAGTCCTCCGATCCCTGTGGTTTTAACCCTGCCTGCCCGTACCCCACCCTTCCTGTCCTGTATGGATTATTTGGTGGAGACTGGAGGAGATATAAAAAAAGGGGGAAGGGGGAGGGGGTTGGGTAGAAATTACTGGCATGTAATGGAGCGGGACACGACTGTTTTGCCATCACACCAGTTACCATTTGCATGCATTTTGCATATTTTAATGTGGTAACTCTTAGGAGTACCTGAGTGATAATGTCACATTCTTTCCTTTGCTGATTCCAAACAAGATGTCGTTGTGCTTCGGTTGGGCAGCGGGTTAGAACTGAGCGTGAGCATTGCCAGCAACCGTTGTGTTCACAGATATTTGTGCTGCACGATGTTGTTTGGAACCAGTTGCCATGGGGATGAATGGCTGTGACGTCATACTTCGATACTCTATTAATGCAAGGTCTACATAGCACATCTTATCACCTAGTGCTTAGTCATCAGAGTAGGGTGTGCCAAAATTTAGTTCTGACAACATGATTATGAAATATCAGAACAATATTCATTAATGTTGTTAGCTGTGAACAAAACAAATGGTGGTAAAATTCTGTACCTTTCCTTTCAAGTCTTAAAAGCCCTCATTTTTTTTTCTTTTCTCTCTGTTAGATTCTCTAATAGATTTCAACTTCAGAGAGCAAAACATTAATAATTTTTTTTTGCTATTTTTTGCTAATGATCCCGAGGCATTGACTGTCAGAGCGTGATATAGTTATCAACCTCCCTACAGTTTTTTTGTTTGTTTGTTTTGTATGCATATTGTTGATGTATACAAGTTAACTCTTTAAAACTTGTCTATTTTTGTGTGTGTTAATGATAGTGTATATTTATCTCTCTATCTGAGATGTCCCATCATCCCAGTAAAATGTGCGTTGTGCATTTAATGTGTGTGTGTGTGTGTGTGTTTATGCTTGTGTTGGTTAAGTTGTCAAAGCAAAGCGACTTTCATTAATGTCATATGACATTTAGAAGTCAAATCACAAACTATTTGTGACCTGATGTGGTGAAATCTGTAGACAGCGTAGGAAGAAAAAAAAAAATTAGACAGTTGCAAAAATTGAAAGAAACATGGAAAGCTGTTACCATAACAACCATGGACAGGCACACCCATGATGGTTAAATGGGGTAATCTCTGATAATCCATAATGCAGCTTTAATTGACGAGGGATCCATTGGGATCACGTAGGGAGATGTATGTACAGTGTAACATGCAAATGTCAGAATGCTTTTTATGCAGTTGCTCTCCACTGTCATAATTCATTTCTGCTTAGCCCGGCAAAGTTGGGATGCTTGGGAGTGCCTTTGAACAGCGGTTGATGGAAACGAGAAGGGAGTGCCGACTTTTCCATCGGCCAAGACTGTGCAGAAGATGCAAGCAATGTTCATTCTAAAGTAGTGTGTTATGCTATGTCCGGATCACAATTGCATTTTGTGTGGAACCGCTTTTTCGTAGAACCAGTTGATCAAAACTCGCACACTTGTTTGACATTGATGAGTTTGTTATGAATTTGTTATGAATACTTGTTATAAAACTATTACAGAGTAGGCTACACATAATGCAGGTATGTACTACTGTAAATGTCCATATTTTTATGCGATTAATTTTTTTGCGCTGAGGGGCTAAAAAGCATATTTGCATGTTCTTGAATTCAACCCATTCAAAATGTCCAGAAAAAAATTGTGAAGATACTTTCACAGGTTTTAGAATTCGTGGTAGCCCAAAGTAGCGCAAAATGCACAAAAATTGATGTACCGCGAAAATTTGTACGTTTACAGTTTGTGAATATGAAAGAGAAAGTTCTGTATCTTTTTTTAAAGTCTAAAATATAGTTCATCAGCTCAGAGGCAGAAGAAGGGTGTTAAATCCCATAAAGGTGCACATGTTCAAATGCCCTTCTGGCTCTCAAACCGTCAAATTGCTCACTTCAGCCGTGCTATTTCTGTGGTCACGGTGCATTCTCTGATGGCTAGTGTATGCACACAGACAGACTAGGGAGCTCTGCTCATCACCGCAAGTGTCTGTGGACGAAGGTGTTATGACATCACGCTGTAAGCTCTTGCGTCGTCCTCTCCCGTGTCCCTTCCCCCCCCCCCCAGTCTGTGGCCCTAGATGAGGGATGCTGCAAATCAGCGATATTGCATTCTCCGTCTATGCAGGTGTAGAGGGAGACGACTCCAGTGCGTGCCACGGAGCTTGCAGGCACGTGATATCGTTATACCTTTACCGAGTCCATTTTGTACGATGCCAAGATTTCTGAAAGAATAAAAGAAGAAAGGATGAAAAAAAAAAGGAAGAAGAATCCTCTGTTGCATCTTGGGAAGGGGAGAGCTCAGTTCCATCTGCCGTTAAATGAATGATATATCCAATCCCAACACGTGTGTTCGCAGAGGTCTAGCCACCGTCTGTAGTAGTATTAACATGGCAATGCATGCTCACCAAAATGCAGTGTGGCTAGTGTGTGTGTGTGTGTGTGTGTGTGTGTGTGTGAACCAATGTACATGTGTAGAAAATTATGGTATGTTATAATTTGATGTTAAATGGTGTCAAGTGATGCTGGTTTTTTGTAATTTTGTTGTTGTTTTTTTTTCTGTGCAAAGTTTGTCATGTCAATGCAATGCCAGCCACCTTCATACCTGATGATTATTTGAAATTTTTAAGCGTGCAAATTTGATCAGCCTGAGCTGGCTGGAAAGTAAGTGAAGTAAAATTATGACCACAAGGCCAGGTCCTGAAAACTTTATTTGTAATATTTTTTTTTCAGTTGCGCTTTGTATGCTGCTATGCTTATACTGTATACTGTTCACCCATTAGGGTCACGTACTGCTTATTTCCACTTTTGAATGTTGTCTGATTTTACTAAATTCACTAACTATTTGTTATACATTTGTTATAAGTAGTATATACAATAGCACTCTAACAGTGATAAGCAATGCCGATCACTTACATGGCATAGTTTTGCTTTCTTTTCTATTATATAGATGTACATGTATACAATGTAGATATATTCATCTCATATATAAGTGCATGACATTACAGTACTATTTGAATTCATGACTGTCTTCATCATACTCATTTTCTTTCTAATCATCAATTTTAGATCTATTTTTATGACTTGTCATTTAGTCATTGATAGTTGGTATCCTGGGGCTGCTTAGCACTCATTTGTTGTCAGTTTTTATTTGTTCTATTGTGGTTTGTTGTGGTTTATGCTCGAGTGATCATCATTTTGGTTTTGCTTGATTTATGCTGCATGCCTTGCACACAGCTGCATTATGCAGAGAGTTTCTCAATTTATTAGCAGTGTCGTTCTTTGTCACCTGTGTGATTGATAATGTTCATATCTTCTTTTTTCATTCTATAGCATAGAATACAATGTGACCATCCTTGGCAACATCTTCCCCCCCCCCCCCCCCCCCATGTAGAAGTGTTTAGAAAGGGAAATATATCTTAAGGCTGTTACTTTCGTGCACATGCAATCATGTTGGATATCAGTTATTCACGGGGCATTTACCGCCGGTCTAGTCAATTTGTTATTCAGCAAAGGGGATTATGTATGAGGCCTCGTCTGGGATGTATGGCTGTTCTCTTCCCTTTGAGCTTTCTTTATTCTCTCGTTCTATCTCTCTCTCTCTCTTTTTCTCTTTCTTGCTGTTTGTGTTAGTAGCCAGTGCACAGGAATGAGTTTCAGTGGCCGTGTGCGGTAGCCTCGCAGTAGCTAGCATTGTTAGGGGCTGAATTGGACTGCTCGTCAATTATGGTTCACATTATTGAAGCTTTCAAATGAAGTTCTAGGAAATTTTTAGCATTAATAGCAACAGTGACCCTCTTTGTTTGCTCCAGTATGTGACATGTGTTATTTTCCATTATAAGTCTGTCACATCTCCAGTAGCATTTTCATCACCAGGATAATGTAGCTAAATATATATACCGGTATATATACATATATATATATATATATATATATATATATATATATATATATATACTCCTAGATGGGTCATTTGGAAGACATTTCCATTTGTTTTATATGCAAATTTTAAAATACATGTTCAATGGCAATTTACGCAATGGAGACACGAAAATTGTCTCCTTAATGACCAGTAGTCTCCCTAATGAAGACACTTCCCCCCAATATGTCTCCCCAAGGTGCCAACTAGGGATATATATATATATATATATATATATATATATATATATATATATATATACATATATATATATATATATATATATATATATATACATATATATATATATATATATATATATGCATATATGTATAGTATGTTCATTATTTTGAATATAACTTGCAAGGTCATCTTGATGATAGGCAGATGGTAAAAAGAAAAGAAAAGAAAATAGAGCGAGAGAGACAACCATGATAATCCGTAATGATGGCAGCGGGCTGTCCACTCTCTCTGATGATAAAAGCTATCAGTATTGTTTAGGGTAAAGCTATAGGGTGTTTTGATTTTTTTTTTTTTTCAATCTGCTGTGAAATATATCTGATGTCTGACCTGATCTGCCCCTGTTTGCAATGGTCACAGGAGGCATTCACCTTTTGGAAATCTGGATGTTTCTCAGTCCGTAGACTGTAAGAAACTTGTACCATATCTTGAAAAATCTATATACGCCCTATGTCACTCCTGAAACAGTGCTTCGATGCGTTAAAGTTAGTGATTGGTTTGGGGGGGAAGAAGGAATGCATTGGAAGTTTTGCAGGATATTTACTTCAACTCTTGTGTTTTTGGAGCCATGTTTTAACACACATTTGTTTTGTTTGTTTCTTCTCTATGTGTAGACCAA